>NC_091453.1:17339828-17648642 GCF_964237555.1 Oryctolagus cuniculus
GAACCATCCCTGAATCCTTGGAGTAAATCACACTTGGTCGTGGTAAATGATCTTTTTTATGTGCTGTTAGATTCTATTTGCATGTATTTTCTTGAGAGTGTTTGCACCTGTGTTCACCAGGAATATTGTTGTGTAGTTTTCAGTTTTTCTTGCATCCTTGTCTGGTTTTGGAAACAAGGTAATGACAGCTTCATAGAATAATGTTGGAAAGATTGCCTCCCTTTTAATTTCTTTAAATAGTTTAAGAAGTATTGGTATAAATTCTTCCTTGAAGGTTTGGTAGAATTCAGCAGTGAATCCATCTGCTTCTGGGCTTTTGTTTTTGAGGGGCTTTTAAATTACTCCTTCAATCACATAACTCATTATTGGTCTGTTTGGATTTTCTTTGTTTTCATGGATAAATTTGGGTAGGTTGTATGTATCCAGAAATCTATCTACTTCTTTTAGGTTTTCCAGTGTGGTAAAGAGTTGTTCATAAGTCCCTATTGGTCACGGCTCACTGGGCTAATCCCTCTGCCTGTGGCACCAGCACCCCAAGTTCTAGTCCCTGTCGGGGTGCCAAATTCTGTCATGGTTGCCCCTCTTCCAGTCCAGCTCTCTGCTGTGGCCCGGGAGTGCAGTGGAGGATGGCCCAAGTGCTTGGGCCCTGCATCCACATGGGAGACCAGGAAGAGGCACCTGGCTTCTGGCTTCAGATCGGCCCAGCGTGCTGGCCGTAGCAGCCATTTGGGGGGTGAGCCAACAGAAGGAAGACCGTTCTCTCTGTCTCTCTCTCTCTCACTGTCTAACTCTGCCTGGCAAAAAAAAAAAAAAAAAAAATAGTCCCTATTGATCCTTTATATTTACGTGGTATCCATCCTTTTTCATCTCTTATTTGAGCCTTCTCTCTGTTTTCTTGGTTAGTCTAGCTAAGGCTTATCAATTTTATCTTCCAAAAGCTTGATTGTTTGTATTTTTTTTTTCTTTTTGGTCTCTATTTCATCCATTTCTGCTTCAGTCTTGGTTATTTCTTTCCTTCTACCAATTTTGGACTTGGTTTGTTCTTGCCTTTCTCTAGGTCCTTGAGAGGCACCACTGGGTTGTTCAATTGATATCTTTTTTTTTTTCATAGATGCTATTGCCATGAACTTCTTCCTTAGTAGTGTTTTTGCTGCATCCCACAGGTTTTTGAATGTTGGGTTTTCAGCTTAATTTGTGTCAGTAGATTTTTAAATTTTCCTTTTGAGGTTTTCCTGTTCTTTCAGAAGCATGTTCAGTTGCCATGTGTTTGGGTAATTCCTAATATTTCACTTGTTGCTTTCTGGTATAATTCCATTGTGGTCAGAAAAAGTGCAGGATATGATTTCATATTTTTTGAATTTGCTGAAACTTGTTTTGTTGCCTATGGTGTGATCTATCCTAGAGAATGCTCCATATGCTGATGAAAAGAATATGTGTTTTGCAGGTCTTGGATGAAATGTTGCAAAAATGTCTTTTAGGGCCAATTGGTCTTTAGTGTAGGTTACTTCTAATGTTTCTTTGTAGATTATTTTTTTGTTCCAGATAATACATCCATTAATTAATGTGGGGGTGTTAACTACATGTTGGAGCTTATCTCTTCCTTTAGATCTAATAATGTTTTATAAAATGTATGCACTAGAATTGGGTAATTACATATTTATTACCATTATATTTTGTTAATCTTGTCATTTTTTAGTGGATTTCTTTTTAAGTTTTTGCATTAAAGTCTATTTTTCCTAAGTAGTAGCTACACTTGCTTTCTCAGTTCAAATGCTAACAAGGAATATGTTTTCCCATCCTTTTACTTTCAGTCAATATATGGTTTTACTGGTAAAGTGAAGTTTTTAAAAAAGATTCATTCATATATTTGAAAGGTAGATTAGAGACAGCGAGGGGAGAGATAGAGACAGAGACAGAGCTGGAAGTATTTTCCATCCACTGGTTCACTCCCCAAAATGATTACAATGGTCAGGGCTGGGCCAGGCTGAAGCCAGGAGCTTGGAACTCCATCTGGGTCTCCTATGTGAGTTGCAGTGGCCCAAGCACTTTGGCTCTCTTTCACTGCCTTCCCAAGCACATTGCCAGGGAGCTGGATCAGAAGTGGAGTAGCCAAGACTTGAACCTGCACTCTTAAGTGATGGTGGCATCGCAGGTGGCAGCTGAACCTGTTGCACCAGAATACTGGCCCCTAAAGTGAGTTTCCTGTAGGCAACCATATTGAGTAATTTTTAGAAAAGATTTACTTATTTACCTGAAGGGTAGAGTTTCAGAGAAGAGAGGGAGAGATCTTCCATCTGCTGGTTCACTCCCTTATGGCCTCGATGGCCTAGGTGCCATCTTCTGTTGCTTTCCTAGGTGCATTAGCAGGGAGCTGGATTGGAAGGCAAGCAGCTGGGACTTGAACTCGTGCTCCAGTATGGGATGCTGGCATCACAAGTGAGGGACTGACCTGCTGTGCCACAATGCTGCGCCCCGCCCTCCGCCTGGCTCCTTTGAATCTTTATTAGGCATTTCATCAGTTCCCCTTTAGAATCCGTGTTGACCCGTTATTGTATTCCTTTGAAGGCATGACATTGCTTTGCTTTTTTTTTTTTAAAGATTTATTATTTGAAGGTCAGAGTTACACAGAGAGAGGAGAGGCAGAGAGAGAGAGAGAGAGAGGTCTTCCATCCGCTGGTTCACTCCCCAGATGACCTCAACGGCTGGAGCTGTACCGATCTGAAGCCAGGAGCTTCTTCCGGGTCTCCCACGAGGGTGCAGGGGCCCAAGCACTTGGGCCATTTTCTGCTGCTTTCGCCGGCCATAGCAGAGAGCTGGATTGGAAGTGTAGCAGCCGGGACTTGAACTGACTCCCAAATGGGATGCCGGCGCTTCAGGTCAGGGCGTTAATCCACTGTGCCACAGTGCCGGCCCCTATTGCCTTGCTTTTTCAGACTTCCTGTGTCCTTGATATTTGCATCTGGCAGAATCATTTCTATCACTTTGAAATAGTGATTTTTTTTTTGGTAAGACTTTCCTACAGATACCTCTTCAGGTGTGAGTGTGGCAGGTGTCTGACTCCCCCAGTGGGATGCTGCTGTGTAGTGTCCCTGCATCTGCTTCTACGGTGACAGATGGCTGCAGCAGGGGAGTGTGGGGCAATCCTCTGAGTCCCAGCAGGAGTGTGTGTGGGGGGGGGGCCTCAGCAAGGGCCCACAGGCTGGAGCCAGGGTTGCGGAGCTTCTGCTCTTCAGGATGCAGTACCTTGCGCATGGTAGCCCCGGCCCCAAGTCTGGCAGGGGTGCGTGGTTCTTACAGCACCAGCCCCAGGTTTCTGGGCGTTGTCCTGGCCTCCGCCTACCTTTCCTTTACCCTAGCAGATGATTGCTCACACCATGTTGTGTTTCTGGGAGCTGGGGAGAGGGGGAATGAAGCGAGCAGTCCAGTGGCCAGCTACAATCCAATGCCAGGTCATGCCTGGAAGGCATAGCATAGGGTATTGCCAAGAACCCACATTGCTCTGAGCTGTCTACTGCTGAGGTGAACTTGTGACCCGATGCCTCTGCTACTAGCCACAGGTGATGCTGGCCTGGATAGCATGCCAACCGGTCTCCAGCTGGTACTGGGGTAGGCCCAAGGCATCTGTCTCTAAGCTTTAGCCTGTGGACAGGCACCATTAGAATCTGCCCAGTGTTGGGTTTTACCAGCCAAGCACTGAGTTCAAAGATGTAGTCCTGTGCTCATTGTGGTACCCTACTTCCCGGTGCCTGGAGTCTTGTTCCTATCTCGCCAAAGCTGGGAAAGGTCACTAAAAGCAGTCACTTGGCTGCCAGGCTCACTCTAAGCTGGGTTGCACACGAGTCTCCCAGCCACAGGGCTCTGTACTGTCATAGATGTGCACCAGGCTGCCCAAGGCCGGGTATGATGCAGGCCGAGACAGGAGTCTGTCCTACCAGAGTGTGGGTCTCCCTCTGATGCTGAGGCAGGCCTGGGGTTGAATCTGGGAGTGCTAGCCTGGGCCTCCAGGCGTTCTCTCTGGTCCTGGGTCTCAGCACAGTGGAACCGGCACTGAGCTTCAAGGCAAGGCTCTGAGTTCACTTACCTGCCTCACTCCCTTGCGGCTGAAATCTTACTTCTTGCTGTCTGCCCAAGGTTGGAGGAGGTGAGAGGAAGAGGTAGCCCCTTGGCTGTCCAGCCTGCCACTACACTGATTTGCAGCTGAGTTGCAGGCACCTGGCATTGTGCAGGGTCAGGGCGCTTGCCAGGCCTAGGTGATGCAGCCAGTGATACAGGCTGCAATGAGTCCATCCCACTAGGGAGCTGCTCTCTGCGTGCCACTGGGGCGAGTCTAAGGGCTGTGCCCACAAGCGCTGGCCTAGGGACAGGGATCCTGAGCTTCAGCCTGGTGTTCAGTGTTACCAGCCTAGCACGGAGTTCAAAGACACCAATCCTCTGGGTCCTTGCTGTCTGCCCGGGGTTAGTGGACGGCTGATACAGGTAGCCCCCTGGTCTCCCACCTGGCACTCATCTGGGTCCCAGCTGCATGTCCTGTTCACCAGGCCCTGCAGGCCCACATAAGGCAGGGGGTGATACACCCTGAAAGGAGCCTGTCTCGCCAGGGTTCAGGTGTACCTGGCGCTGGCAAAGACCGAGAGGCTGTGTGTGAGAGCATTGGTCTGTGAGGAGAGGCCTCCGGGCTTTACTGGGGCCACTTGGCCCCATGGTGGCCCAGCTCTGCGCTCCAAGGCAAGGCCCGAGGGTTTCTTGCCCTGACCTACTCCATAGGAGCTGGAGTCTTGCTCTGCTGACTGCCGGAGGCAGTCCCTGAGCCGTCTGGCAGAGTCTGTGGCCTCAGTCTGCAGGTGGTCGCCTGGGGGGAGGAGCTAGGGGCCCTGTCACTGGGTTTCAGCACAGCAGGCCTGCTATTAGATTGCAAACCCAAGTTCTGGACTTAACTCCCTCTCTTCCCCCCCAGGGGGAGGTGAGACTCTCTCCACGCTGCATTACTTAGTGTTGGGGTGATGTGGGAAAGTCTTTCCTGGTTGCTCAAAGGTGTTTTCTTTCTCTCTCTCTCTCTCTCTTTTTTAATTTGACAGGCAGAGTTAGACAGAGAGAGAGAGAGAGACAAAGGTCTTCCTTCTGTTGGTTTACCCCCCAAATGGCCACTAAGGCTGGTGCACTGCACCGATCCGAAGCCAGGAGCCAGGTGCTTCTCCTGGTCTCCCATGGGGTGCAGGGCCCAAGCACTTGGGCCATCCTCCACTGCTCTCCCGGGCCACAGCAGAGAGCTGGCCTGGAAGAGGAGCAACCGGGACTAGAACCCGGCGCCCATATGGAAATCCGGCACTGCAGGCAGAGGATTAACCAAGTAAGCCACGGAGCCGGCCCCTAAAGGTGTGTTTTCTACACTTGATCTTAGCCAAATTCTGAGAAGCAATAAAATGTTTCCTTATGACTACATGGAACCGAGCACTGCGGTCTCCTACCTGGCTTCTCTAGCTCTTGTAGGTGACTTAGTGTGTGGATAACTTCAAATCATGTCCTTGGGGAGACAATTCCTGGGATGTTTCACTCCCATACCATCCTGCTCTGCCTCCCCAGTTTCCCTTCTTGGGTTGATTTCTAGTTTTATTCCATCATGGTCATGGAACATACTTGGTATGATTTCCTTCTTTTTCAGTCTGTTTTAAACCGAACCTTCTTATATGGTCTCATGTAGTGTCTGTCCTGGAGAATGTTCCATGTGCCCTGAGGAAGAATGTACACGGAGCTGTTGGACAGTGCTTCCTCAGTGTCTGTCAGGTATAGATGGCTTGTAGGGTTGTTTCAGTCCTCTATGTCTTCTTAATCTTCTGTCTAGATGTTTTACTCATCATTTAAAGTGTTGTATTGATGTCTCCAACTGTTACTGTAGAAATGCTTATGTTCCCCTTCAATTCTGTCAGCTCGTTCCTTGTATTTTGCAAGAGTAATGCTTGTTTTCAAATAGTAATCAGTGTGGTGATAATAGCGAACAGCTTTTGAACACTTAGACTTTGCCAGGCACAATTCTACATACTTTGAAGGTAACTCATTTAGTCTTCACAAACACCCAGTGAGGTAGAGTGCTGTTACCATGCACGTTTTCCAAATGAGGTACTCACAGTTAAGAGAAATAAAGCACCTTGTAGAAGATCACACCAGTATGCAGTACCTAGAACAAGAATTTGAGTCCAAATAGTTAATCTTCATGCAGGGAATCTCTCTTTTTAAAGATTTATTTATTTGACAGGCAGAGTTACACACACACACACACACACACAGCGAGAAAGAGGTTTTTCTATCCACTGGTTTGCTCCCCAAATGGCCACAATGGCCAGAACTGGGCTGATCTGGAGTCAGGAGTTTCCTCCGGGTCTCCCAGGTGGGTGCAAGGGGCCAAGCACTTGGGCCATCTTCTACTGCTTTCCCAGGCCATTAGCAGGAAGGTGGATCAGAAGTGGAGCAGCCGGGACTTGAACTGGCACCCATATGGGATGCCAGCACCAAAGGCCGATGCTCAACTTACTATGCCACAGCGCCCGCCCCCATAAATGGAATCTTTAACCATTAGTTCTCAAGGTCCTCCTCACTCCTAAGACTAAAAACAAAAAACAAACAAACAAAAAAACCATAAAAACAACAAAAATCCACTGTCATAGGAACTATATGGCATAAAAAATGCTGTGTATATATATATATATGTGCTTATAGTTGGAAGACTATATGGTTAGAGAATGAATTCAACAAAAAGGAGTTAGTAAGAAGTCACTTCAAAAAGTTCATGGAAAAGGAAATTGAAATGTATGTTTATTTTGGTACAATAAATTAGAAATCATGCATGTTCTCTCTTTCTCACTGTCCACTCTGCCTGTCAAAAAGAAAGAAAGAAAGAAAGAAAGAAAGAAAGAAAGAAAGAAAGAAAGAAAGAAAGAAAGAAAGAAAGAAAGAAAGAAAGAAAGAAAGAAAGAAAGAAAGAAAGAAAGAAAGAAAGAAAGAAAGAAAGAAAGAAAGAAAGAAAGAAAGAAAGAAAGAAAATCACGCATGGAATCTCATCCTCTTGAAGCATTATGTGATCGCTATACTGAAATCCAGAGTTTTGTCTGCTCCAGAATGGCCGTTGGAGCTTGAAAAGAATTTCTACACAATAAGTGGTCTTTGTTATTGATGGGATTCAAAGTGTGTGTTGATCTTTCCTAAGGAAGGAAGTATTTTTTCTCTTAAATAACCACTTGGTGTGACCTCTGTCTTATATGTATGTCTCAAGTCTCTGCGTGCTAAAAGAACCAGAGACAGCAAGCACTGCCTTATGGGGACAACACATGGAGGGCTTTCTATGCCTTGCCTCCGAACTTGATGGGTCAAAATGTGCTGGCTCCACCGCTTACACATAAACCCTTCTCCTTACTATATGTCCTTGCATGAGTCTTCCAACTGCTAGAAATTGCAAACCGGAAATCACATGCATCCCTTTTGTAGGTTGCTTTCTCATCATGATGCCTGCAACTGTGGGTGGCTGGCTTGCATGTGTGAGGAAAGCTTCCGCTGCATCATTCACCCTTGTATGGCGTCTCACCTATGTGTGTTCTTACGTGACTGTCCAGCTGCTCATGCTGGGCAAATAAATCCCTTCCCCTACTTGCGGCAGATAGCAATGCTGACCCCTTTATGAATACTCGGGTGCCTTCCAAGCTGCTAGCTTCTACACGTTCCCACATTATTCAGTATCTTGACCTTGGGATACTTCTGATCCAACTCTTCCCTGGAGTTCTCCAGCTCAGAGGTTGACAACACTGGACAGACTAGGCTCAGTGGTCTCTAAGAAGAGCTGCGTCGTGATTTCCCCACATTTCCACTTTACTGTTCAGAGTTTGCAGAGATATCTTGTGCTAGAAGTGTGTTTCTTGGCCAGCGCCGTGACTCACTAGGCTAATCCTCCGCCGGCGGCGCCGGCACCCCAGGTTCTAGTCCCGGTTGGGGCGCCGGATTCTGTCCCGGTTGCTCCTCTTCCAGTCCAGCTCTCTGCTGTGGCCCGGGAGTGCAGTGAGGATGGCCCAAGTGCTTGGGCCCTGCACCCCATGGGAGACCAGAAGCACCTGGCTCCTGCCTTCAGATCAGCGCGGTGCGCCGGCCGCAGCGGCCATTGGAGGGTGAACCAACAGCAAAGGAAGACCTTTCTCTCTGTCCCCCCCCCCCAAAAAAAAGTGTTTCTTGTGACATCAACTTGAGTTCTGAATTATCATTTCTTTGTGCAACTTGTTACAGGTATAGAGAATTTATTTACATCTAGAAATAATTCAGTCTTTGTAAGTTCAATCTCTTAAACATCATTGGGATATTGCACTCCTACTCTGGCCTGTTTTTTGTAAGTCTTTTCAACTTAGCTAATGTCTTCCCTAAAAGCTCTTGTTGAGTTTTTGCCTGAATAAAATCGGCAATTCAATTAAATTTTATCCATTCTTGAATCAGGAGTTACTTAGAAGAGTTTTTTAATGTTTCCAGGTGGCTCAATTTGGCTTTATAATATTCAGATTTTAATGCCTTACCTGCAGAAAAATGTGGCCCGTTTAATTCTATTTTAGTAACTGAGGGTCTTTTCTTTTTCTTTTTCTTTTTTTTGAAAGGCTTGGTGGACATTTGAAAAAACATCCAGTTCCTCTAAGCTGTAAGTTTTATTATATGGAGATTTAACCAAGCTGATGATAATATTCCCTACTTTGTTTTATTTTGCATGTCAAAATCAGAGTTGTCTTTAAGGTTTACACAAAGACTTGGGAGAATTCTGATGTCTCTTTATTCTTTTTACCTTTGGAGATTTTTTTTTTTTTAGCCCTCCAAACCCCATGTTTCTTAAACAGCCACGCATCACTTAATCACAGGATATAATACAACAAAAACAAAGCCGGAGGCATCACAATACCAGATTTCAGGACATACTACAGGGCAGTTGTAATCAAAACAGCATGGTACTGGTACAGAAACAGAAGGATAGACCAATGGAACAGAATTGAAATACCAGAAATCAACCCAAACATCTACAGCCAACTTATATTTGATCAAGGATCTAAAACTAATTCCTTGAGCAAGGACAGTCTATTCAATAAATGGTGCTGGGAAAATTGGATTTCCACGTGCAGAATCATGAAGCAAGACCCCTACCTTACACCTTACACAAAAATCCACTCAACATGGATTAAAGACCTAAATCTACGACCTGACACCATCAAGTTACTAGAGAACATTGGAGAAACCCTTCAAGATATTGGCACAGGCAAAGAGTTTCTGGAAAAGACCCGGGAGGCACAGGCAGTCAAAGCCAAAATTAACTATTGGGATTGCATCAAATTGAGAAGTTTCTGTACTGCAAAAGAAACAGTCAGGAGAGTGAAGAGACAACCGTCAGAATGGGAAAAAATATTTGCAAACTATGCAACAGATAAAGGGTTAATAACCAGAATCTACAAAGAGATCAAGAAACTCCACAAAAACAAAACCAACAACCCAATTAAGAGATGGGCCAAGGACCTCAATAGACATTTTTCAAAAGAGGAAATCCAAATGGCCAACAGGCACATGAAAAAATGTTCAAGGTCATTAGCAATCAGAGAAATGCAAATCAAAACCACAATGAGGTTCCACCTCACCCCGGTTAGAATGGCTCACATTCAGAAATCTACCAACAACAGATGCTGGCGAGGATGTGGGGAAAAAGGGACACTAACCCACTGTTGGTGGGAATGCAAACTGGTCAAGCCACTATGGAAATCAGTCTGGAGATTCCTCAGAAACCTGAAGATAACCCTACCGTTCGACCCAGCCATCCCACTCCTTGGAATTTACCCAAAGGAATTTAAATTGGCAAACAAAAAAGCGGTCTGCAGCCTAATGTTTATTGCAGCACAATTCACAATAGCTAAGACCTGGAACCAACCTAAATGCCCATCAACGGTAGACTGGATAAAGAAATTATGGGATATGTACTCTTTAGAATACTATACTGCAGTAAAAAACAACGAAATCCAGTCATTTGCAACAAAATGGAGGAATCTGGAACACATCATGCTGAGTGAAATAAGCCAGTCCCAAAGGGACAAATACCATATGTTCTCCCTGATCGGTGACAACTGACTGAACACCAAAAAGGAAACTTGTTGAAGTGAAAGGGACACTATGGGAAACGGTGACTTGATCAGCATAGCCCTGACTGTTAATGAACAACTTAATACATTATCCCTCTTAGTAGTTTTTTTGTCTGTTCTACTTAATATGACTGATTTAATTCTGTAATTAATACACAGTTATTCTTAAGTGTTGAAATTTAACTGAAATGTGATCCCTGTTAAACATAAGAGTAGGAATAAGAGAGGGAAGAGATATATAATTTGGGACATGCTCAAGCTGACTTGCCCCAAATGGTAGAGTTAGAAACATACCAGGGGACTCCAATTTAATCCCATCAAGGTGGCATGTACCAATGCCATCTCACTAGTCCAAGTGATCAATTTCAGTTCGCAATTGATCATAATGAAAGGACTAAGAGTCAAAGGGAGCACATAAGCAAGTCTAGTACCTGCTAACACTAACCGATAGAATAAATAAAGGGGAGAGTGATCCAACATGGGAAGTGAGATACTCAGCAGACTCATAGAATGGCAGATGCCCTAAATAGCACTCTGGCCTCAGAATCAGCCCTAAAGGCATTCAGATCTGGCTGAAAAGCCCATGAGAGTATTTCAGGCATGGAAAGCCAAGACACTCTGGCAAAAGATCTCTGTGAGTGAGATCTCAGTGGAAAGAACAGGTCTTCAAAGAAGGAGGTACCTTTCTCTGAAGGGAGGAGAGAACCTCCACTTTGACTATGACCTTGTCTAAACAAGATAAGAGTCGGAGAACTCAAGGGGCTTCCATAGCCTTGGAAACTCATGACTGGAGCATGGGGAGATTACTGATGCCATAGACAGGAGTGTCAATTGGTAAAGTCAACAACAGGAGTCACTGTGCACTTACTCCTCATGTAGGATCTCTGTCCTTAATGTGCTGTGCATTGAGATTTAATGCTATAACGAGTACTCAAATAATATATTTCACTTTGTGTTTCTATGGGGGTGCAAACTGTTGAAATCTTTACTTAATGCATACTAAACTGATCCTCTGTAAAAAAAAAAAAAAAAAAAAAGAAAAGAAAAGAAACTATCAACTCCCAACTTGACTCTCACTGGGATTAAACATGACAATAGGTCTGATCTGATTTCATCATCATTAAAATAAAATCATCTATTATTTTTCACTTTATGTTTCTGTGTGGGAGCAAACTGTTGAAATCCTTACTTAATGTATACTAAGCTGATCTTCTGTATATTAAGATAATCGAAAATGAATCTTGATGTGAATGGAAGGGGAGAGGGAGTGGGAAAGGGGAGGGTTGTGGGTGGGAGGGACGGTATGGGGGGGAAGCCATAGTAATCCATTATTCGTACTTTGGAAACGTATATTCATTAAATAAAAGTTAAAAAAAAATAAATAAAAAGAAAAGATAAAGTAAAAAAAAATAATTATTTTATTTGAAAGGCAGAACAACATCGAGAGACCTTCCATCTACTGGTTTGCTCCATAAATGCCCACAACAGCCAGGGCTAGGCTAGGTAGGCCACGAACTCCATCCTGGTCTCCCATATGGGTGGCAGGCAGGGGTGCAAGTATTGGGTTATCATCCACTGCCTTCCCAGGCATATTAGCAGGAAGCTAGATTGGAAGTAGGGCAGCCAGGACTTGAACAAGCATCCTGCTATGGAATGCTGATGCTTGAGGCAGTTGCTTGACCTGCTGTATCACAATGCTTGTACCATCACAGGGTATATTCTGAGAAATGCATCATTAGGCAACTTCACCACTGTGTGGAAATCAGTGTACTAACACTAACCTAGAGAATATAATATCAGTACAAAATATTTTTATGGTAACAATGTTTTACTGGTCTATGTATTTCTTATCCTATTTGGTGTTTAAAATTAAAAAAAAAATGTATTCGAAAGGCAGAGCAGGAGAGATTCTGCAGAATTTGGTCTTTGTCAGAATGCTATTTTTCCACATTTGCAGATTTTGAAATAATTTGAATGCCATGTGGCACGTTGTCCAAACCTTTTAATAGCTGACAAAAAGGAACATTTTCTTCTGTAGTCTGTTTTCTTTGTTGGAAATTACCTGATTACAAAGTGTCAGAAAGATGTGGAAGTTCACTGTTTTCTTTGCTTAGTGCTTGTTTTCAGCCACTCGGAGAGTAGGCAGCAGCAGGTGCAGTTTTAGGTATGCATTATGGAGGGTAGGGCTGAGCCAAGCATGTTTTTCTTCTGTGTTCCTTGGGGCAGCTGAAGGTACCGCGTGTGACATGGTTCACACTGGTTGCTATCACCCTCAGTGCATCCCCATCTTCCTGTTATTTCTGACCCCCGAGAGCACTCCTCCTTTCCCCCAACCCTTAAAACTGTCATGTTTAAGAACCTGAAATCATAATGTAGCCACCAGAGTCCTGTTGCCAAGTGTGACCATTTGGCCCACTGTAACAGTATATAGGGAATGAAGTCTATTTTAATAAGCTGTTTTCTTCTCCCTCCTCCCTCCATCACCACCTTTCAAATGAGTTTCTTTTTTTTAATCAAGCACACCCCAATCAGACTACTGTTTTCTTAGTGATTTAAAAGGAAGCACCATTGGCTGGAAGAAATGGCTTACAGGGGCAGGGCCATCTGGGTATCTGTAACATCATTTGCAGGCCAAACTTATGAACTTAAAAACTAGCCTGTGATAGGATTACTGAATTGAGTCCTGCCTGCAGTTGCCTTGGCAGGGCCAGACCAAATGATTTCATTTGGATATTCCCCACCTGCCAGTTAGCTCTTCGTCAAGGGTCACAATTACCTAAAAACTGCCTTGATCCCCAAGAGTAAGTGTACGAATTGAATCGACTCGATTAATTCCCTCTCCTTCCCCCCAAGGGGAGGTGAGACATCTCTCTCCATGCTGCATTACTTAGTGTTGAGGTCATGTGGGAAATTCTTTCCTAATTGCTTAAAGGTGTTTTCTACACTTGATCTTAGCCAAAAGAACACGGCAATGAGAGATTTGTTCCCAAACCTGAGCTGAAAACCCTAGGAAGCTAGGCTGCGTCACTTGGCTTTGTATTTTTTTTTTTTTAACACCATCATGCTATGAAAGGGTGGTCAAAAGCAAGAGGTAGGACTAGTAGGATGGTTTGACTGCCCTGAGAATCTAGACCCTGTGAAACAAAATCTCACCTATCACTACATATCCCATTAGCATCTTTCAAATCCCAAACATACACAATACACGGTCAATGTCCTAAATAAAGGCCAACAGGACTAAGTCAAGTGTGGGAGACGAACGCTGGGCGTCTCGCACACAACGATCTCCTGTATGGAAAACTGAGCTTAACCAGTACTCGGAGAAATCATATGGAGAGTGGGATGATAGATAATGTAGTCCTCATAGATGTTTCTCTACCATGGTGAACCACTGTTGCAGCCAACTTTGAAGAAACTTGACATTTTTCAAAGTAAATTGCTTAAAAGGGATAACCAAGGAGGTGAGAAATCTGAGCAAGAAAAATTACTTGACGTACTAAACATTATTCTATGTGTTACTTAACTGTAGGATGTGGTCCAGGGTGACTAGTTGATGAGTTTGCCTATGCAAAAATGAGAGTAGGAACATGAAAGAGCATGTATCAAGATTTATGAGATATAAGCAATTTCAAATATTTTGTTTAGACCCTAATTTGCACAAACTTAAAAAAATCTGAGACTTTCAGGGAAATACAACACTGGATGTGATATTAAAATGTTTGAGAATGCGAAGAGTTCGCAGTATTTTTCAGAAGTGTGCAAATGAATTGATACAATGTCTGGGACACAGATGAAATAAAAATGCATATAAATCTAATTTTAGGAGCTGGGTAATGAGTAAATGAAGGGGGAGGTCTTTCTATAACTTTTCTGTACTTACGTTTGCAATTTTTCATATGGTACAAAATACATTGTAATTGACTTTGAATTTAAATATGCTTAATTAGTGAAAAGGTTATCTACTAAAATAAATCTATGGTGACCTCTGTATAAGTTGGGAAAGTTTACTACAGACCCTGGTGAAACACATGTCAGTGCCTCTGGGGTCATTTGCCTTTGGAGAACTAGCCATAATTGACAAAGATTTTTGAAGAAATTATGCATTTTCTTTGAAAATGCCACATTGAAGTAGCATGAAAAATACAGGTCCTAACATATTCTAAGTTTTACAGGAAACCTGCTTATACTTTTTCCGAATTTTCAGATAAGAGGAACATTAACTTAATTCTTACCCCAAATCTTAACATTACAGGCAGAGAAATGTTCTGAATGATTTGGTTTGTGAGACAGTATTTCTCAGTCCAGAAATAGAAGTGTTGGAACTAGAACTAGTTTGATATTGCAGATGATTTTAACTACACAGAAAAGATGCAGAATGTAGTGCTTGCTTTTAGTTTATTAATTTATTTTGCAAGAATCTGATTTTCCGAATATGTACTGTTGGGAGGTATGATGCATGCATAGCCTTTTAAAATGCCTTTGTACAATTTCAACTCAAAATAACCTCATTCACAGCATACACAGAAATCTAAGAGACATGGTATTTACAAGATTTAATAAGTTTTTGCTGCTTTAATGAAGAAACTGATCAATTCTCTTACAGTAGGGAAAGAAACATGGACATTGAGTGTCATTATAAATAAAAATTCAGAATTGCTCAGTCTCAAAGCAACTTTTCATGGCCTTAGAAATTAAAATTGAGTCATCATTCTATTAATCTCTGAATGCCCAAGCCATGCAAAATCTATTTGTATTAAATATTTGGGGATGCAAATAATACAGAAAAAAAAGTCTGGTGACGGTGAAAACATCATCAGAATTAACTTTTACAACAGGAAAATACTGTTAATTCTTTCAAAAAGATACAGTAGTGGTGCAACACAGACAGTGCCCAATTTATTCTGATTTTTTAATATAACATTTCAATTGTCATTTTTCTTTCTCTACAGATATACAAACACACACTGTAACATGGACTCATTCAAGGTCTAACAATGGTACAATGTTAAAATAATTCAATTTTTAACTATTAAGGGACATCTTCACATTCCAGGATACATAGTTGATATTTTTAAAGGACAATTCTTCTATGCCTTATATTCTTTTCATTTATACTGTCAGAAAGACACGGCAATGACCTTTTAAAAGACTATATAGAATTCAGTTGCCACAGAAAGTTGGATATGAACCCTAGATAACTGTGACAAAACAAAGACAAAATTTAAGGAAACATTGATTTTTTTTAATAATGAAAAAGTACTAAAATTGAGACCAGCTCTTAAAAATTAAACTGCTTATCACACTTCCCGTAGCTTTCAGGGAAATAAACAAATTAGCAACACTTTCCCACCATCATTAATCTGCTCTAAAACTACATTTTTTACAAAGCTTTTGTTTCTTTAAAACCCTGTCTCTACTGTCTCCCAAACAAGGTCAATATGAGTTCAAAACATTTTACAATGCTTAGAGAGCCTCTGGTTCCTCAATCACTGCTTTCAACTTTTGAAGAACTCCTCCAAAATTGAAGGGGCAATCTACTTTTAAAAGAATGGCAAACATGCTTTTTAAAAACCCAGTTTACAAAACAATGAGAGAATGTAAAATGTATAGTCAGGTCTGTATGTCACCAAATACAACCAACTAGTCATCTTTTAAGAAAGCAAGCCTCTTCCAAGAAGCAAGCAGCGCGCCACCCACCGGGAGAACACGGGCACCTCAGGGGCGAGGCAGCCTCCCACCTGGCTCCTCCACATGCCAGCTGTCTGCACATGCCAACCGCTTTAGGAGATCTTTTTGAAAAGGCACCTTGAAAGTTGAGAAAGTTACTCAAACTGGTCAGACAAGAAGCAGTCTGTCTATGGGCACAGTTAAACTGATCCAACTTATCAGTGTCAAATCATTTTGCTTATTTTAAATCTGAACACAGCCCAGGTGGGCATACAAAATGTGTGCACAATTAGAAACTAACATGTACAAAACTGCCTTCATCTGATGCCTCACACCCCACCACCCACACCTAGCAAACAGACGGGCTTCTCATTTTTCCCGCAGGTGAAAGCAATGATTGACTAGATAGATCACCAAAGGACTGAAACCATGCATCTACTGTATGATAACCGCTTATTAACCTGGATGCATTTTCATGCAATGGCTTTAAAGTCATCTACATGGTTTGAATAAAGCATCAGACCTTTCAGACACACTACTTCCAATCTCAACTGACGACTGCCAAGTTAACTGCTGCCACTGGAGCATATCACTATGAACACTGGTAAACCTTCTAGCTAGAACACCACGCAGTAGATATATTGTCCCCAAAACTGTTACCGAACACCAAGCGGGGGGCGACCACCACGGAGACAAAGCCATGCAAAGGCAAAGGCATCTTACAGAGCAGTAGGACTGCCAGACTGCCGCTGCAGGACGGAGACCCGGAGACCAGGGCCACGAAGCCTTTCCAGAACGCTATTTTCAGGACCACGCGTTGAAACCCATCTGCCTCATCACCATTATTTTCACAGTTTTGCCACAGTTGTATGAGAGATGTTTTATCAGTGTAATTACAGAACACGCTGACTCTGGGAGACAAGTAGATGGACTTTAGGGAATCTTTCCAGACATGAAAAAAATGTTTTCAAAGCTGTAGGCAGTGAGTGAAATTGTGATTGTGATAGAAAACAATGAGTTATGCCTTTGGTTTCATTATGCTATTAAGAGCAGCTTGTTCTTCCAGGTCTGCCAGAGATTACGGCTAAGCTAGTATACAACAACGTCACAAGGGAGTGTGAGAGTGAATGTGTGTGTGTGTGTGCGTGTGTGTGTGTGTGGGGGGGGATACCTGTTATTCCTAAGGCTATATGCAGCCTTAGGTAAAATCCTCTATGATGGGAAAAACCTATGAAGTTTATTGCTTCTTATATTTACCAAAAGGAAGAGAGATTCCAAAATCCAATTCTGAGCTAAGAAGGAAATTCAACAATGGCAGAGATCTTAATTAAATGTGCTATTATTAATTTTCCAGTGATGCACCTTAGTGAGTCACATGACTTTATCTCTTCAGTTATCCACATCCAACGCACTCATTCATAAATAAGGAGTGCTTCACTACTACCTGAATGAACTTGACATGATGTCTGAATAGTTTATGACCAATTTGGAAGTTCCTTGTTTCTGACTGCACTGTATTCACCATGCCTTCTCTTGCTCCCCACATCATGCAGTGTACAACTTTATGATATTGGCCAACTGTAATTTCCCTCACATTGGTTTCTTAACATATGTGCAAATAAATCTTTATTGAACAGCTAACAGTTTTCAGCTAAATTAGGATTATGGCACAAAGTATTATCTGTGCTGTAAACATCATGAAGTCATCACAACATTGGAAGGAAGAAATAAAAAGGCCCTATGGACTGCAAACGTTTCTTAAGAACCACAGCGCAGCTCAAGATTTCCAAATGGATTTTGGAATGGACTTGCATTTGGCATACATTCACTGTGCTACTGGCAAAGCGCAGTTTTTAAGAGTATCACTTATAAAATCATACTTTGTAAGGACTTGTTATTTCTAAAACCAGTGGCCTAATAAAAGCATGCAGTAACTTATAAAATGTATCTCTTATGTGGCATAATTAGGACTTAGTTACCAGTGTTTGATATAGCTTGCTGGATCATCGTATAAGCCAAAGGGGTCTCACTACCTGATTGTACTTTCAAAGGGCATGATATGCCTAATTCCTGACTGCTACAAATCACATTGTAAAACAACTTGTTTGTGTACATGTGTGTGTTTGAAATTACCCCTGAAAAAAGCAGCAATGACAAATACCCTTATTATTCTGTGGAGAAAAAAAAAATCCTATTCTGGGTGCTTTTTCCTGCCCTTCTGTTCAGTAGGAAGCAACGGGAAGAAGCACAGGGAGCCTTGGTTTTCCCGAGAGCGGTGACCAGGTAAGTCTGCTCTTGGAATTCACAGTTTGTCTGCATAAACTGTAACATTACATACCACGATTGGAAGTTCTAGTTTAAAAAATAAGGGCCACTCAGCAGTAACTTTAGCAATGGATATCCCACCGAGGAGCTCTTGACTTCTCTGTGTACATTCGTTCAGGAGTGAATCCTTGCCAGTTTCAAGTATCCCTTTCTGTCTCTCACTCTGCAATGAGTTAAGAAAGGAAAATAAAAAACCTCCCCTCTTTTCATTTTGTGAGCACAGAGGCCACAGTGCCATTCCTCCTCCCCCCGCAGCAATTGGAAACGCAATGGCCGGGCCGATGAATGGATTCCCCAAGTTTCCTTTCTTTCTGGTAGGTGCACAAAGCTTTCTTCTCAACCTGGTGCAGACTCCCGTGGGTTCAAGTGTACCGTGGCATCTCGCACTGCTCACAGCGATTTAGCGCTGGGTGGTTGAGGAAGGTGCAGCTGTCACAATTCCACGGAGCCCCTTCATAGTCTTCATCTCGGGGCTGTGGCCGAGGGCTTTGTCTGGAGCCAGTTAGATGCTCTGAGGAGAGAGTGTGGGAAAAATGTAATTTTTCCAAAATATAATCCAAACTGAAATGCAAATAACCACAAAAAGAAAGGGAAGTAGCATATCTACCGGAAATACAGAACTGAAATTTGATATATATCCTACTTTGTTCTAAGCAATTTACTTTTGTGCTCTAAGACGGAGAAATCCACAATATACTGCCTTCCTTAGTTCATTACCCAAAGTGGACAGTTGTGCTTTATTCCAGCGAAATGAAGGGGAAAAAAGGGCAATGTCTTCTAGCATGTTAAACTGTCTCCTCCGTAAGTTTTCCCCGACAACTTCAGCTCGCCCTTTTACCCTATGCATTCTATATGAAACATGTCTAAATGTGTGCCTTCTTTCATGAGACCTTAAACTCCACAATATGCATGTGTTTATGCTAATGTTTCGTGAGCAGCAGGGTTAGTTAGTAATACCAGTTTTCTCAGAATCTTACCAGAAGAGATTAAAGACTCTAAAGTTAGTTTTTCATAAAACTGAATGCATTCAATATAAAAGGCTCCCTCTTACTCCCAGATTCCTCTCCACCTTTCTGGCATTAGTCCTTCACGTGTAAGTTTTTAAAATACCTGGCAACATCAAATGCTGGAAACTACAAGTATTAAAAAGCTTCAAAATTTATCTTCTATTCCTTTTAGGTCCTCATTCTCTCCAGCCTCGTGCTCAGAAGCTCTGCTCTTTGAGTTAATCCATAAATCCTGTCTTTCAGGAATAATCCCTATTGAGAATGGGGCTGAGTGAATAGAAGGCTAAAGGTCTCCAAATGGAATTCACCCTGGAATCTGGGGCAAGGTCAGCAGGCTGGATAATCCACTATAAAACACCAGAAACCCCTACTAGGAATTGGAAATGAGATTAACTTCTAAGGTAAGCAATCTTTCCAAACAGGTAACAAAGAAAACCCGAGACTGGGGAAGCTTTTGCCAGTTAATATTTTGGGTTAAGCGTATCTTCCATTGGAAACTAATTAGCTGACTTGTGGCTTATCAACTTTGTCTTTCATGACAAATGGCTGGTATGAACATTCAAGAGGCAGAAGCTTACCCTAAGGTATGGTAAGGCTCATCCTCACTTAGGAAGATGTAATCACTGAGTTCCTCAGCCTATCCCCATGACTATAAACAGGGGATGGGCTTGTTTTTCTTCTTTCAACTGCCGCTCATAACTGCCATTATCACCCATCTTGTGCCTTTTGGCTCATGACTCCAAATTATGTACATTTAATATAGAGTTCATTTTATTGTCTCATAAAGAGGAATAAAGAGCACACTGTCAAAGGCTTCTGTTAAGGAAAAATGTTACCATCCCATTTCCAGAAATGGTCCTCACTCATATAGATATAGTAGTTCCTACCTTTTCAAAGAACAGTATGCACTGCCTGAAAATCTAACATTCACTGCTGTTGGTTTTAATAGGTAGACTCTAACAACTCAATTTTATCCTCTTCCAGGAGAGATGATTTTTAATTTACTTCATTTTGACCTTCCATCTTTCCATGTTCATTCCACATGCAGTCTTCAACTATAGGACATGGTGTAGTGTAAATGTTGAATGAAAGATTTTCCCAATTGCTTTTTCTTAAAAATTATATCAATAAGTAAAAAGTAAAAAAAAAAAAAACTCTTTTAACCTAACCTGGCATACCTGGGGGCTCAACTATTTAGCACCATGTCAATTTAATTTGGAATAATAAATTACTCTGAAGTAATTCAACAAATATATTTGAAAGCCATCTTAATTAGAATTATACTGATCCTGAAAAAAGACCTTGCTCATTTCATCATCTAGAGAAATACTATTTAAAGAGAAGTACCTAAAACCAAAACACATTTTGGATATCTGTTCTTGTTTGCTTTACAGGTGGGTAATCCCTCTTGTAGCATATTTACAAGGTTTAAATATTTCAGGCCTTGTGCTAATAAAAGGATATGCATACTTATACACAAGTAAAAACTGAATGCAGTTTGCCTTTAATATTTTAAATGAATCAATTACATTAGGCTAAATTCCCATAAAAACTAAAAGCTTCACAAACATTACAAATAACTTGTCAGTGTAATCAGTATTTTTAAAGATTTATTTGAAAGGGACAGATTTTGCTTGTATTAAGTAGAATAAAATTTAAATGTTTTCTATATAAGTTTCACAGGTAAATGAAACATAGATAGAAAAGTAGTTATTTTTCAAAAAAATGGGAACTATGACAATATAAAGGAGAGTTGTAATTATATGAAGCATAGGGTAGTTTCATGCTTCTTTTTGTTCTCAGGATGGGATTGTTCCACTTAGTTTTATAATGCTTTTTTCACATTAAGGGGATTTTAAGAAATACCAAGTAGAATATTGCACAAACTCAAACATATTAATATTTTTAGAAACTTTATTTCAACTGAATATCAGGATAAAGTTCAAGAAACTCTAGAAAACTTCTGTTAGAAGTTATAAAATCCAGAGCTTTCATGTAATTTTGAAATTATTTATTCAGCCTTGCTTTCTGTGTTCTACTTTATAGCTGATCTGTCCAATATGGTGACTATTGAGCACTTGAAATGTGTCCTGTCCAAACTGCGATATACTCTAAAAATATAATACCAAGTTTTGAAGACTTAAATGTAAAATAAGGAATGTAAAATATCTCATTGATAATTTTATCAAGATTTCATATTGGAATGGTATTTTGCATATAATAGATAAAAAATAAAACATTAACTGTAATATATTTAATGTTTTAGTGTAGCTACTAGAAAATTTTAAAATCTCTGTGGCTTATACTCCCTGCAGACAGCATGGCCTAGAAACTCAGTATATAGACAAAATAATTTTTTAAAGCCCCCAAAAACCTGGTTTTACTTATGAAAACTCTAGAGTTAATGTGTATCTTTGGACATTCTACACAAACTCTGGACCCACAAATACAAACCCTCTGCAGCTGCTGCCTGGGTATCATGGACATCTGCCTGTACTTTGGAGGTCACACTAATTCTTCGAGCTTTTCTCTCAATTGTGCAGGGGTCCGAGGAGTCTGTGTAAGAAGAAGCAAAGCCAGTGAGAAGGGATCAAGTCATTCATTAACAAGAGCGAGCAGGCTCACAAGAGCTGGTCATGTACCCTACACGGCTGAGTGTGTGTATCCATTCTATTACTTCTTGGTCACCATGAGCTCTCTTGGGAAGGCAAGTACTATATTTCATACTGCTCTTAAAACCTATACAAAGCAGTAGCTCTTGTAGCTTTTGCCATCCTCTTCAATGCCCTATTTCACTAGTTACCCACTTTTTAGTGAACTAAGAATACAAACTCAGTGACAATAGTTAAAATGTCGACCTGAAAGCAAAATCTGAGCGATTATTTAGCAATTCTTGGATTAAGTAATAATAAACTACTCATAAGGCTAACTGTTATAACGAAGAAATGAAACTATAAAATTTAAGGAGCAAGACTAATAGTATTTGGAAAATCAAGACCAATTCAAAATAATATCATGAACAAATATGTGCTCCCCAATCATTCCATGAATTCCAATCGCCTACACGTGCATCTGCCCAGCATATGCTCTGCAACCAAGAAAAGAATTACTGGCATCCCGATTCTTTGCTAGAATACTGTTTATGTGAATTTACAGGTTATTAGTAAATGACCTTTTGTGTTAAGTAAGTATGAGAAATGGCAGACTTCCTATTTGCCCTTAAGAACCAGAGATCTTGTATTTTCTAATCAGTTCTGAGCCCCTATGCAGTTTCCTCTTCGGAAATCATTGCCCCATAATCCTAAGCATAGTGTGTCAGCACTTGATTAAACAATCCATTTATCAGGGTAAACGAAAGCAGAACGTCTCCTTAAGCTCCAAAGAGTAAGGTAAAGTTCTTTTTTGTCGATTTGTAAAACATTTTTACAGCATCACATACCTCATCTCTGTAAGATACACAGGTAAATATTTGGACAGATGGCCTTCTGTAGTGTACAGGTTGGACAGGTCACATGGCCAAGATGACCTGGATCAGTACTCAGGTCATGAGACACCAAGGTCATTGCTCTTGCCACCTTATAGGTTACCAATGAGGAGGTGGGAAGACTGAGTCACCGCAGGAGCTCACACACTAAAATGCTTAACTACAAAGTCTAATCTGAAGAGATTTCTCTCTCTCTGTCTCCCCACTCCCAATCTCTCTAGTTACACACTTACTATTCAGATAAACTGTATTCCACTTGGATTTTTTTGTATGTATCTGCAATAACTCCAAGACAATCACTTGAACCTATACATCAATTCTACTAGTTCTTTGCATTTTACTGGGCTTTTTCTCCTGGTTGTTAATTTGAGTGGTACTGCAAACCAATGTGCACTAAACTAGATGTAACTTTTTAGGAAAAGCTGATTTAGTTTAAAAAAAAAAACACAAAGAGAGAACCTGCAAGTTGTCTAACAGAAAACAAATTTTACTTCATAGAGGAAACTGAATAGCTGTTATAAATCTGTATCGAAGTTCTACTGTTTGTAGGTTTGATTAGAAAAAGGTGAAAAAAATTTAAGAACTTAGTACAAAATATCATTTTATATTCTTATCACCAATATCTACATAACTAACTCACTAAAATAAGAATTCACATACAGTGAAGATAACATTTTAGAGACAGCATTCTAGTCTACGTTTTATTAAAACTATGGTATACTGAGTATAAGCTGCTTGGGGGTAGGAGTTGGGTTTTCCATTTGGTGCATATTTAAGCAACTAATTTTAGGGGTTGGCTTACCATGCTGGCATCCAATATGAGCACCCGTTTGAGTCTCTGCTGCTCTGGCCCCAGTGCTTGGTACGAGAGACTTAGATGGAGGCTCTGGCTCATCTGAACCAGTCCCTGGCTGCTGCAGCAATTTGAGGAGTAAACCAGTGGACAGAAGATACCCCTCCTCCCAACTCTGCCTTTCAAATAAATCCTTAAAAAAACTGATTATAATTGGAATCTCATCATAACCAACTCTAAGGAACAATCACTATCAGCTTTAGCAAACTATGAGGGGCGGGCGTTTTGGCCTAGCAGTTAAGACAGTGCTTGGGATGCCTGTGTCCCCTATCAGACAGAATGCTTGAGTCCAAGTCCCAGTTCTGTTCCACTTCCTGCTAATACACACCCTGGGAGGCAGCAGGTGATAGCACAAGTAGCTTGAGTATCTGCAACCCAGCTAGGAGACTTGGATAGAGTTCCTGGTCCTTGGTTTTCGCCTGCCAAGTCCTGGCTGTTGCAGGCATTTGTGGGAAGTAAACCAATAGATAGCAGCTTCCTGTCTGTCTCTCCTTCTCAAATAAAAAGAAAACCACAACTTCGAATATACAGTTCTTGGCAGCAGATCCATCACCTTACTACAAGAAGTGTTCTTTTTATTTCTTTTAAATGGTCTTTTACATACTCCTTCATGAAGTGTCTGCTCAAATGTTTTGCCCTTAAATTGGGTTGTCTTTTCATTGTGCTGTAGTTCTTTACATAATCTGAATACCAGTCCTTTATCAGACACATATTTTGCAAATATTTTTGGCTAGTTTGTGTCTTGCCTGTTAAATCATTTATTATAAACGATTTATTTGTTTGAAAGGCAGCTACTGCATGCATGTGCATGTGAATGATATCTTGCATTCAGCAGCTCACCCCCCAAATGGCCACAATCTACTGCTTTCACAGATGCACTAGCAGGAAACTAGATCAGAAATAGAGCAGCTGGGACTTGAACCAGCACTACAACATGGGATGTTTGTGGTAGCTTAATACGCTATATCACAACGTTGGCCCCAACCTTTTCAGCTTTTAAAAAATAATTTATTTTCGGCACAGGCAGTGCTAATGCCACCTGGGACAGCAGTGGAAGGTGGCCCAAGTCCTTGGGCCCCTGCACTGACGTGGGAGACCCAGAAGAGGCTCCTGGCTCTGGTCTGACCACTGCAGCTATTTGGGGAGTGAACCCATGGATGGGGAGATACCTATTTCTCTCTCTCTCTCTCTATCTATATATATATAGAATCTGTGTTTTGAATACATATTTTTAAAAAAAGACGCCACTATGTATGGATTTCAAAGTTTTCTTGCGCCAAAATAAACATCTTTAATTCCATTTTCCACAAGCTTCTTTAAGTACCTTCATATTGCTTTCCATGTTCTGTCTAAAAATCTTTACACCTAACTTGCAAAGATATTGTTTTGTTCTGGAAGATTTATGGTTTAGCTTTTACACTTAAGTGTATGACCTAGCTCAAATGCTTGTATATGATGTAAGGCAGAGATCAAAATTTGCATTTTTTTCCTGCATAGATATCTGGTTCCTCTAGCCCTGCTTGGTGAAAATTGTTTGCTGTTTTCATTGGTTGGTTGTGGTGTTTCTGTCAAAACATCAACTGAGTGCGGTGAGTTGGCTACATCTTGGCTCTTTAACTGATGAGCCATGTCTTTATTCCTATGCCAGTATCATACTGTGATTACTGTAGCTTTAAGTCCTAGGTATGGTTAGCCTAAGACTTCCAACTGTGCTATTTTTAATAGATTATTTTGGATATGTATTATAAGTCTTCTGCATGTCCACATGAATTTCAGACTCAGCTCATTAAAAACAAAAAGGGCTAGCGGAGTCACAATCGGCATTGCATCGTGTCTACATACTGATCTGGAAAATGCTGGCACCCTAACGATACTGAGCAGTCTATCAATCTGTTCACTTAAGTTTTCTTTGAAATTTTCTTGGCCATTTTTTGTAGTTCTCGATGTATGTATCTCCACATACATTTATTCCTAAGTGTTACATGTGGTTTGGTGGCACTGTAATTGGAATTATCTATTTAACTTCATTTTCCAATTGCTTCCTAATATATAAAAATATGATCTTCTATCCTAGACCTTAAGTTAATTTACAAATATTAATTCTACTAGCTGTTTTCCAGTATCCAGAGGATCTTCCTTTTGCAAATTATGTCCTCTGTAGTATATACCTTTATTTCTTATATTCCATTCTTTATTTTTCTTTCCCTATCTCACCACATGCACTTAGGATCTCCAGGTACAATCTTAGTGGATTCAGGATTTCATTATTTCAGTAATGATGGTAGCTGACAGTTTGTGAAAAGATGCCCTTTTCCTATAGCTACTGAATGAACATATGCTCTTTCTCTTTACGTTGTTGTTTTTCTGTGTGAGTTATACCGATACTGTAGTTCTATGCTAAATTCTACTTGGTTATGATTATTTTCTATAGGATTTTCTTTGCATTTATATTTATAAGGGATACTGATCTATAATTTTATTTTCGTGGACGATGGGTATTATGCTTTTATTTGGCTTTAGAATTGGGGTTCTGCTAGCTCCATTAAAAAAAGGCAGGGTTGGGGCCAGCATTGTGGCCTAACAGGTTAAGTCATCATTGCAATGCCAGCATCCCATATGGGCACCAATTTGAGTCTTGGCTGCTCCACTTCCAATCCAGCTGCCTGGGAAAGCAGCAGCAGATGGCCCAAATGCTTGGGCCTCTGCACCCATAAGGGAGACCCAGAAGAAGCTCCTGACCTCAATGTGGCCCAGCCCCAGCCGTTGCAGCCATTTGGGGAGTGAACCAGCAGAAAAGTCTCTCTGACTTTGAAATAAACAAATCAGTATTTAAAAAAAAAAAGTTACAACACCAAGAGTGAACCCTAATGTAAACTATGGAGTTGGGTGATTGTGATGTGTCAATGTAGGTTCATTCCTTGTACTACTGCAATGTGGGATGTTAATAATGGGAGAGGCTATGCATGTGTGGGAGGAGGGAATATATGGGAAATCTCTGTAACTTCCTCTCAGTTTTGCTGTGAATCTAAAAATGCTCTAAAGAAAGTCTTTGGGGGAAAAAAGATTGGAAGAATTCCCTCTTCTATTTACTCAAGCTTGTGGAAGACTGGTATTCTTTTTCTTAAATGGTAGATTCACTCACTCATGATACCATTAGAGTCTAGAGTTTTCTCTGTGGGAAAATTTATGATAATGGATTCAAGTTCTTTAATAGATAGTATTTACTATATTTCATCTCATTTTCAGTTTTGGTAGGTTTTTAAGAAAAGTGTTGAGTTTATTGGCATAAAAAAGTTCACATTCTTTTATTATTTTAATGGATAACTTATCTTCTATTTTTGACTAGTAATTGTTTTCTTTTTCTATTGTTCTAGATCGGGTCACCCTGGAGTTGACTGATTTTGTTTACTTCAAATTTCTGGCTTTAATTTTCTGTTATTTGTGTCTCCTAACTCATTGACTTTCCTTTCTTCTACTTCCTTTGTTTTTTTCTCACTTCTTGGAGGTGGGCAGAATTTCAGGTCATGGATTTTAATCTTCCTGTCTAAAGTGAGAATTTCAAGCTGTGAATTTTCTTATAAGCACTGCTTCAACTATTTCCTGGTAAAGAATTTGGCGTTGTCTACACCTCCTGGGAGGTAACTTTTAAAACCTTTGAGTCCTTATTTATGGTGGGCCTCAGACCATCCCTGAAAGCTTAGGCTAACGAGGTGGCTCATGATGGACACAGAGTACACCATTTCTTACCAACTTTGTCCTCTGTTACCAGAGTAACAACTTTTCAACACACTCCCTTAAATAGAATTCTTTGACAGCTTTTGAATCAATACCACAAGGTAACACTTGCTTAGTAGGTACTTAGGCAAAATCAAGTTTCAAGATTCATTTTATGATTCCAAAAGGCTAAAATGATCAATGATCGATACATCTCCTAGTAACTTTCAGCATAAAACTGCATATAATGTTGTCACAGGGCCAAATGTGGTACTAGGCATTTACTAAGTTTCATCTTTGTACCATTTTAAGAAATCAGTAGGCTATTTTAAATGCAAGCTGGCACTGTGGTACAGCCAGTTAAGGCACCACTGGCATTCCATTTGAGCACCATTTGGAGTCTAGGGTCCCCGCCACTCACATGGGAGACCTGGATGGAGTTCCTGGCTCCTGGGCTTAGGCCTCACCCAGCCCCAGCCATTGAAGCCATTTGAGGAGTGAATCAATGGATGGAAGATCTCTAACTCTGCCTTTCAAATAAATAAAATCAATCTTAAAAAAAGTTAAGACAACCAACATCATGGTAAAGAATATTTTAAAAGAATGCAGATCAAACATCCATGATACTATTGAATAACAGATACAGTACTGCAATCTGTAAATAAAATATAAAACATTCCGTACCAGCTGAGCTTAAATACACATCCAAAATTTAAATAATTATGTCAAGTAACATTATTTAGATGGAATTTATATATTCCCTAATTTAAAAAATGTCAGATTTAACAATGCTACAACCCCAGGTATTTTTATGTACTTACCTTTAAAGACTTATTTATATATTTGAATGGTAAAGTGACAGAGAAATAGACCTTCTATTTGTTGATTCCCTACCCAAATGGCCCCAACAGCTAGGTCTGGGCCAGGCCAAAGCCCAGAACTCCATGTTGGTCTCCCACGTGGATGGCAGAGGCTCCAGTACTTAAGCCATTTCTACTACCTTCCCAGGTGCATTAGCAGGAAGCTAGATCAGAAGCGCAGTAGTTGTGTTTTAAACCAGCCATCCAAGTGGCAGCTTAACCCACTATCACACACGGTCCACTCCTACGTATTTCTCAAAATTTTTTACTTATTTATCTGAAAGGCAGAGAGAAAGAGCTCTGCTGTTCACTGGCTCATTTCCTCAAATGCCTGTGATAGCTAGGGCTGCACCAGACGGAAGCCAGGAGCCCAGAACTTAATCTGTGAGTGGCAGAGACCCAAAGACCTTGGGCCATCATCTGCTGTGTCTAAGTGTGTGTATCAGCAGAAGCTGGACAGAAGCAACGTACTTGGATCGTACCCAGTACTTGAGCCAGGCACAATAATACGGGATATGGACATCCCAAGAGGTGACTTACCCACTGTACCATATGCCTGCCTCTATGTTTCTTATTTTTTGTTTTATTTCAAATACAGTATTTCTACTACTCTATGTCCTAATGGTCAATCTATCTACACTAGGTTCAGGCAAAAAAAATTAAACTATTAAATGCATACTTTAGGGGCCGGCGCTGTGGCGTAGCAGGTAAAGCCGCCGCCTGCAGTGCCAGTATCCCATATGAGCACCAGTTCGAGACTCGGCTGCTCCACTTCTGATTCAGCTCTCTGCTATGGTCTGAGAAGTCCTTGGGTCCCTGCACCCGCATGGGAGACACAGAAGAAGCTCCTGGCTTCGGATCAGCACAGCTCCAGCCGTTGTGGCTTATTGGGGAGTGAACCAGCATACGGACGACCTCTCTCTCTCCCTGCCTCTCCTTCTCTCTCTGTGTAACTCCGATTTTCAGATAAATAAATAAATCTTTAAAAAAATGCATACTTTAGTTCAATATTGGTTATTATAATTACAGAACAATATGGGCTGTTAAGAATGAGGCAGAAAAATTAATCTATATTCATTAATTCAGCATTTAACTGTAGTTGAAATTAATGTTTTAAGATACTGAAATGCCAAATAAACATTTGGTACACTGGCCAGAGTTGTGACACAGCAGGTAAAGTCTCCACTTGTGACGCCCAGCATCCCATACAGGCACCAGTTCGTATTCTGGCTGCTCTACTTCCCATCCAGCTCCCTGCTAATGTCCTGGGAAAAGCAGCAGAGGACGGCCCAAGCATTTGGGCCACCAGTGTGGGAAACCTGGATGAACCTCTGGCTTTGGCCTAGCCCACTGCTGGCCCTTATGGCCATCTGGGGAGTGAATCAGCAGGTGGAAGATCTGTCTCTCTGTCTCTGTAACTCTGATTTTCAAAACAAATAAATCTTTAAAAAAAACTTGATACACAAAAATTAGATTTAATATACTTTATATTAAATCATTTCCATGTAACAATTATCCAAAAATGTTTGCTACAAGTAACCTTGGTAAGACTTATTTTGTCCTTGATGAATAAATACCTAGTGCTCCATGAAGGAAACCCAGAAGCAGCTCCTGGCTTCCCCAGCCATCTGGAGAGTGAACCAGTGGATGAAAGATTTGTGTCTCTTCAACTCTCAATTTCTTTTTTTTTTTATTTTTATTTTTGACAGGCAGAGTGGACAGTGAGAGACAGAGAAAGGTCTTCCTTTACCATTGGTTCACCCTCCAATGGCCGCCGTGGCCGGCGCACCACGCTGATCAAAGCCGGGAGCCAGGTGCTTCTCCTGGTCTCCCATGCAGGTGCAGGGCCCAAGTACTTGGGCCATCCTCCACTGCACTCCCTGGCCACAGCAGAGAGCTGGACTGGAAGAGGGGCAACTGGGATAGAATCCGGTGCCCTGACCGGGACTAGAACCCTGTGTGCCGGCGCCGCAAGGCAGAGGATTAGCCTAGTGAGCCGCGGTGCCGGCCTTCAACTCTGAATTTCAAATCGATACATAGGCACTAGGTATTTTTTTTTAAGATTTAGTTAACTGTTATGCTCACCTTTTAAGTACACAAATATTCTTGCATTGCCTGAAAAATTATTTTTTTTTTATTTTTTTGACAGGCAGAGTGGACAGTGAGAGAGAGAGACAGAGAGAAAGGTCTTCCTTTTGCTGTTGGTTCACCCTCCAATGGCCGCCGCGGCCGGCAGACCGCGCTGATCCGATGGCAGGAGCCAGGAGCCAGGTGCTTTTCCTGGTCTCCCATGGGGTGCAGGGCCCAAGCACCTGGGCCATCCTCCACTGCACTCCCTGGCCACAGCAGAGGGCTGGCCTGGAAGAGGGGCAACCGGGACAGAATCCGGCGCCCCGACCGGGACTAGAACCCGGTGTGCCGGCGCCGCTAGGCGGAGGATTAGCCTAGTGAGCCGCGGCGCCGGCCTTGAAAAATTATTTTATATATAACACGGAGCTAACTTGCTATTCTAACATTAGACTTTTAAAATTATAAGAATTTTTATCTAGTATTAGTTTTTACAGTAATGAGTAAGTTTTATGTTAACTATATATTACAATGCTTCAATTTTAAAAATGTATATGATTTAATTACCTCTGACACTAATTCCAAGAGGTATTCATTTCAGTGCTTTTTAAAAAATTAAAGTTTGGGAGTATTTCACCACTGATAACACCAGTAACATCAATAGGGTAACTTTATGCTGAATAACCTAATGGGAATTGCATCGGATACACAGGTGATTCTAAAATTTTGATATTTATTTCAATGGTATTTGTAACATTTCCCTACTCACCTTTTTTAGATGGTTTGGGTGGTACAATTGGGCCGGGTTCTATGTTGTCATAAAAATTATTCATGGCTTTTGGATCAAAGTTTCCTATAAAGAAAATAAAATCACCAGGCATTTAGGATTAGCTCCTATTTTATCTTTAAATTAAATGAGTAAATAAAACATGTAAACAGGAAATGTTTTCCAGAGTTTCAAAACTCATTTATTACCCTGTCAATGAAATTGTGTTTTCTCTATCATTGTGAGAAAAAACACGAAAACCATCAGTGATTGTCCACAATGTATTACCTGAAGTGGTATTTCCCTAAGGCTAGTCTCCTTAGATAGTATTAAGCATGTGGGCATTTGAGGAGGTAAATAAGAAATGAAAGCATGGCTGAACTGTTTACTCCTTCTACTTGTTTTGATTTTAATGAGCAAACCATGAGAAAGAAGATGTAATAGTGAAAGCTCACTTTCATGCCTTTCAATATTTACCTTAAAATTTTATCCAATAAACTTTTATCCAAAATCAACTGTGCAAGAAACCAAATGTAAAAATGTAGAAGTATTACGTTATATTTTGAGATGTCTAAGCATCTGGATGAGCATGAAAATCACAACAGCAGCTCATGGATTGCCATTTTCAAGAAAAGGATACTCTTAAATCCACACTGGAATTAAATGTTGCCTACAGATCAATGAGAAACGACGACAATGGTGTCAATTTCAGGATAGAAAGAACCATCCCTGAGAATTCTGTCTTCTCACAAAATGTTCCCCTCTCTTCACATGTTCACTCCCTGCTCTAGTCACTTCATTTCAGCTACATATCTCCTGCTGTGATTCCTCCAGGGTCAGTTTTGATGCAGCGCCAGTTTTGGGTCCTACCTTTATTTCTAGGACCCTGTCACTGTACTCTGTTCCCGACAGTTCAAGCAGTTGAGCTTTATGCCTATTTACAGAGGATGTATGGTACTGAGAGTTTAAAAATATTCTATCTTTTGATTTCTAGACCTGACTTTTTATCCCAAAAACAATTTTCCTTGGCTAAACAAGTAATAAAAGCCTTTCATGAAGTCATGCATTGATTTGCATGTAATCTAAATGTTCCCCCTCTGCCAACAAATGTTTAGATTCCTTTTCTAGCTTAGGAGATGGGTATAAAAAGTATTCAAGAGTGTGGGAAAGTGAAATTTAATATAAAGCAGATATGTTTGAACCCCTTATGAAAAGAGATTTAGAAATGCTTAAGTATGAAAAAAGAGCTTATAGTAAGGTCACTGCTACATGCAGACCAAAATTCAGCTCTTCACTTCTAAAATCTTAATCATGGTTTCCCCTTCAGGTCCTATTACAAATGTTTTATCCATTTGGATATGCTGTTTTAAGAAAATTTTCTGAAAACAACTGCTACGATAGTTCATAAAAGCCACAATGCCATTTGATATATTTTTATGCATTAAGATGCTGCATATGTATTTCTTCAATTATTTAAGTTACATCTGATATTCTGATTTCTACCTCCCGTAAGGCTTACTATAAATATTCTAACCAAATGTTTGAGTTAATATTTTTTATTTTGCTTAAGACTACAGAATTTACAAAAAGATGCAATTGTCTATAATACACTTGAAATTATAACCCTGCTATGCATAGTAATTCTTTTACTGCTTAAAGTTAGTCAGCTATTCAGTGACTACATTTCTGAAAATAATTTTAAAGGTACCTGACTAGATTGCTCAGCTTTCACATTCAATTTTGCTTCTATTGCCCAGATAATCCCATAGTTTTTGAGTTTACTAATCTTGCCCCAAAATAACAATGAGATATTTTGACATACTCTTAAAATACCGTAGAAGCTCTCTTAAGCTGCTATAATTAGAAAAAACAGGTATGCAGGGTTGGCATGGGGAAGATGAAAACCCAGAATTGTTAAGAAAAACTATACATGTCAACTTTTATAAAACAAATGAGAATATACATATTTAAGAATGTTAAGATCCTTTTCTTATGTGCCTGATTGAAATTCCATATTGTCTTTCTTACATAAACCAAACTCACAAGAACCTAAAACACAGGTTGGCACACTTTCTAGTAAGGACAGGATGGTATTTTACATTTTTTGGACTTGTAATACAATCTCTGTTGAAAGCATTCAATTGTGCTGTGAAAGTACAAAAGTAACCATAGGCAATATGTAAACAAATGGACATGGCTATTGTCCCACTAAAATTTTATTTACAAAACAGGGAGCAAGTTGAAATCTATAATTTTCTGTTTTGATTTTAGAATGGAGCAGGAAAGGTTCTAAAAAGGCTTAAGCAATTTGAGTACAGAATCCTTTAACTCTTTACAGTTGTTTTATACATAGCTACATTCATGATACCGATCTTCTCAGTGATTTGCCTTGGAGCTTTAAGAAATATTTGCCTCTGGCTTTTATATTAAGAGCAACCTTATCCTGCATTCGTGTCAGTTTATGAAACATTAAATGGCAGAAATACAGTAGCTGGTATAAACAGATTTGGGTAACAGACAATTTTACTAAGAAGCAGGCAATGCGAGCATGTAGCCTCCTAGTGAAGTGTGTGCAGCAGCTGTGGACATCATCTACTTTAAAGACCATCTCGAATTTGGTGAGTTAAGTAAATGTAAGTCAGTTAAGAGAGCTTCTACTGTAGTAAAAACTTCTGAAAGAAATCCAGAAACTAACATTAGGGTTATAGGTGAATGTTTTCACATAGCAGGTAATATAAAAAATGACATACAGAATTGATTTTAAAACTGAAAACCCTATTTTTTACATATGTTAAAAAGACTATCATACTATGAACCCACTAAACTTTAGAATTAAAACCTATCAATTTATAAAATATTCACAGTAAATGATAAAAGAGCGTAAATACAAAGTAACAACATAGAACAGTCTAAATGATAAGAACTTACTGGTGAAGTTGCCAAAGTAACTATTTATTACCCAAATCTAATCCAAGACCATGGGGTGAGGCAATCACTTTACTAGGGCTATAATTTTATAATGGGTAAAAACTATCTCTTAAATCTATAAAACCAAAATTATTGCTATTTAAGCAGCTTAAAATACCGCACTAATACTTATGGTTTACCAAATAATCAAGTCTATACCTCTAGATTGAAGGAGGTCAACTTCTTTCAGTGTACAGTCAACATTTATCTGGAGTTGTCTGTTCATGCTTCTCAATCTTGTCATTTCCTCAGGCTAGTAAGAAAGGACCCAAAATAGCAATGGTGGGAAAGTCATTATCAAGCCCAACATTTAAGAACTGTGTTTCATGTTAATTATTCTGATTGGGTAGTACCAAGAACACGGCCTTAGTCTATAAGAGGGCATGTTTCAAAGTCCTATGTGTGTTTTTAAAGGGAACAGTCAGGTAAAATGGGGACATCAGAACAGCCATGTCTAAATAAAATCTGTATACTACCATACTGGACTGTTTCTATCATATAAAGATACTACTGTTTTAATTGTAGATCACTGAGTTTCTGTTTTTATCATAAGGTAAACTATAATAATCAACTTTTCAATCAAGCATTTTAAAATTTAAGTCTTGCCCAGTCTGGTAAAAATTACAAGAGAACCAATTTTAACTAGTGCTTACTAGGAGCCAGGCACTGTGTTTACCAGAACGCTGCCATTCCTTCCGCTAAGCAACCCCTTAGGGCAGGTACTAGTACCGTGCCAAATTTAGATGAGGAAATGGAGGCAAAGAGAAATCATACTTTTCTCAAAGTTATAAAGTGGTAGAGCCAGAATTTATATAAAATTCAAACAGAAAACTTTGCTTCCTTTGACCCAAGAAAAAAGATTCAATTAATCTAGTGCATAAAAATTTCAGGAGCAAATGGGCTCCTTTCTTAAACTTTTTCTTTTGCCGTGTTCTTTCTAGCCTAGCCACTAGTCAGGCTGTTCAGGGGCGTATAGGAGGCGTCCTAATCTTCCATTAAAGATTTTCGGAGGCTTGTACCATCCCTAATTTCTTTACATCTATGTACAGTATAAAATAGTCAGGGTTCAGAATGCACAGGCATGAGTATTGAAGCTTTCAGTACAGCCCAGGTATAAAGTCAATTACTATGGTGATCACAAGTACATCAATCAAAAAAAATTGTCAATTACTACAGGAAAATAAGAAACTTCTGTTAAAAACGAGTATTTTGCTAAGGGCGAGATGTGCTGATTTTTAACAATGAAGTAAAATGAGAATAAGTATCTTAATTCACAAAAATGCAAGATCTCATGTCCTTAGAAGGTAGTACCAGAATCACTGAGAACACTTGTTAAATTAGCAGGTACCAAAGTTTAACTTGAGTGATATAAAAGCAGAATATAATAATAGCTACAATCCCTTAGAATGCTAAAGAACAGTGAGTCACTTGGTAATGTTTACTAGGGATTGCTCTTCTTTTTTCATTCCTGTGGATAAACTATGTGACATTAATGTGTAAAATGCTTATTATGCCTTGCCTACGAAGCAAAACTGATCACTTTAAAAGACACACTTATGGGAGCAAACTGTTGAAATCTTTACTTAATGTATGCTAAATTGATCTTCTGTATATAAAGAGAATCGAAAATGAATCTTGATGTGAATGGAAGGGGAGAGGGAGTGGGAGAGGGGAGGGTTGCGGGTGGGAGGGACGTTATGGTGGGGAAGCCATTGTAATCCATAAGCCGTACTTTGGAAATTTATATTCATTAAATAAAAGTTAAAAAAAATAAAAAGACACACTTAAGCATCTGTATTTAAAGCACTTAGTTAAGGGTTCCAGAGAGTGATGCCATCTTCCTCGGAACGTGCATAAGTATCCACCTCTCTTTGTAGGTCCTATCAGAAAAGTTGAGTACCTGAGGGGGCTAATCCTTCCTAAATATCTTTGGGGGTGGAGATGGCAGTGATGTTTCAGCCACGATGGCCCTCAATAGTGAAGCTTTATACTGTAATATGAAGATATTATAATATACTTCGTAATCAAGAGGCTACTGCACATTGACTTAGAACAAAAACAAACATTGCTCAGCACACTCATTTCCAAAGCCAGCAGAACCACTGGAACTCACTGAGGGTTTATCTGTAAGATTTCGGTGTCCCTGTTCATAGCTTCTGATTAAATTGAGGGGCAGAAAAAAAGCGGTTTCTGAAAAGTTACTGCCGTTTATCAAAAGCATACTGCTTCCACAAAGGAGGGGTTTTAGGATTGGCTATGTATTATCTAACATGGTTTTCAAGTTAACTGGATGTTTGCACCTGACATTTCAAAATGAAAAACTCTTAAGGAATTTTTGTGAAAAACTTAAGTCAACTGTTTTGCCACAAAGACCAACACTGAAGATCACGTAGGTGTTCTTAAGTGACTTGTCCCATTATGCAACTGGGACATAAAGCTGTGGGACAGTCCAAAAACCCAATTTGTCAGAACGGGATGAATGGGGGTGGGGAGAGAACTTGGGGGAAGGGGGCAACTGGCAGCTTTCTGATTAAAATCCTATTTTTCTTTCAAGGTAAAATTTAAAATATCCCCTTCCTCCATGAAACTCGCTCATCTTTGAACCCTATTAGTAAAAAGCAAACATTTCTCAGAACTCTTAAATGTACTTAACATAGTTACCATTTAGCTGGTCAGTACCTGATTTACTATCTTACATTATCTCTTCTCTTTCACAAGCACAAATACACACAGATTTAGAGACAAACAGGTATCTTTCTACACACAGATCTCTTGAAGAGAAGACTTCTTCTACAGCTTTTAATACAATGTGTTGTAAACAGCAGACTGTAAGAACACCACCACTATGCATCCTGCATTCCCCTTTTTTCTAAGGAGAGCCTATTTCACTGTAACTCCAAGTTTCTGCAACTGTACATATGGTAGCCCCAGGTGGGCATTCTAGTCTCATTAAGAATAAGTACTTTTCTAACCAAATTTGTACTCAATCATTGAAAATTTCTTTGAAAAACTGAAGGTAGCAGTAAATGCTTAGCAAAAAGGTCAGTTCTCTATTGGATGTTCCCACACACAAGTGGGGCAATAATAAGGACAGCCATTTACTGAACACCTACTCCTACACTGTCCCTGTACCTTGACAACCACATTTCAGTGCACTTATGATTCCTTTTCATAGGTAGGGAAAATCAAATGCAGAGACGTTACACTCGGTGAGCGCCAGCGCTACTGTGACTCCCAAGCCTATGTGGGTGCTCTTTGCATTACGCTACGGTTCCTCACAGGAGCCTCAATGAACCAAAGGGGAATTCTGACTAATGATTTATTGCTTGATTAATCTCCTACATAAGTATACCTCTATGTCATGCATGTTCTTAAAAGCAAATTAGTTTTCTAACATGTTCTAATTTATGTATGTGTATACATCTCAAGTAAATTTTCCAACTCTTTTATGTAAATCCTAACAAAAATCCCATAGGATGGGTACTCTACCATACACATTTTATAGATAAGAAAACAAGCGAGAGAAGTCACTCATCCACAGATACACTGGCACAAGTAGCTGAAGTAGGATACAAATCTACCTGACGCGGAAAGCCTACCACATGACGTAGATGTGTCCCTTAGCCCATGCACTCACAACTGTCCTCCATTTTTCTCAAGGCCTGAAGACTCAAATGTCTTCTTTCAAATATCATCCATATGAACTACCAATTTCTGAAGCTGGGTGATGGCTACATGGGGTTCACTGTATTATTCTGCCTGCTTTAATAAAAAGTTAAGATCACAGCCCAGGGGAGTAGTTTCAGCAACTTTTTTGTTTCCCTTTCAAAAGAAGCTCTGATCTAAAAATTGGGATTTTTCTGGGAAGCACTAATCTATACTACATGAGATAGTTCTCCACTTCCCAAAAAATAAAAAAAATAGGTTTTATTTAGCAGGGATTATCACACAGCAAGTAGTTGCTAACCAAAGCTTACACGGTTACTAAAAATAAAATTATTTTCATGCTAAGAAAATCTGTTTATGCTCTACAGGTACCTAAAGCATGACAGAGTACCCAACCACAATTGGTGGACTCCCACATGGGTTACACCCTTGAGTATCTACCCCACTCAGAGGACTCATTTAAGATTTCAAATGGAGGGCAAGTGTTGTGGTATGGGGGGGTAAGGGCAATGATTCTGAGTCCTGGCTGTTCCACTTTTGATCCACCTCCCTGCTAATGTGCCTGGGAAAGCAGTAGAGGGTGGCCAAAGCCCTTGGGCCCCTGCATCCACGTGAAAAACCCGGAAGAAGCTCCTGGCTCTGGACTGGCTCAGCTCTGGCTGTTATGGCCATTTGGGGAGTGAACCAGTGGATAGAATAGCTCTCTGTCTCTCCTAACTCTTCCTTTCAAGTAAATCTTTTAAAAAAATTTCAAATGGAGAAAATGAGGCAGAAATTTGATTACATACATACAACCAACTTTCAGTTAAAGAGAGCTATGTAATTTTGAAGCTTCCTTCTAACTCAACCAAGGAACAGTCAATATTAGAAAACTTTATTCAACTATTGAATAAATTATTCTTAATCTATTTCTCAAAAACTTCCACTGGCTCCCTGTTATGAACAGAATAAAGTTCAAACACCTTGACTTAAGGATTCAAGGTCTAAGCCCCACTCCACCTATGCACATTATCCTCAGTAAACTCAGTGGAATCTCGGGCTTAAGCCAGGGAACTGTATTTACTGCAACCACAGAGTCCATCTCCATCTTGTCCTCAAGCCTTCAGTACCTCACGTTCTTTTCCCTTCTAAAATGCCTTCCCTTTTCCTCTCTGCCTACAGCAGTACTATGTATCATCTAGGGGAATCGTTCCTCGTCTTTTCCTCCTCTTCAATCTAATAACCTTTGCAAATCCGATGAGTTATAAAGCCATTTCTCACACAATCTCACATAGGAAATGCTGTACAGAATGATTTCAGGGAATTTACAGATTGTAAAGCCAGGAACCTCAGGTACAAACTTTCTCTATGAGCGAAGAGCTGCAGACAGGCTCACTGCCAAGTCTAACATACAAGGTACTTCAAAATGTGGGAAAATGGGACTAAAAGCTAAGTTTATTTTAGTGCAAAAATTTTTGAAATCCATGAGTAATACTTTTCATAATATGCATTTTCCAAGATGAACTCTTTGAAGAGATGTATATATCCCTTATCTATATTCACTTCTCTAAACCTGTACACTTAGAGAGGTTATAGGGAAAGGCTTCGTGGAAAAAGTAGAGGTCAAGTTGAGCCTTGAAGCGCTGACAGGGTTTACACGTGCCGAATTTCAGAAGGGCATTCCAGCAGGAGGACAGTGTGAGAAAGTGGAGAAGTTCATCAAGTATATTCAGAAATCAGTTGATGGCTAAGTTACCTCATTACCCATGAGCATATGTACCACTTACCATATTATATTGTAATTATCTGTTGATGTATCTACTTTCCCCACTGGCAGGTTTGTGCTAAGCACCTAGCGCAGTAGCACCTGCATAAATTGTATGAAAAAATGCCTATTGAACATGTGAATGTTGAAAAGGTGAAATGACAGGTTGGAGCATAGAATGCTTGTGACATCACAAGACTTTAGGAAACATGTTTCAAAATTCAGAGTTAGAGATTGTAAGAAGTTATATTCATTATCTGCATCTTGTCATTAGAGCAGTTTCCTTTAGGACTGCTATCAGTCAATTCTGTTAGCTAAGTTTCTAGAAATACTTTCACTTAATGACAAATATGCTTCATTAAAATATTCTACTGTCAACACTTTTCTAAAATTCATACTGATGTCATTCTAACTCATTTGTATTAATGTGCTCAGAAAACTAATTTTAATTGTATTAAAAAAGTATGTATCATGTTTAGAAGGATAAATGAATACAGTGGAGAAAAATATAAAATGTATAGTCAGGGTGCTCTTTTCACTTCTAGTATTTCGACAAAGTTTATATGAGGTGCTATGTTTTAATTATAATTGCATTTGAAGATGCTGGTGAACCTATGGGATTTGCACATGTGAGAAAAATAAAGCAAATTATTCTGACAAGTACTGAAGGCAAAAATCCTGCTTGTACTGTTTTAAGAACAACCCAAATAAACCCCAAAACTCTACAGGAACAGAATCTGAAAGAAAAGCAAATGGCCCAGACAGCCAATGTCCCCACCCCCCTCGTCAGTATTCCCCTCCAGGTCACTTACGGTTGGGATTGCAGTGGTGCAGCTGACTCTTCTGAGCCGTCTCTGCATCAGGTCATGCTCCATACCGTTAACTTCAGCCTTCAACCGCTCTAGCTCCTCTTTCTCAAGTTTCAACTGCTTTGCTAACCTCTCCATCCTTGCTCGCTGATGTAACAGCAAGGCTATAGCATTACAGATAAAGTCAATGCAGAGAGTAATGTTGAACAAGTGACTGGAAATTTACTATATGCATTGCTAATGTATAAAAGACTCATCCAATCTGGAGGCTGGCATTTACTCACATGTCTAACACTGCCGCTCTGCCTCCACACGTGATTTAATTTAGCTTTTTCTATTGCTACCCAAATGACATAACCTATACATCCCTCTTGTTTTGTTACACTAAGTTTCCCTAAGAATCTAACTATACTTGTGTGTTTTAAACAGGTTAAATAACAGGAATGTTATTAAAATTATAATTATTTCCCTTCTTAAATATTAAAATACCAAACCACATATTATTTACATATTAAAAGAATTCTAGATTATCAGGTATCTGGAAAGTTTGAAGAGACTTTTTAAAAACTAATATTTAGTTAGGTCTACTATTAGCTAATCCAATAATGTTCTTTGTTACCCATTCCATTTCTCACATATTACTTGCAAATATCATTATGCCCTTCAGGCTATCATCTTTAGGAAAGTTTCTAATTTGATGAACTTCAGTCCACCCTCTATGAACCTCTCTTTTCCTACTCTATGGTTTGTATTTTTGATGGATTCTGTTTCTCCTACCTCTATTTTTTTTCCCAATGTACATGCTACCTAAAAAATTAGGTCACCACTATCATGCCTACACTTTCATATTTTAAAACAAAGTCCACAGATAATTCTGAAGCATTAATCTCATTCTTAATACAATGCTACTGCCCGACTGTCAAAAATAGTAAACACTGACTTAAAAGTAAACAGCTAATACAATTTATTTTGAGTAACAGACTGCCACTTTACCACAAAGATTACATTTAATAGAGCTACGAATTTACCTTGTGTATACGCATAGTCGTCTGATCCAGAACTAGTGCTCCTCTGATACTTATGGCTTCCCTTTTCTCCCCCAGAGCCTGGTATCACTGAAATGGGCTGAATAGGTTCTGGTGCTGCAGAGCGCTCTTCTTGGTCCACTAAATTTAGAAGATTTTCAGTCGTTGTTCGGCCTACCGTGATTTTAAAAACTGTAGTTGGGTTTGGTATCACCCGAGGAGACGGCGATGGAGCACATGAAGGTCCAGTTGGCTGTGTATATGTAATATACACAGGATTAACACTAAACGGAGGTTTTGGTTGACTAGGTATCCCTCTTGAAGGAGAACTTGAAGGTGGCGTGGTGGCTGTGTACAGTGAGTGCTGATTCCGAGGAGACGGTTGATTACTGATGGGTGAAGGACTCCTAGTAATCGCTGTCCCAGGTCTTTGAGAAGGTTCAACTGTAATTTCTATCTTCTTCATAGAACCTTTGGGTAAGCTAGACGCTGTGTATGGGAGATAGGCTACTGAATGACTTCCCTGTTTCTGATAGCTAGGAGGTCCTTGTTGATATGGATGGGGTGGAGTAGTTGAAGGACTAGGTGGCATAAAGACGTGGGAGCTTGGGTGGCCCAACTGGGAAGGTTGCACTTGATGCTGTGGCGAGCTGAAGGGTGAAGGACACTGAGAAGGAGGTGGGGAATGGTAGGCAGATTGAGGGATCTGCTGTTGTTTGGGAGAATACTGAGAAGGCTGATAGTTTTGTTGGTGTGGATAAACAGGTAAAGGACGTTGGCTATAATGAGGCACTGGGCCCTGTGGTGAGGACTGCCATGGCGTATTCTGAGGAGTTTGTCTTCCTGATGAACTCTGAGATGTCTGTCTAATATAAATAGAACCAGGTGACCCATAGAGATTGCTCGGAATTTGTGGAAGAATCTGTAAAGCTCTGGGTACAGTCTGTCCAGAAGGGAGATTCTGGGATACTGTAACAGTAATTGGATTTGTACTATACCGAGGTATGTGCATGTAGGAAGGAGGCGGTGGTGGTGGTGGTGAAGGCCCTTGCATAGCAGATGGATTCATTGCTGTTTGCATGGAAGATGGCTGTTGAGGTGGCTGTGAAGGAGGAGTAGCTGCACTTCTGTTTTGTTCATTCATAAAAAATGGATTGTAGTTGGGAGTAGCAGCCACAACAGCTGGAGCTGAGTGTGGTTCCTGAACTAAACATATCAGCTGTTTACCTGCTGTATGCTGTGGATCAATATGTCCATCACTTGAGCTGTGTACCAGTGTTCTACCACCATTAAGTTGAGCTCCATCTCCTGGGTGGTAGCTACTAGGAGAATGGATACCCAGGTTAATATGCAAAAGACGATTTCTATTCATCCTATTGTCATCTGGACTATGGTATTCCATATATAAGTATTTGCTACTCTCCTGGGAAAGGGCTCGGCAACAGGCTTCAAGATTGTTGTTATTCTAGAGGAGAAAAATGGTAAAAGTAACATGGGTAAGATTAACAAATCTCAATATTGGAAGTCAGGTTTTGCCAAAGAGTTATGCAAGTCTATTTTCATAGAATAAGCAGAGAATGATATTTTAACCACAAAAGACTTCATGATCGTCTATCCTGAAAAGGAGATCCCAAACAGTTCAGATTATTTTATTAAAAATTGAGCTCACACTATTAATACTACTGCTACTGCTACTGCTACAGAAATGTAAAGTACCTACTAATGAACATTGTGATTCAACCCAAGTTTTCTGACTCCAAATCCAGGACTCATTTTATACTTGCTGCATCTCAACAAATTAAAATGCTGGGCTAATCTTGGATTCACCACAATTGCTGCAATATATAAGTAATACCCATCATTAATATTTAAACTGATAAACATGAAAATAACCATGCTTTAGCTATCAAAAGGCATAGAAACCACAAAAGGAGAAAAAATTATAACAAAATTCTGAGAGCTAAAACAATAAAAATGCTAAAGCAGCCTTCACCTTTGTTTTACTGTAACTTATTCCTATACAACTTAAGCTGTCTGTATCATTATGAAAGATTTAAGCAAAACAAATTGCTAAAAAAAACTTCCTACTTGGAACTATGGCTCTATGATTTTGCTAGAGTTATGGATGGTAACTTACCATAAAACCTGACCTCAACTGCCTTAATGAAATTCATCCAGAGTCCCACAGACTTCAAAATTTTTACCCACTGAAAGGTCGCTTGGTATACTTTCAAAATTATTAAAGGGGTTGAATTTTTGATTTATACACACTCATAAAAATAGTAATAGCAAGCTGACCTGTGAAAAGTTCCAATCAAAAGTAACAAAACTAACTACATTTTAAAGATATTATAAAGCAGTTTTCCCTTGAAATACAGAGTTCTGAACTATTTTACTGGTATAAAACATATTATTCACTGGCTTTGAAACAATCCACAAGGGTTTCTCAAGTATGAGTTTCTCTATATAAGCATACAACAGATCTACCCACACATACATATTACTATACATTTATTTTAGAAAAAAAGTATATTTTCTATAAAAATTAAGCATCTAACTTTTGCAAATAACCAAAGAATAATGTTAGATCAAAAATGGGACACAGAATTCAGAGTCGAGCGAACTCTTAAGTTCAGCTACTCCAACTCAACTCATATTTACAGATGAGAATCCTCAAGAGATGCCTTGAAAGTTACATGGTTAGACATCAGGCATTTAACTAGTTAACTAGAGAGCTAGTTCTAGATTTGTGGTCTCCTGAGTCCCAGTGCTCTTTCCACACAGTAATTTCAAGGGAGAGGACATCTGGCCAAAAGGCCATTACTAAACTGGAACTGCAGGAAGTTAAAAAAAAATCACTCAAGCAAACCTTTGCAAAACGAATTCTCAGAAAATCGAACTGGCTTTATCAAAACTCCATAGATAATTTTATTCTTTTCCTTATATAAAGCTTTGGATAATAGAACACTTAAAACTACTTTCTGAATCTATAGAAAGAAGTATTACTTGAAGTTTAAGAAAATAGAACTCAAAGATCTGACTTTTTCTTATCATGCTAAGCAAGGGAAATAAGCTAGACATTAAAAGCAAATTTAGAACCAAACCATCCAGATTAACTGCCAAGTAGAATGTGTCACTGACAGATATTAAGTGAAACATGAAAATCAAGTATTTCCTTCAAGTACTTTATAAACCTATGAATTGGGGAGAACATACATATATTTGATATTTCCATTAATAATCCTGAAATTTCATGCATGTTATAGTGACAAGTGGGGTAAATTTTCCTATGAAGAAAAATTTCAAACCACAAGTACGAGATATTTATCCTTATGGTACCATTGTAAAAAGAACACCACAAGAAGAGATCCAGATGTCATATTTGAGTTAATGTTTTTAAAAAGGAAAAAAATGATTACAATTTGTCAAACAGTAAATATAAAACATAATTCAAAATTGTTTAGCTAGAGAAATCGATCTGAACTGTTAAGATTATATATAAACACTATTGAAGGAACTGTGGCCAGAAAGCATCATACTCCCAAAAAGTGATCAAAATGGAAGGATGATAGTCCAGAGAGAGGCCTGAAGGATTATGTATTAAATGCAATCTACTAAATTTCATATATTGTAATATGAACAAAGAAATGTTCCAGAGCCAGTAGGTAGTTAATTTCCTTACCACTATATTCTGCTAATCCCAAAGGAAGAAAAAAGTGAGACATGAGACAAAGTAACAACAAATGTTCACTGAACTGAATGAGGTTTCATTTCCTCATTTATTTAAGTAGCCAAGAAAATTCGGGAATTAAGGGCTAAATAAAATAAAACAAGGTCAGAATTTGGTGGTGCCCTAGGGATACAGGCTAGGTAGGGTACTAGTTAGTGAAAAAATGAGCTAAGAGACTGTCAGCTGTCTTCTTGTCACAGCCCTGCACTGGTAAAAACTGCAGCCCCTTCAATGTGGGTTTGGCACACTCACTTTCCCATGATGCACCTGAGCCTGCTCCATCATGCACAAGACACCATGATGACAGCGTGTATGCTGAGCTCTATGTGGAGACGCCACGAAACCTTCCCAGAGATTACCACGGGCACTGAACCCCACTCAAACTCTGTCCATTTATATATTCAAGAAGGGTACCACCCTCTACCTATCAAAAGGGGAAACCAAACTTGGGAGGGGGTGGCAATTCTCCTTCATGAGGTTGTGTGCACTCACCTCTAAATATGTACTATCTCTTTAAATAAATTCCCCCATTATTGCATTTTATCTATGTCTCTACTTTGATTTCAACTATTATGTTGAGACAAGAACTTGAAATAAATCCAGCTGGGGACACCCAAGGCTATACTCCAGAACTCCAAGATGGAAGAGGAAGATGACTATTAGTAAGTGGTTTAAAACAGAAGCCTCACTCTTGCTTGTTTTTGTTTTACCATAGATCAAGATAGGGCTAAAGAGCTGAGATTCAGAATGTGTTAGAAAAACAAAGCTCTAACATAAAAATCATAAACCTAAAGGCCCACATCTAGAAAAGGGCTCACAAACAATGGCAGCACCTCTCTTACCACCATTGCTCTGTGTGGATCTCCATTAGTCATTGACCTCACCTCTATGCAAGTTTACTTTTTTTTTTTTTAAGGGATAAGCTATTTTTTCAAAGATTAATTTATTTATTTGAAAGTTACACAGAGAGAGAAAGAGAGGCAAAGAGAGGTCTTCCATCCTCTGGTTCACTCCTCAACTGGCCACAATGGCCAGAACAGTGACGATCCGAAGCCAGGAGCTTCTTCCGGCTCTCCCATGTGGGTGCAGGGGCCCAAGGACTTGGGCCATCTTCCACTGCTTTCCCAGGCCACGGCAGAGAGCTGGATCAGAAGTGGAACAGCCGGGACACGAACCAGCGCCCATATGGGATGCCGGGACTGCAGGTTCTATCTTGAACTACTCACACACTGCAGGAAGGGGGAGTTTGAATATAAGTACTGACTATGAGGAAGACCAGTGGGCAGGGAAGTGCCATAACCCAAAACACAGTAGGATCCAGTGAAGGATGAGAGAAAATGTCTACAACATGAGGCTGTAGAGTAGTATAGGCCTGGCTGTCTATTGCTACTTGTGTGGCAATAGACAGATGAAAGGTGTATTTAAGTGTAAGAAAACAAGACTAAGGGCATGTGAATGGACTAAAGAAAGTGGGTTTACAAACTAGAAAACCAGTAAGAAAGGAGTGAAGTAATCTACAGACTTTTCAAAATAGTCTCAAAAGTGTATGATCTAAGAAATTAAAATGATACTCAAAATTCAGCTCTAAGGAACTGGGGACTTATGTCGCTGCTTAAAAAACTCAAGAAGCACAATGTAAGAAGTTTTTTTTTTCCTTTCTCTAAAAGATTTTGCTCTTTTCTCAAAATCAGTGGTTCTCGAGGACTGGCACTGTGCTTTAGCGGGTTAAGCTGCCACCTGCAGTGCCGACATCCCATATGGGTGCCGGTTCGAGATCCGGCTGCTCCACTTCCAATCCAGCTCTCTGCTATGGCCTGGGAAAACAGTGGAAGCTGGCCCAAGTCCTTGGGCCCCTGCACCCACGTGGGATACCTGGAAGAAGCTCCTGGCTCCTGGCTTTGGTTGAGTGCAGCTCCGGCCATTGCGGCCAATTGGTGAGTGAACCAGTGGATGGAAGACCTCTCTCTCTCTGCCTCTCCTTCTAGCTCTGTGTAAATCTTTCTAATAAATAAATAAATCTTAAAAAAAAAATCAGTGGTTCTCAATGGAAAGAGATTGGCTGTTATAGTCCATTTGGCAATGCCAGTTGTCACAACTTTGAGGATACTGTGAAACAGCCTAGAATGCTCGAGGCAGACCCTTACGATACAAAATTATCTAGCCTAAAATGTCGGCAGCACCAAGGCTGAGATAACTTGCTCTAAATGCTTCCCTCACACCTCCACACATAGACATAACTCAGTTCTAGTCACCACAACACAAAGCCATAAGGAAAAATAAAACTTAGTAACCACTATCATTGGCAAGTAATTTACCTGTAACATGCACTGAGACACCACAACCTCTGGAATCTCAGGGAAACGCTGTCGGAGATCATGGAGAACCTGAATATCAAGCTGTGGATTGCTTTGCGCCATGCCAGAGCAAATAGTGGTCAAGTTTCTCTTAGGAAATGGATGTTAACCGGCTTTCCAAAAGTAATGAACTTCCAATACCACAGTCATTTTCTATTAAGAGAAAAGAAAAGTTTGGGTTAATCCTAATAACATATTTTACTTTATTCAAACAGACACTATCTACATGTTAAACTATAGAAATCTAAAATAAGCATAACTAATTCCAAGGTTGGAAAACTGACAATTCGATTTAGCAAAAGACTCTTGTGATAAGAGTATCCAAGGTTTAAAAACAAAAAGCCAAAACCAAAAATCAACCAAAAATTTCAGTTCCATTTTAGTATTTTTTAAAAAGCAGATTAAAAGCCAGCGCCATGGCTCACTAGGCTAATCCTCCGCCTTGCAGCACCGGCACACCAGGTTCTAGTCCCGGTCGGGGCGCTGGATTCTGTCCCGGTTGCCCCTCTTCCAGGCCAGCTCTCTGCTGTGGCCAGGGAGTGCAGTGGAGGATGGCCCAGGTGCTTGGGCCCTGCACCCCATGGGAGACCAGGAGAAGCACCTGGCTCCTGCCTTCGGATCAGCGCGGTGCGCCGGCCGCGGCAGCCATTGGAGGGTGAACCAACGGCAAAGGAAGACCTTTCTCTCTGTCTCTCTCTCTCTCTCACTGTCCACTCTGCCTGTCAAAAAAAAAAAGCAGATTAAAAAATAGAGAGTATTATAATTTGGCAACCCTTATTTTCCTTCTTTGCCAAATCATACTTATGCATTAATAATCACTCATTTTCACAAGTGCTATCACCTCACTCCTCTAAAGCAGAGTCATAATTTTGGTGTCTAGAATAAGAAAATAAAGATCTGACAATTAACACCCAAAGCATGCTTGTCCTGTTTGCCTACATGTATTCTGTACTTTAAAGCCAAAGAGTGAATATAAAGTCTCAGTAAAAGAAACTCAATACCTAAATGAAATAAATGGACAAATATGGAAATGTAAAATCCTTCGTTTTAAAAAATAATGCTATATCACTTCTCCGCCTTTTGGCTAAGATCAAGTGTAAAAAATAATGCCGGTGGTTCATCATTAGCGACACCTGCTGAGGTAGGCATTCATCTTGTCATGATGCCACTGATGCAATGGCAGGATTTAGGGGCACAGTTTGAATAGGCAAACTGACCCTCAATTGCCCCAATACTGGTCAAGTTTAGCACCCACCTAAATAAGGCAATTAGTAAAGCAAAAATGTATCATAAGTCAACTGTCAGTATCAATGGTCAATCAACCAATCCACTTCTTAATCTATATTTACTGTTTTTAAAGGTAGAAAAAAAGGAGTGTATACCATACAGCCTCATAAGATTCCTGCTGTGTTCATTCGCAAAAAGATATTTGGCCAAGCCAAATATCTCAAAGAATGAGATGTGAACACATGCATCTTCAAAGGACGCAAAGAAATCATAAGATACAACATCTAAATCTCACTTAAGGGATAATCATCCCACACCAAATTTTGTTTCTTACAAAGAACTACAATACAAAGAACTACAGAGATTTTAAATGCAAAAAATGTCTAAGGAAAATAATGAATTACTTTTGCTGGTTTATGTTTTAGTAGTTAATTAAAAATAAAAACCATATCATCTCAAATCATTAAGAGTAGAAATATCCTTTTGTATGCAATCTGTCAACTTTTACTAGGCATCCAGTTTTCTCTCCCTTCTGCCAAATCAAGGCTGTTAAGGAGTTATAGGTACCTTAGGGTCTGCCACAAAGCCCCTATGTTTAAGACTCTGCCTGATCAGAGGTAATAAAAAAAAAAAAAACATCAAAAGAGCTACTGAGATTTGTTTTCAAGATTTCCAAACATCAATATGGAAGATGTCTAAAAAACATGAGGAAAAATGTGTGAGAAAACAGACTGATTTTTGATTTGCACACATGTAATAAGAGAACTTGAAAATGGAATTAAGTACCTTTAGTGCCACTGTCATCACACAGTAGGTTAAGCTGCCTCTTGTGATGCTGGGATCCCAAATCAGGGTACTGGTTTCAGTTCTGGCTGCTCTGCTTCCTATCCAGCTCCCTGCTAATGCACCTGGGAAAGCAGCAGAAGGCAGCCCAAGTGCTTGGGTTCTTGCCATCCATGTGGGACATCAGGATGGAGTTCCTGCCTCCTGGCTTTGGCCTGGAGCAGATCTGCCTGTTGTAGCCATTTGTGGACTGAACCAGGGAGAGATTCTCTCTCTCTCCCCTACCCTCCCTCCTTCTCTGTCTCTTCCTGCCACTCTGCCTTTCAAATAAAAAAATCTTTTTTAAAAGTGTATTTTGATGCAAAAAATTTTGAAATCCAGTTTTTCATAATATGCATATTCCATGAACTTTCTGAAGACCCCTCATATGCATAATTTCAAAAAAAATTTTGCACCAAAATAAACTTTTGTCTTATAATTCCACTTTCCACAGGCTTTTTGAATCACGAACAAAGACTTGATGGCCTCCCTAAACCATTCTGCTCCTTGCAATTCACTCATTAGTCTACTTTGATCTGGTTTGTATCATCGTTCCACTGAAATATTCTCTGCTGCTAAATCCAGAGGATATCTGTCCCATGCCTCCTGGCTTCTGCAGCATCTGACACTACTGAACACTTGTTCGTTTTTGCAATGCACTATCTCTTCTCAGCCTCTGATACCTCACACTAGCCTGTGATGAGCATTCCTCTAACTTCTCTTGCCATTTTAAGGTGGGCATTTCCCTGTGTTCTGTGTCCTCAGCTGCCTCCCCTTCTCATTCTACCCCTTTTGCCCAGTGATCACATCCACTGGTAAGAATTCATCACGTAAAGACTGCTGATTCCCAAATCGGTACCTTAAGCAAAATGTTATCTCCCTGACTCCAGACACATAACCAACTACCTTCTACACAGCACCATCTGGATATGCCCAATGATATCAAGTATGTCCTAAAGGGAACTCATCTCACCACACCCCTTCCCCAAATGTTCTCTTCCCTACATGAATGTTACCAGTATTCACTTAGGTAACTAAGCTAGAAACTAGGCTTGACTTCTCATTTTTGCACAACCAGCTAAACAGTGTGTGAAATTAAATGAACCTTGCTTTTCACACTATTTCTGCCACTTATTAGCCTCCAGGAAAAGACACCCAATTCTTAGACCATAGAAGCTTCACCTGTAAGATCTAACAGTAGGGCTCAGTGCTCTTGCATAGTAGATTAAGCCTCTGCCTGCTGCACTGGTATCCCAAATGGGTGCCAGTTTCGAGTCCCGGCTGTTCCTCTTCCAATCCACCTCTCTGCTAATGGCCTGGGAAAGCAGTGGAAGATGGCCCAACTGCTTGGGCCGCTGCACCCACGTAGGAGACCCAGAAGAAGTTCCTAGCTCCTGGCTTTGGATCAGCTCAGCTCCAGCCATTGCAGCCATTTGGGGGAGGGAATGAGCAGATGGAAGACCTCCCTCAGTCTCTCCTCCTCTCTAACTCTGCCTCTCAAATAGATAAATAAATCTTTAAAAATTGTAATAATAGTGTTGTATAAAATTTAAGTGACAACATGTAGTAAGTTAGGAAGCATTACTTTATTATTCAGGACACATCTGAGTATTGCACTCATCAACCTTTTTTAGTAGCTATTTGCTAATCTTCCTGCCTCTGGTCTTTGCCTTCCTCTACACCACAGAACATTTGTTTTTTAAGATGCAAATCTCATCATGTCCTCTTCACTCTCTGCATTCTAACCAAATAGAACCGCATGTGTTCCTGTGCATGGATATCCCATTTTGTATCCTCTCAAAGCATCAGTCCATGAGCACCCATCCACCAGAGATAGTTTCTATCTTCTCTCACACCTCCCTGCTTCCCCCGAGTCTTACTGATTCTGTACATGTCAATATGGTGGTATCCCTTTTAAGGAGGCTTCCAATGATCCCTCTCCCCCAGGTCCTGCTGCCAGGCCTTTCCTCTCTCTACACTGGATAGCAGACCTGCCACTAGGCTGCCACAGCAGGCTGTGCTTATCCTCATGGAAGCACTAAGCATATTATACAGACACCACCTCTGTACCTGAAGACCTCTGACATAAATTTGTACCTTCATGTTCAATGTATTGCTATGCCAAAGGGTGGGGAAGTATTCAAGGAGTAATGAGAATATGAAAGACATGGGAGTCAGCTTGCATAGGCTCCAGCTGGACAAATCTGTGAAAATTCTAACACCAAAACAATAGCCAGTAATAAATTTTAAGACAGAATGAGAAATATTATTTGCAAACTATGCAACTGATTAATAACCAGAATCTTCAAAGAGATCAAGAAACTCCAAAACAAAAAAAAACAACCCAGTTAAGAGATGGGCCAAGGACCTAAACAGACATTTTTCAAAAGAGGAAATCCAAATGGCCAACACATGAAAAAATGATCAGCATCACTAGCTGTCAGGGAAATGCAAATCAAAACCACAATGAGGTTTTACCTCTCCCCCATTAGATGGCTTTCATACAAAATCAACAATCAACAAATGTGGGGGATCAGGGTACCCTAATCTGTTGGTGGAAATGCAAACTGGTAAAGCCACTATGGTAGACAATTTGGAGATACCTGAGAAATCCGAATATAGTCTGATCATACTACCCAGCCATCCCACTCCTCAGAATGTACCCAAGGGAAATGAAATTGGCAAATAACAGCTATCTGCACTTCCATGTTTATTGCAGCTCAATTCACAATAGCTAAGACACGGAATCAACCTAAAGGCCTGTCAACGAAGAATGGATAAAGAAATTATGGGATACATACTCTATGGAATACTACACAGTGGTCAACAAAAATGAAATCCAGTCATTTGCAAAAAATGGATGAATCTGGAAAACATCACGCTGTGTGGAACAAGCCAGTCCCAAAGGGACAATATCCTATGTTCTCCCTGATCTGTGACAACTAACTGAGCACCTAAAAGGAAACCTGTAGAAGTGAAATTGACACTGAGAAGCAATGACTTGATCAGCCCTTGTCTTGACTGTTGGGAAACAGCTTATTATATTTTTTTTACTGTTTTCTTTTTCTACTTAATACCATTGGTTGAACTCTTTACTTAACACAGAATTATTCATAAGTGTTTAAATCCAATTGAAAATAGATCCCAGTGAAAAATAAGAGTGGGAATAAGAATGGGAAGAGATGTAAAGTTCAGCACATGTTCCCATCGACTTACCCCTAAGGGTAAAGCTAAAAACTTGCCATGGGAAAAGTCATCATTTTAAGTGTGTAACTGATCATATATATAGAAATAAGTGCCAAAGGGATCACATAAATAAGACCAATTGTCTGGTAATAACAATAGATAGAAGTAAAAAGGAGAGAATGATCCCACATGGGAAACAGGCCACACAGCAGACTCACAGAATGACAAACGCCCTAAACAGCACTCTGACCTCAGAATCAGCCCTTCAGGCATTTGGATCTGGCTGAAAAGCCCATGAGAGCATTTCAGGCATGGAAAGCCAAGACACTGTGGCAAAAAATGATCTACATGAAGGATCTCTGTTGAGTGAAATCCCAGTGGAAAGAAGGGGCCGTCAGAGAAGGAGGTACTTTTCTCTGAAGGGAGGTGAGAACTTCCATTTTGCTTATTGTCCTGTCTAAATACTGACAGAATTTGAGGACTCAAAAGGATTACATAGCATTGGCAGCTCATGACAAGAGTCTCGGGTGATCACTGACATCATAAATAAATAAAAGTGTCAATTGTTAAATAAACAAAATGAGTCACTGTGCATTTACTCCCCAAGTAGGACCTTTGTCCTTAATGAGTTGGTACTATGAGAATTAACGGCAAAACTTGTCTTCAAACAGTACTTTATACTTTGTGTTTCTGTGTGGGTGCAAACTGTTGAAACATTTACTTAATACAGAGTTGGTCTTCTGCATATAAAGATAATTAAAAATGAATCTTAATCAAGAATGGGATGGAAGAGGGAGTAGGAGGTGGGACAGGAGTGGGGGTGGGAGGGCAGGTATGGGGAGACGAAATGCTATATTCCTAAAGCTTTACCTATGAAATTTGTATTTAATAAATAAAAGCTTTCTTGAAAAAAAAAAAAAAAAAAAAAAAAACAAAAGACTGTAGAAGAGAAATCCAGGAATCCATACAAGGGCACTTCAAAAAGGTCACAGAAAGTGGAATTAGTTTATTTTGAAACACAAAAATTATAAATTCACGCATGGCTTTTCCAGAGTATACATTTTTCATGGAATAGTTGAAGATCCTTGTACACACATAAATAAGAGAGAGCGTTCTGCCTTACAAGTGGAATATAACTGGTAAAATGTGTGGGAATTCCTAGAACTGGAAAAATCATTTTGCAGGCATTACAGTACAGCCTGCATCCAGCAAATATAAATGGATGCTAAATTAAGGAGGAAATTTGGATGAAGAATAAGATTTATGCATGGTCTTACAAGTGTCTCCCGAAGACTTATTGACTGCAAGGGAGAAATTTTTAAACTTTAATTTTTTTTTTTTTTTGACAGGCAGAGTGGACAGTGAGAGAAAGAGACAGAGGGAAAGGTCTTCCTTTTGCTGTTGGTTCACCCTCCAATGGCCACTGCAGCCGGCGCCCTGTGGCTGGTGCTTCGCACTGATCTGAAGCCAGGAGCCAGGTGCTTCTGGTCTCTCCTGCTGGTGCAGGGCCCAAGCACTTGGGCCATCCTCCACTGCACTCCCGGGCCACAGCAGAGAGCTGGCCTGGAAGAGGGGCAACCGGGACAGAATCCTGCACCCCGACCGGGACTAGAACCCGGTGTGCCGGCGCCGCAGGCGGAGGATTAGCCTTTTGAGCCATGGCGCCGGCCTAAACTATAATTTTTAACTCAACATCTGCACTGGGTGATAAAAATGAACATTGCCAATGAGGGCCAGAAGGTTGGTGGTTACCTCCAGGTGTGATACCCTGAAAAGAACATATCACTTTATAGTATTCCAGTCAGGACTGCATAACCTGAAACTACTTGTGAGAAAATAAACTCAAAATGAGAATTTTTTTATTTATATGGGGGGGTGCCATCTTTAAAAATGTCTATCATAAGAGACAAAGGATATAAAAATGTCCTATGTTAAAGGAGATAGAGCTATGATGACCAAATGTAATACCTAATTGAGACTGGGTCCTGTACTAATGTTACAGAAGAAATTAGTAGATCAACTGACAAAACTGAAATGCAGATGACAGAAGTATTCTATCGAGGTTCACTTTACTGTTTTTACTAAGTTTACTAAATTGACAACTGTGCTGCAGTTATTTACAGGAATATTCCTATTTTTAGGAATTAAGATAATGAAGCATTTAGGGGTAACAGGCATGCAACTAACTCTCAAAAAGGTCAAGAAAAAAATACTGTGTATGAGTGTGTATTTACAAACTTACATGAACAAACAAAGGGAACAAACTATAAAGCAAACAGAAAACTATTATCAACAGGTAAATCTGGGTAAAGGATATAGTTCTTTGTACTCTATTCTAGCAATCTCTGTTAAGTTTGAAATTATTCTTAAATAGAAAGTAAAAACAGGAGCAGGCATTTAATGCAGCAGTAATGATACCACTTAGGCCTCCTGCATCTCATATTACAGTGTGTGGGTTCATGTCTCAGCTCTGCTCCTAGTTCCAGATTCCTGAGAATGCCCTGGGATACAGCAGGTCAGGGCTCAAATACCTGGGTCCCTCTCACTCCCGTGAGAGACCCAGATTGAGCTCCTGGCTTTGGTCTAGCCCATCCCAGCTGTTGGGGGCATTTGAAAAATGAATCAGCAGGTCAAAGATGTCTCTCTGGTTTCTTACATTTTTTAAAAAGGAAAAACAAAGGGGAAAAACACTCAGCTAACCAAACAAAAGCCTATAATTCTATTTAAGGTCTGTGCCTTATTCACCAGTGTATTTCCAGAGCCCAAAGCAGTCTGCTCAAGTATCTGATCAACGATGAATCAATTTTACTATACTGAACAAATTTATCTAATACAAATAGATTTAAGGAAGCACTATTCTTCCTAGTCAAAGAAAAATACATAAATGAACATTTTAGATGAATATTGTCCCTCTACCTCTCCCATCCCCCCATATATTGGAGGAGCAAAGATTACCTATATGGGGCAATTTGTGGATGCTTAGGAAAAAAGAATAGCTTAAAGCTACTTCAGGTACATTTTTTCTAGTTTGTGTATTTCAAAAGATCCCAAATCTGAAATGCTAAGAGATTCTACAAGATTAACAATCTACGTTTAAATTTAAAATGCAAATTATTTCAAAGCTCTAAGTGTTGATTTAACTTTTTTTCTGAAGATTTCAATTACCTATCTTTTTTATCAAAGCAATTACCTACCACTTTTACAGTTACACAATCTATATAATTTGCACAGGCCAAAGGAATTCTAGCTAGATGAGTAACTTGGCCAAGTTACTCACTGAAGCTTAGAGGCAACACTGTTCAATAAAAATACGGTTCCAGACATATGTATACATATGTATAATTTTAAACATTCTGCTGATGTTTAAAAACAAACAAAAAAACCAAGGAGCCAGTATCCTGGCACAGAGGGTTAAGCTCCTACCTGGATTTCCTGCATTCCATATCAGAATATCTAAGAGTCCCAGCTATCCTGCTTCTGATTCAGTTTTCTGCTTCATATCTTGTGAGGCAGCAGGTGATGGTTCAAGTATCTGAGTCCCTGCCATCAATGCAGGAGACCTTGATAGAGTTCCTGGCTTCTAGTTTTAGCCTGACCTAGCCCCGGCTGTTGTTTGCATGGAGAAAGTGAACCACTTTTTTTTTTTTTTAAGATTTTATTTATTTACCTGAGAGGTAATTACAGACAGTGAGAGGGAGAGACAGAAAGGTCTTCCATCCATTGGATCACTCCCCAAACGGCTGAAACAGCCAGAGCTGAGCTAATCCAAAACCAGGAGCCAGGAGCCTTCTCTAGGCTCCCCACATGAGTGCAGGGGCACAAGCACTTGGGCCATCTTCCACTGCTGTCCCTGGCCATAAGCAGAGACCTGGATCAGAAGAGGAGCAGCAGAGGCCCAAGTGAACCACTTTCACGTTCACTTCCCCGGGCCCCATCATTCTGCCTTTCAAATAAATAACATTAAAAAAGAAAAAAGTAAAATTAATCCTAACATTTTACTTAACCCAATGTCAAAAATGTTTTAACAAACAACCAGTAAAAAAATCACTTCTTCTATTGTATACTAGGGTGACTATACTTAATGATAAGTTACTGAGGCCGTCGCTGCGGTGCAATGGGTTAATGCCATGGCCTGAAGCGCTGGCATTCCATATAGGTGCCAGTTCAAGATACGGCTGCTCCACTTCCAATCCAACTCTCTGCTATGGACTGGGAAAGCAGTAGAAGATGGCCCAAGTCTTTGGGTCCCTGCACCCACGTGGGAGACCCAGAAGAAGCTCCTGGCTCTGGCTCCGGAATGGCACAGCTCCAGCTGTTGCGGCCGATTGGAGAGTGCACCATCGGATGGAAGACCCCCGCCCCCACCGCCTCTCTTCTCTCTGTGTAACTCTTTAAAAAAGAAGATAATGTACTATATATTTCTCTTAAAAAATTTTGTATATTTTCACCATAAAGAAATGTTAAGTGCTTGAAAAGTAGATATGTTTACCTTGATTGGCTATTGTGTAGTATGTGTATCTGTGTATATATGTGTGTGTGTATATATATTTAGTTATATATATACATACACACATGTATAGAAACATCACAGGGCTGGAGCTCTGGCATAATGTGAAAAGCCACCACCTGCAGTGCCAGCATCCCATTTGGGTGCCAGTTTGAGTCCCAGCTGCTCCACTTCCGATCCAGCTCTCTGTTATGGCCTGGGAAAGCAGCAGATGACCCAAGTCCTTGGGCCCCTGCACCCACGTGGAGGACCCCGAAGAAGCTCCTGGCTTCATATCTGCCCAGCTCTGTTGCTTGCCAACTGGGGAGTGAACCAGCAGACGGAAGACCCCTCTCTCTCTCTCTCTGCCTCTCCTCTCTCTGTGTAACTCTGCCTTTCAAGTAAATAAATAAATCTTAAAAAAAAAAAGAAACATCACATAGTACCCCATGAATATAGCCAATTTTTAGTCCATTAAAAATTTAAATTAGGAGCCAGTGCTTAAAGTTAAGCCACTCGCTACAGTGCCAGCATCCTGTATGGGCATCAGTTTGATGCCTGGCTGCTCCACTTCAGATCCAGTTCCCTGCTACTGTGCCTGGGAAAGCAGCAGAGAATGGCCCGAGTACTTGGGCCCCTGCACCCACGTGGGTGACACAGATGAAGCTCCAAGTTCCTGGCTTCAGTCTAGCCCAGGCCTAGCCATTGTGGCCATCTGAGGAGTGAACCAGTGGATGGAAGACTTTTTCAATCTGTGATCATGACTATCCCTTTCTGTAACTCCACCTTTCAAATAAACAAATGAATTATTTAAAAATTTAAATTTAAAGTTAAGATATGTAGGTTCTTAAAAAAGTTTGTGAAAAATACACGTTCCAAAAAATATTATGCATAGATTTCAAAAATTTTTACAGCAAAGTACACTTAGCTTTTTTTAAAGAAACCTTTTATTTAATGAATACAAATTTCCTAAGTACAACTTTAGGAATACAGTGGTTCTTACCCCCATTCCCACCCTCCCACCCCAACTCCCATCCCACCTTCTCCTCCCTCTCCCATACAATTCTTCATCAAGATTTGTTTTTAATTAACTTTATATACATAAGACCAACTCTATACTAAGTAAAAAATTTCAACAACTTACACCCTCTCCCCATAAACAAAAGTATACCAGTACCAGGCTGTTTTGATAATAACTGCCTTGTAGTATGTTTTGAAATCTGGTATTGTGATGCCTCTGGCTTTGTTTTTGTTGTTGAGATCGCTTTAGCTCTTCAAGGTCTCCTGTTTCCAAATGAATTTCAGCATCATTTCTAGATCTGAGATGAATGTTTTTGGTATTTTGATTGGTATCACATTGAATCTATAAATTGCTTTCAAAAGAATGGACATTTTGATGATATTGATTCTTCCAATCCATGAACATGGAAGTTTTTTCATTTTTTATGTCTTCTTTTATTTCTTTCTTTAATGTTTTGTAATTCTCATTGTAGAGATCTTTGCCATCCTTGATTAAATTTATTCCAAGGGGTTTGATTTTTTTTTTAGCTATTGTGAATGAGATTATCTTAGAAGTTCTTTCTCAACCATGGCATTGTCTGTGTATACAAAGGATGTTGTTTTTTGTGTTGATTTTATATTCTGGTATTTTACCAAACTCTTCTATGAGTTCCAATAGCCTCTTGGTGGAGTCTTTGGGATCTCCTATATATAGAATCATGTCATCTGCAAATAGTGTTATTTCGACTTTCTCTTTCCCAAATTGAATCCTTTTGATTTCTTTTTCTTGTCTGATGGCTCTGACTAAAGCTTCCAGGACTATACTGAATAGCAATGGTGAGAGTGGGCATCCTTATCTAGTTCCAGGTCTCAGTGGAAGGCTTCCAAATTTTCCCCATTCAGTAGAATGCTGGCCAGGGGTATATCATAAACTGCCTTGATTGTGTTGGGGAATGTTCCTTCTAAACCTAATTTGCTTAGAGTTTTCATCATGAAAGGGTGTTGTATTTTGTCAAATGCTTTCTCTCCATCTATTGAGATAATCATATAGTTTTTGTTCTTCAGCTTGTTAATGTGATGTACCATATTGACTGATTCATGAATGCTGAACCATCCCTGTATACCAAGGATAGATCCCTCTTGGTTCAGCTGAATGATCTCTGATGTGTTTTTGGATTTGATTGGCCAGAATTTTGTTGAGGATTTTTGCATCTATGTTCATCAGGGAAATTGGTCTGTAGTTCTCTTTCTCTGTTGTATCTTTTCCGAGTTTAGGGATTACAGTGATGCTGGCTTCATAGAAGATTTTGGGAGGATTCCCTCCTTTTAATTGTTTTGAATACCTTGAGAAGATGTGGATTTAGTTCTTCATCTTTTGTAGTGATGTCTGTTTATGTGTTTTGAACATCCTTGAGCATCTTTTGTAGGGCTGGGAGTGTAGTTACAAATTCTTTCAATTACTATTTGTTGTGGAAGATCCGTATTTCTCCTTCATTCATAAATGAGAGCTTTGCAGGGTACAGTATTCTGGATTGAGAGTTGTTTTTTTTTTTTTTCTCCTAGGACTTGGAATACATCTCTCCATTCTGCAGTGAGTCTAATTGGATTTTTTCTGAATGTGATTTGGCATTTCTCAAGTGCATATTTTAAGATATTTTCATTATGTTTTACTGTGGAGAGTTTTACTACAATGTGTCGTGGTGAAGATCTTTTCTGGTTGTGTCTTTTGGGAATTCTGCGTACTTCCTGTACTTGGATGTCTCTTTCTCGAGAGTGAGGAATTATTTCATTAATAAGTTCTTCACACCTTCTGGAATTCCTAGGATCCATATGTTGGGTCATTTGATTGAATCTTGTAGATCTCCAACTGTGTTTTTTAATTTTCTAATTTCTTCTTTTATTTGGTCTGCCTGTAATATTTCCTGAAGTTTGTCTTCTAGTTCTGATATCCTTTCTTCTATCTCACCTATTCTGTTGTTAAGGCTTTCCACTGCACTTTTTATTTGATCTATGGAATTCTTCATTTATAGTATTTCATTCTGACTTCTCTTTAATATCTCAATTTCTTGGGAGTGCTTTTCACTTAATTGTGGATTTGCTTCTGATTGCTTCTAAGTAATCTGATGATTAATGCTCTGAATTCCGTTTCTGGCATATTCTCGATCTCTTCTTCTTCACCTTTTATTATTGAAGAGTTGTAGTGTTCCTTTGGGGGGCTCATATTGTCTTCCTTAGTTTTATTTAGGGTTTTTACTTTGTTTTTCTGCATTTTTGTATTATTTTGTTGGTTGCTTTTCTCTTTAATTTGTGTCATCGTGCTTGTGGTGAGATTTCCCTCTGCTATGAGCATCTATGTGTCTGTGAGATGCAAGTGGAAGCACGCAGCCCCACATCCTGGAGTCCAGCTCACTTCTCAATTGTGATGGGGTCAAGTACAAGCTCTGGTGCACTAAGCTCTGCCTACTGTGGCCCGGCTCACTTCACACTGGTGCATGAAACGAGCTCAAGTTTTCAATATTCAGGACTTCTGTTGTACAGCTTTCGTGGTGGGGAGGAAATTATTCTGAAATGTTGTGGATCGTCGTTCCCAGGTGGAGCTGTTGTGAGGTGGCCCCCACAATTAATGGGCATGTGCTTGTGAGGCAAATGTGGTATCCTCCTGTTTACATTCAAAAATGTAACAAACAATATGGCTTCTCCCAGCAGGCTACAGGTCCAGTTGAGGGGAGAGGGAAGAGGTAGATGGACAGGGGCATGCCCAACCTTTCCATTTATTACCCTTATGTTTTCTTTCTTCCACCACGGAACTTCTAAACGCAGTTCACCAAGGTCCCCCTCCCACTGCTATCTGCAGCTCCCTGCACTCCCGATTTCCTGTCTAACCTGGTCCACTGGGGGATGGCGCCAGCCTCCCTGTTCCACGCCCCTGCCTCTTCCTTTTCTTATTTGCTCCATCAGTGTGGACTTGCTCAGTCTCTGTTGGACTCCTGGGCTTCCCTGTGTGAATTTCCCACGGCTCCATCTCTGGCTTGTATCCTCTCTCCTTTTTAACTATCCATTTTGCTCTGCGTGACTCAGATCTTCCTGTTACTATACATCCATCTTGGGCTCCCCTGGGCTACTTAGCTTTCAATTCAATTTTTCCACAAGATTTCTGAATTACTCTCATATTTTACATGATCTTTTTCAAAGTCCTTGAAATTCAGTGTGGTTTTTACACTTACACACTTCTCACTTTAGATTGGCCTCATTTCCAGTGCTCAGTAGTTAGTGGCTAGTTTAATGGACAGTACAGCTCTTAGGCTTTAGAACCTTCTTTTAAATAACAGGCTAAGACCTATAACTCTTTAGATTCCTTAATTCAATGTCTCCTTTGAGAGTACACAATTATCTAAGCACAGGGCCTAGCACAGACTAGGTGTTCAATAGATAATTTGTTACGTGAAATGAAAAAAAAAGAATTAATTGATTTTAATGGTAAGAATGACTTTAACTAATCAAACCTGCTTATATTTAGAGAAATGCAAACAGCTTTCTTACCAGGAAGGGATTCCCTCAATAACTGAGGACTAACCATATTCAAACACTTCAGGGACACTTAAATTTTCAAAAGAACTTCTGAAGCACCCAAAGGCTTAATAATACATGCTTTCCTAGTGGCTCTAAAAACGGGTTTTATTCATTTCTCAACCTTAATTATGTCTTTAAAATACAAGGGCAATACAATTGTCTTTTTATGAGAAAGAAGAAAAGGTGACTAGAGTCAACGAGAATAGACAGGTTTCAGGTGACAAGAACACGGGTTACCTATATTTCTGAGCCCTTGAAAACTGCCAACTCTCTGCTAGCTCTGGCGGCCCATAGGACCCTCAAGCTACCAAGGTCACAGTTACTATTAATTTTATCAGTATTATTAGTGACTATGAACTGAACATCAATGCCCTCAAAAGTAGCTATGGTGATCTCCATTTCACAAATAAGAAAGCAAACTGAGTGAATGACTTATAGGGCAGAATCCTGACTCAAGCCCAAGCTGCCTTCTCCAAAGTCTGTTCTTTCACTCTTTGTCACTGGTACATATGTATCAGGGAACATTCTCAGAAATTCTCAATGACAAGCACCTTTCTTTCATTGGCTAGAGAAAAAAACAGCAAACCCGCATTGGTTTATCATCCAAATAAGGAGTTATGACATGTATGTGGGGAGATGGGCTCAGAAGGAAAAAAAATTCTTGTACAAGTAAGTTAGCTGTTTTGGACATACAAGAAGCAGAGTTAAGAGGAAGAAGTTGTCTTTATCTTTAATGGTTACAAATATTTTCTTTTTTTAAAAAAATAGATTTATTTGTTTATCTGAAAGGCAGAGGTAGAAAGAGACACAGAGATACAGAGAGATCTTGCATCCACTGGTTCACTCCCTATATGATCACAATGGTCAAGGACAGTCCAGGCCAAAGCCAAGAGCTTTATCTGGGTCTCCCAGGTGGGTGCAGGAGTCCCAGGTACTTTGGCCATCTTCCATTGCTTTCCCAGGGGCAGTAGCAGGAAGCTGGATTGGAAGTGGCGCAGCCAGGACTCAAACTCGCACCCATATAGGATGCCAGCATGGCAGATGGAGGCTTAATCTGCTATGTCACAACACCAACCCCAAATAGTCACCTTTGAAGAAATAAAGCATATGAAAATCAAAGCCTGGCCGGCGCCACAGCTCACTAGGCTAATCCTCCGCCTGCGGTGCCGGCACCCCGGGTTCTAGTCTCAGTTGGGGCACCAGTTCTGTCCCGGTTGCTCCTTGTCCAGTCCAGCTCTCTGCTGTGGCCCGGGAAGGCAGTGGAGGATGGCCCAAGTGCTTGGGCCCTGCACCTGCATGGGAGACCAGGAAGAAGCACCTGGCTCCTGGCTTCAGATCGGCACAGCACGCTGGCTGTAGCAGCCATTTGGGGGGTGAACCAACGGAAGGAAGACCTTTCTCTTTGTCTCTCTCACCATCTAACACTGCCTGTCAAAAAAAAAAATCAAAACCTGTAACTTACACACTCACCAAGATGTCTATCATGTGAAAAGATGATTAATGATAGACAGAATTTCTACAATAGGAATCTAAACTGATAAAAATATATTGTCAAGAAATAATGCATACAATCTTAATAGTGGCTAGCATTCTGCCCTATAGAGAGTATTAAACACTAACTGACATGGAGTATCATTTAGTATTTCACAGTAATATATAACAATCTCGAATAAACTTAGTAACTTGTTGATGATTATATAAAATAGTAAAGCAACCTCCTAGGAGCAGGCATTTAGCCTAATGCTTAAGATGCCATGTCACAACACAAAGTGCTTGGGTTTGACTCCTGGCTTCAGTTCCTGATTCCAGCTTTCTGCCACTGTAGACTCCAGGAGGGAATAGTGATAGTCAGATAATTAGGTTCCTACCATCCACATCGGAGAGCTGGTTTGTGTTCCCAGTCACTGCAGGCATTTGGGGAGTAAACCAACAGACAGGAGTTTATATATATATATATATATATATATATATATAATTTGATAAATAAAAATTAATTTCCCTTTTGCTCACTGGAAGGATAAGGCAACAATAAAACATATTTCAGTCAGTCACACTTAAAAACACTTAAGTTTCACAATAAATCACTATACTAAATTTTTAAAAATTTAATCTCATAGAAAAAAACTAAAATAAAACACTGCCTTATAGTCTTATCATATCATATTATAGATATGGCTATGATGTGTCTAAAAGTATACAATGTATTTCTGTCTACCTATATCAGGGGTGGGAAATGTTGGGCCCAAGGGCCATATATAAGGCTGGCAGAATCGTTTGGTCTGTCCCTGCCAAGGCAACCATGGGTGAGATTTGAAATTCAATAAATCTATACCAGGACAATTTTTAACTGGGTAATTATGTATGGCCCTGGAATGATGTTATAAGTATTCAAATGGCTTTTTGCAGTAAAACAGCTTCCCCACCTCTGATCTATATCAATGTATGCAAGAACTACTATTCAAAATACACACTGGTTTTAACATCATTATAATATGTTGTTGATTTTTAATGAAATGTCAAAAGTATTGAATGATGGTTTCACACTTTTAAACCAGACAGAGGACTCAAGCAGTATCTGAGCCATACAGGCTAGGCTGACATCAACAAACTACTGGGACACTCTCAAAACACTCTCACACTTGGTTGGCCACAGTTGTGATTATAGAGCTGGCAACCCAAATCAAGAAAGAAGTAATGCTAGACATATAAAGCCTACAATCATCACACAGCTCAGGAGATTCTGCAGGATTAAGTCTTTACTGCCAGTTAGCTTTGTGGGGACTCCTAATTTTGAAGGCAAGACAGAGACTGGAGGACCTAGATGTTAGGCTTAGCAACACTGAAGCTCCCATCAGTGGAGCACCTGCCTCCCTAATACAGGAGGGCTGGCACCAGCAAGTGCAGTGGGCTCTGTTCTGGAAAAGTAGTTGCCTAGATTTCTTCCGACATAATCCATCCTCCCAATCAGAAGGGAAGTTCCCCCAGAGCCTTGCTCTGATGCCACGATTTCCTACACTGTAGAAAATGATGTCAACATCTAGTGCTTTGTTTCTACCATCTCATGTGAACACAGCAAACAGGGTGGAGCCATTATGGCTCAAAGTATCTTACTTCTACCAGAGTTTTTGTTCACTTCCTAAAATATATCGGAGTTTGCAAACCAATGGTTTCTGGGCCAAATCCAGGCCACAGATCTGCCTGGTTTGGCCTCAGGGTCATTAAAAAAAGAAAAGATGAGCTACATTTTAAAATGGGAGAATTTACAGAAAAATTTAGGTATGTTCCTTCTCTGAGAAACCAAAAGATATAGGCAACAACTGGCTGAAACTGAACTACCATTCCACTTTTAGAAAGGCCACAAAGGCAGTTGCCTAGTTCCTATACTCCCTAGGGGATCCCATACACTGGTATCTGGCCTTGCTTCACTCATTTACATACATGCTGGGTTTGTACCACGTGAAATGTGTGCTCCACAGAGGTTTAAAGGTACTATGGTAAGTATTAATCTAGTGTAGTGTGACCAGTGATGCAGTAACTTCAGGAACAGTCATTTGTCATAAAAGACTATCCCAGTGGCTGACACTGTGGTATAGTGGGTAAAGCACCCATGTGTGGTGCCAGCATCCCATATGGGCACCATTTCTAGTCCCAGCTGCTCCACTTCTGATCCAGCTCTGTGCTACGGCCTGGGAAAGCAGTGTAAGATGGCCCAAGTCCTTGGGACCCTGCACTCACGTGGGAGACCCAGAAGAGGCTCCTGGCTTCGGATTGGCCCAGCTGCAGCCGTTGCAGCCACTTGGGGAATAAACCAGCAGACAGAAGACTTCTCTCTCTCTCTCTGCCTCCCTCTCTGTAACTCTCTGCCTTTCAAATAAATAAATTTTTTTAAAAAAGACTATTTCAGGCAAGAAAAGCATGTTTAGCATTCTGACCCCTCTCATCAAATCCCAGCAGCACCCCAAAAGGGCTGCTAGGGAGGCACTAATATCACAGGCTAACAAACACTGCTGGTATGTTAAGATTGGTGAGATATTTCCCAGGTTTGAAGAAAAGTTAGTTTTGTCTTAAGAGAACTTTCAGGATTAAAAACTGAAAGAATCACTCTCTTTTCTGATTGATCTGTTCCAGTATTAACGGTTAAACAAAAATAAGCATGTAACTATATATTGGTATAGAGCCTTGGAACATAATCAGTTGTCCTACTGGTTTGGAAGTTTTTATTTTAAGTCATATTTACTTAGCCATACCTATATATGTACTAAGTGCTCATTTAGTCTCCCAAATAATCCTACAAGAGAGGTAATATCACCCACATTTTAAAAATGAGGAAACTGGAAACTCAAAGACAGTAAATAATTTGCCACCAATCACCCAGCGAACAATTAGCAAAGCTAATAAACAAACTTGAAGTCTATGCCACTAAATCATCATTCTCCTGGACTACTAACTATCTGGTAAGAGTCTGATGATGTTATAACTCTTAAGACAGTTCAATGCAAACCTTGCTTTTTTCTGAAAATAAAACAAAACAAAAAACAAAAAGATTTATTGTATTCATTTATTTGAAAGGCAGAGTTAGAAAGAGAGAGACAGAAGAGAGCTCTTATCTGCTGGTTCACTTCCCAAATGGCCAGAATGGCTGGGGCTGGTCCAAGTCAGATCCAGTAGCTTACCCAGGTCTCCCAAGGGGATGATATGGGTGCAGGGGCCCAAAATGTAGAGCATCTTCTGCTGCCTTTCCCAGGCGCATTAGCAGCGAGCTGGATAAGAAGTGGAGCAGCTGGGACTTGAACTGGCACCCACATAGGATGCCAGCATTGAAGGAAGTAGCTTAACCTGCTGCGCCACAATGCTCGTCCCCAGAACTTGATTCTAAACTTGAAGAGCTTTTGTTCTAGATTGTGAGTCCTTCAAATTAAATAGCAACAAGAAGTAACTGGTATTAGACCATAATGAATGATCCTTTTGACAAACGTAAGTACTCCAATTTTAGGATTTTTCATGCATATATGTAAAGGTGCTACTAAATAACAAGGGAGAAATAGGAATGTGATAGCTATTATTTTCCCTAAATGAGCCTTCCAAATAATTTCTAAACAATCATCCTACAGGATCTTCATTACAGTGGACACCATTTTGAAACAGTCACATAATCACTGCATCTAATATTCTGTTATATTCTTAAGAATATGAGATCAAAGTAATATTTAAATAATCATTAAAATATTTTCAAGTTAAATATAGCCCCTCAAAACAAATCATGTTCAGATTTAAACTTAACATCCCCACCACCCCAATGAGTATCTGTAAGCTGTCCCCATAAATAGAAATATTTAGATATATACATACATAGGAATAGCACATACACAGAATTTCAGCTAAGAAGTGCTTGAAGCAGCAACATTCTAGTAGCAATTAGCACACCTAGCATTCACATCATGATCTCTAACAGCATTCTCTAATAAAAGGAACCCAGGCTCCATGGAGAAAGTAAGAAAGTACTAAAGCAAAACAGCCCGTCAATGGAGGCATGTAGAAATGACACAGAAGCCAATTGCAAGAGCTCCCCAACGGCCAAAGCTGGAAAAATTGGAACAACATAATCTAAGTAGTACTGGATGGATTATAGCCCAATATATAAAATAAATATTCATGACCTCATACTGATATAAATAAATATATAAATAAATGCAGGGGGAAAACAAATCTCCTATACAGAAGAATTCCATATAACTTATATAGACAATTCACCCTCAAGGAGACAGAGCTTAATTTCCCCCTTGTTAAATATGGACTGCATCTAGTGACTTCTTTCCAAAGAACGCAATACAGAAAGGTATGTTAAAAAGAGATTAACTTCACAGTGGAGAAACCTGATACCCTCTCAGCTAGGTGACCAAAGTCAACATCAACAACTCTAAGCAAAATTGACAGCATGTAGTCTAGACATGATCTGATGAAAAACTGAGAATGACACTTTATCTTTGTGGTCTTCCTCCCCAAAATCCATTACCCCAGCCTAAGGATGAAAAAAAAATCTGATAAATACCCAAGAAGGGATAGTCAACAAAATACCTGGTCAGTACTCCTCAAAATGTCAAGCTCAAAAACACGGCAAATCTGAGAAAATGTCACAGCCAAGAAGAGCCTAAGGAGACATAACAAACAAATGCAAAATGGTTTCCTGAATGGAATCCTGAAACAGAAAAAAAAAAAAATTAGATAAAAACTAAGGAAATCTGTTAACTGGAGTCCACACTTTATTTGAAGTTTCAATACTTGTTCATCAGTTTTAATAAATATATCATACTAATATAAGCTGTTAATAGGTAAAACTGGGTACAAGGTATATGGGGACTATATCAATGTTTCAATTTTTCTGTAAAACCAAAATTATTCTAAAAAATAATGGCTACTTAAAATTAGAAAACAAATACCTCGAGATGGTGTACAAGCTCTGGTACAGGAGTTCTAGTCACATCTCCAGCTCTGAAAGCACCTTCTTTTCAGTAGTCTAGAAATCTAAGAGAATGAAAAGGTGATTATCCTTTCGCTAATTTCCCAATTCTTGGAAAATGACAAAAACTAAGAGACTTCAGTGCCTTAACTTAAGACCAGACAGGATGCTAGACCACACTTTGAGGGCAGGTGGCTGTTTCTCAAGTATTTTCATTAGCTGAGTCTTCCTTTAAGTCAAAAATATGTTCTACAGTAATTAAATTCTACATCACTGAGAACAGCAGTTCAAAAGGACAAAAAAGATGGTCTGCTGTTTATTTTCTTAAGGCTTTTGTAGTGTATCTAATTGTAACTTGCCATCCTAGGCTCCTCATTCTATTTAAAGAAGAAAGGATTAAGCCCAGGTTTATGACACATGCATGTAATTTTTAATTGCTTACCTGAAACAGTACATAACTTCTTTTAAAATGCTGACTATTATATAACCCATTTCTATTGCATGAGGAGCAGTTTATATACAGAATTAAAACCTTATTCACTGATTCTGACAGATGAACACTCTTTCTCCCTATCACTTATGTGCATTCTCCATGAACCTATTAATTCAGTGATCATTTTAGGGCAAATATTGGTTTATATCAGAGTTATCCTGTACACAAGTTTCTAATTCATCTCTCGTGCAAACATTTTACCAGCACAGTAAAACTAAAATAACACATCTTGTATCTTGTTTATAGCATATATTTTATCATACTTTATTTTTATATTTCTCATTTTATCTGGAAAATTAGCCACAAAATGAACTTCAAGGGGCCAGCGTTGTGGCACAGCAGGTTAAGCTGCTGCCTGTGATACCAGCAACCCATATAAGTGCCACTTTGAGTTCTAGCTGCTCTACTTCCAATCCAGCTCCCTGCTAATGTGCCTCAGACAGTAGAGGAAGATGGTCCAAGTGCTTGGGGCCCTGTCACCGATGTAGGAGACCTGGATGGAGTTCTAGGTTCCTAGCTTTGGCCTGGCCCAGTCCCAGCCATTGTGGCCATTTGGGGAATGAACTAGTGGATGGAAGATCTATGTATAACTCTTTCAAATAAATAAAATCTTTAAAAAAAATGAACTTCAAATATGAGCAAACAGTACTATGCACCTAACCAAATGCTGTTTCTACATGTGTAACACCTCCTTCTACTATCTGAAACAACAATGCAAAATCCAACCCATATTTATATTATCTTTTTCCATAAACTTCAATCAGTACATATTTTTCCCCCTTTAAAAAAATTTTTTTTAAAGACTGACTTAATTGAAAGGCAGAGCTACAGAGAGAGAAAGGGAGAGACAGAGAAAGAGGTCTTCCTTCTGCTGGTTCACTCCCTAGATGGCCACAACAGCCAGTGCTGGACCAGGCTGAAGCCAGGAGCCAGGAGCTTCATCCAGGTCTCCCACATGGGTGACAGGAGCCCAAACACTTGGGCCATCTTTTGCTGCCTTTCCCAGGCCATCAGCAGAGAGCGGGATCAGAAGTGGAGTAGCAGGGACACAAACCATCACCCATATGGGATGCTAGCAACATAAGTGGTGGCTTTACCCACTACACCACAATACAGGCCCCACTTTCTCCTCTTCTTAAATGCCTATAAAATATTGTACTCACCACCATTTTCATCACTTGAAAAGTATTTATTACCTTTTTATTCCCCCTCTAAGTTTTGTAACTATAAATCTTGACAACAAAAGCCAAATAAGCTGCTTCAGCTGTAGTACTTTAGTATGCGTGGGAGACCTGGAAGATGCTCCTGGCTTAGATCGAAGCAACTCGGACCGTTGTGGTCAACTGGGGAGTGAACCAGCAGATGGAAGATCTCTCTCTCTCTCTCTCTCTGCCTCTTCTCTCTGTGTCTAACTCTGATTTTCAAATAAATAAATAAGTCGTTAAAAAATAAATAAATAATCTTTAAAAAAAGAATATGATGATACAGTCTTGGCAATACAGGAAAAACATTTGCTATCTTTCCTGCTTATTTTTTTCTTAATAGATGAAAGCTTTCTACTTGATTAATAAACAAAGTGGGGTTATCTGAGAAACCTTTGGATATGAAAACTGAAACTGTGTTATTTATTTGTTATGCATTTTTTGTGACTTACTTTCTCTCAAATGCAGCCTAGATGTGTTTGGGAGCTCCCTCACGCACATATAGGAAGACCCTGTCTTAGAATATATCTAAAAGATAAAAAAAAAAGAGTAATCAGTCTCATTAACTCAGAAATTCAAGATCACAAAGTATAGGAATGTCCTAGTGAAATCTGTTAATTTAATTATTTGATTATTTCTAAACTGGCAATATTCTTGAATCCATTGTTTACTCACTTCATAAAATTAGAGATACAGAATGTCCATACCCTTACAGTGAAATACACTGGTAGTTATAACAGAGTGAGGTTAAGTACCATTAATGAGATAGTTAGAAAAAGAAAGAGAAAGAGAAGGAAAGCTCACAGAAGAGATGACATTTAAGAAGAGGTTTTTCTAAAAAAAATCAAAACAATAGGATTACAAAGTTAGAAGGAACTCTGCATATCATCCCACATCCAACCCAGTGGTTCTCAACCAGGGTTGACTCTGCCTCACAAGGGACATCCCACAAGGGACATTTGACAATGTCTGGAGATATTTCTGGTTGTCATACTAGGAAGGAACAGTATCACCATCTGACGGGCAGAGGTCAAGGATGCCACAATACACCAGATAGCCCCTAATGGCAAGGAATTATCAGGCCCAGGATGGCAACAGTGCTGAGGTGAGAAGCTCTGAACCCAACCCTAATATCAGCCCTTGCTCTATACAACTGAAGGGTAGAGAGGTTTAAAAACTTGCTAAAAAGGTAGGATTATTAAACAGGCCTCACAGCATCTTGTCCAGTGTTTCATTTACAACATGCACATATCCACATGTTATTATACTACAAAACAGATGTTTAAGAGAGTAGAACATTTTCATAAACTATCGAAAAATCAAAGCTGATCTTACTATACACAGCCTTTCTATATAACAGATCTAATAATGCTTCAAAACAAAAATTATGGCTATGATATTTTTAAAATGCTACCTTATTTCTTCATAATATTAGATTTGCTATCTGTTCAACTTAGTTGTTGAACATGATTTTGAGAAAAAGAAACACTGCAGTAAAAACTACGAAGCTGGAGGAACTGCATAGCCAAGACTATCTGATCGCGCCTTCAGACTGTGTTCCAAAGCTTCACCACCTCCAACCAACTGCGGTGGCGGGGTGGGATCTGGGACCTGGACAGGATCAGCTCTTTTTATTCAAAAATCAATTGCTAAATTACTCTTTCATCCACTGCTAAGGTTTCAAAAGCAAATGAATCATCCAAAGAACTTGTACCTCCCAGTGAGAAACAGCTGGTAGTAGTTGCTTGGGGTCCTGATTTAGGGCCTAAATCTAAACATATAAACTCATGCAAACATCTTTTCTTTCTTTAACCTTGATCTTTAATGCACAAAGTGTACACAAATGAGGAAGGGTATAAATATTTAACATGTTCATAGCAATACAGTTTCATTTTCAAACACATATTCACTCCTCACTTCCAATTTTTCAATCGGTGAAACCTCAACTGTTTAACAAACAATTCACACTGAAAAGCTTGAAGAAAAGGCCAAAGATACCATCTTAAAAAATGATAGGCCAAAGAGGTAATAAGAGTCAAACTGTGAAAGATTAAAGAAGCATGAGCAAATGATAGTGTATGTGTGTGTGTATATATATATATATATATATATAATATAAATAAAAGGTCTTGAAAAGGCGAGCAGCCATTTCACTACGTGAAATCTCAGTGAATGAGGGTCACATTAACTGATACTGAGATAGTAAGAGAAAGTTTTCATTGCCTGAGCCACCCTGCTCTCCTCTCAGTCACCCTCAGTACCTAAGGCAGAGCTCCAAACAGCAGAGGGGCCGAACAAGCTTTCCTGTGATTCTGGCTTCAGATAGCAAGCAGAGCTTTAGTTACATCCCTGGCAAACCTGCACCTTCCCTTTTTAGGGCCACAGGTCTTTAAAATTTAAATGACTGCACAGTGAGTCTAATTTGCTCTCTGGTAAAGTAGGAGAATTTTTAAATTCCCACACCCCAAGTGAGCAGGACACCCTTCCTCATTTGCAAGCCAACCCGAAGTAAAGGAGGTATACACTCTTCTTTTTTCACCCCCCTGCTACCCTACCTACCCTCAGCAGAATTAGAACTGCTCACTCAGGACTGGGAGACCCTCCTCAAGCCCAACCCACCATTCAGGAATAACTTTAACTTTCTCAAGCAATAAAATTTCTTTAGCCTAAGCCTTAGCAAAATTGTTTTTTTTTTTTGAAGAGTTATTTATTTATTTGAAAGTCAGAGTCACAGAGAGAGAGGGAGAGACCAAAATAGAGAGCAAGACCTTCCATCCATTGGTTCACTCCCCCGCTGGCCCCAAGGGCCAGGGCTGGGCAAGGCCAAAGCCAGGAGCCAGGAGCTTCATCCAGGTTCCCCAGGCAGGTGGCAGGGGCCCAAGTACTTGCGCCATCTTCCGTTGTTTTTCCCAGGCTGTTAGCATTGAGCTGGACCAGAAGTGGAGCATCTGGAACTCAAACCAGCACCCACATGGAATGTTGGTGTCATAGTTGCTACACCATGATGCTGGCCAAGAAAACTTTTTAAAAAGAGTTAAAGAAACCAGGGGCCAGCGCTGTGGTGCAGTAGATTAAGCCTCTGCCTGTGGCGCTGGCATCTCATATGGGCACCGGTTTGAGTCCCAGCTGCTCCACTTCCAATCCAGCTCCTTGCTAATACCCTGGGAGGGCAGTGGAGGATGGCCAGAGTGCTTGGGCCCCTGCACCAGTGTGGGAGATCCGGAAGAAGCTTCTGGCTTTGGATCGGCCCAGCTGCGGCCATTATGCCCATCTGGGGAGTGAACCAATGGATGGAAGACCTTTCCCTCCCTCTCCCCTCTCCCTCTGCCTGTAACTCTACCTCTCAAATAAATAAATGTTTAAAAAAGAAGAAGAAATCAGTCTTTTGTTTTCCAGTTGAGGATTTAAACAACTTAACAACTGACTAGATATTTCAGGTTAACCACACAGCCCAAGTAAATGAGGAAAAAGTTCTTCCATATAGAAAAAAATCGGATAATAATGGCAGAAGTGACCAAATTAGGACAATCATAATTTGGTAAACTTTAACTGAATAGCTAATTCTAGTGCTAGTAATCAACAGAGGGTAAAAGCAGTTAATGAAAAGTTGGGCTTCACATAGAAATCCAGCTATCCATCTGAACTTCTTGAAGACTCACAGCAAAAGTGAAATGACCACACACTCTCCCTTCAGACATGATGGAATATGAAGCAGCAGCAAGTACTCTTGCCCATCCCTCCAAAAGAAGCATAAGCTGAACCTATTCTGGCATATAGATCTAAAACTGGCACAGATGAAATACACAGGATAAATATTAAAAACAACTTATGCAATACCCTACTAGAATGGGACACTCTGACCACTGAGGGGAGAGGGTGGGGGGAGAAGGTTGTTGCAGATTACAAGAGAAATATGAAATATTTAAGGAGCATAATCAAATATAGTAAGTAGATCCTCTTCAAACAAATCAACTATTTTAAAAAAGAATTTTTTTAGACAACTGGGGAAACACACTATGGACTAAGAAGTGTTGTTTATGCTATGAGGAATTATTATTTGCTGTGTTATATATGTCAGTAACATTGCAGTTATGTAAGAAAGTGTGTTGTTTTAGAAACATTAAATTATTTAGTGGTGAAATTACATACTGGACATGCTTTAAATTCTTGACCAAAAAACAAGGGAAAAGACAAGATGAAAAAAGTATGGTAAAATGTTGGTAACTGCATCATCAAAAGTTCACTCAATTTTATATTCGTGTGCATCTAGATGTGATTACAAATAGAATTAAAAACAAAAATAATCAGTGCCAGCACTGTGGCACAGTGGGTGAGGCCACCACCTACAGCACTGGCATCCCATGTGGGTGCTGGTTAAAGTCCCAGCTGCACCAGTTCTGATCCAGCTCCCTGCTGATGTGCCTGGGAAGGCAGCAAAGGATGGCCCAGGTGCATGGGCTTCAGCACCCAGGTGGGAGACCCAGAGGAAGCTCCTGGTCCTGGCTCAGGCCTAACCCAGCTCCAGCTGATGCAGCCATTTGGGGAATGAACCAGTGAATGTTAGATTCTCTCTCTCCCTTTCTCTCTCTCTGTAGCTCTTTCAAATAAATATATAAATCTTTAAAACAAAAATTTTAAAAAATGAAAATAACCAAGCAGAAGTCACTAGTCCTTTAAGGAGAAAAACTGTGATATATCCAAAGCAATATCTGAAAGGACGATTTTAATTATTTGGTACAGACTACACCAGACTGCACAGAAAAAAGTAGCTAGAGATTAAAACTATCAAGAAGATTCTTAAGACAGTTCAGAGATAAAATCCTTAAAAAAATCAAAACCATTATATTTAAATATTTATTAAAAACTGTAATAAGTAATAAAGCACAAAAAAGTAGAAGCCCATGCCTTGTCCTGATATCTCCTGTGGAGCTGGTAAAAAAGATCACACTCTGTATCCTAATAACAAAGAAGTTCAAAGAAGGGAAAAGAAGGCTAGGTAAAACAAGTTTGTTGAAGAAAAATAATCAAAGTAGACAACAAAAAAGATGCAGGATTGAAGACAAGAAAAGGGGAGAAATAAAAATATCCTAAATGAGGAAATTCAAAAGATTTTGCTTTATGTCACAATTCTATCCATGCTTTAAGGCATGACAGATTTGTGAATGGAATAGGGGAGAAACCTAATGAATGAAGTTCTAGAAAGAGAATTCTTAGGGATGAAAAAAACTGTTCTGAAGACTAAATGGAGTAATATTAAATTTGAAGAGGAGGCATTCTTGAATCGTAAAATATGCAGTAACTGAACACCACATGATTGAATATACTCCAAATAAACCTGGACATTTGACATTCACAGGCCTAACACAGATAGCCGTTCAACACTATCATTGTACGGGAGTAAGCAGGACATTAAAAATGAGATGTCAGAAGCATAGGAGCACAACTCCATTGTAGAAAAGGGGTCCAAGAAAGATAAATTTTTTTGCCCTCTTTGAAATTCAGGATACAGCAAATGAGATTTTGGCTAGATTCCATCAAGGGTGATTGGACAGGCAAGACAAGAGCCTTACAGAAAATATCCAGTAAGGGAGTTAAGTAGGGGAGTTAGGATTTCACCAAAAGCGTGATGAGAAAGCAAACACACTGGGGAAAAAGCAGCATCTTTTTTAGAACCAGGAAAATGGAGGTATGTCTAAAGAGAAGGAAAAGGACTATACATGTAGAGACGAGAAATGACTAGTGACAGAACAAGCTTTCCAACAGGGCAGAGAGCTAGCAAACTCCAGAGCAGTGGGACCATGTTCCGGGAACAGGGATGATGGGATATGAAAGAGTCATCTCCCAATTATCTTAAACTTCAGGACATAAGTTATGGAGCAGTTTATGGTTTACACAAAGAAGAAAGGAGAACATGATAAAACTGGGAAGTCCGTGGACTGTCCACAAGCAAGAGCTAACTGGCAGTCATGAAATAAAATGTTGTAATAGTAGTAGACAAAAAACACACACCATCCACCAGGTGTGGTACCACAGGCAAGTTACTTAACCTTTCTTAGTCCCTGTTTCCTAATGCTTCACTTAATGCCACACCTAACGACCACATACTTGCCTCACAAGGCTGCTGTAGGAATTAATTTACAAGGAAAGAAAAAGTCTGCAATGGGTAATGCACCATATTCACTCATTAGCCTGAGTGAGAGCTCTCAGATGGCAGGAAACCTAAGAATGTCAGCAGAAGTATTTTTTCTATTTCACAAGAGCAGCAGATAGGTGTACCAAAACAGAAGTCATGGTGGTTAAACAAACAACAAAAACAACAACAACAAAAACAAAAAAAATCTAGAAAATACTCTTTTCCACGGGGAGGGAAAATTTAGCTGATATTATACATCCCAATTTCAATAGCACTTAATAGGGATTTCATATTCTGAGAATCATTCCAGACACTGTTTTTGCTGAAACTTAAACACAATAAAGCAGTCTATTGCCAATGTCTAGAAATTGCCCAAGGTTGAAGAGACTTAAAATGTTTGAGTACTCACAAAATAATTTACTCATTTATACATGCGTACACACAGAGAACATGTAAAAATGTACATAATTATACAAGTGAGCACAAGTATATAAAACAAAGCTTACATAAGAGGATGAAGTTTTTGCCAGTTTTAAGAAAATTCTGCCCATAAAGAAACACAAGTGGCCTCCCTTTCTTGGTTATAGGACATTAGATGATTTGAATCAATTCTTACTAAAGCCAAGTAACACAGTGGGACAAAACCTAAGAAATAACTTTCTCAAATAATGTAAAAGGGTTAAACTATATTTGACAGCGTGAAAGGCCAGAGGAACAAAAGGGACAAATCCTCTTCTTCCACCTTGAGGGTGGGTCCCTGAGGGGCTGCACCTTAGAAATAAGGGTGAACCAGAAATTAATCTTTCTATATACTGAATGCAATGTGGCCTTGAGTCATCTGGTTGGCCAGGAAAATCTCAAAAGCTAAGATCTGATTAAGTAATCCTAGGTTCCCTCAAGCAGATGAACACACACACATTTCTGAAATACCTTATCCTTGATCGCAAATGAGTTCTCAATTTTTCAAAAATGTTGTCCATTATACAATTAAAGTCTACAAGGCACATGAGATGATAAGACGACCATAAGCCACTGAAACAAATAAAATCAAACACATGGGGAGTCCAAATATTGGAATTACCAGACATAGATTTTAAAAATCATAACTCCTGGCCGGCGCCGTAGCTCACTTGGCTAATCCTCTGCCTGCGGCGGCAGCACCCCAGGTTCTAGTCCTAGTTGGGGTGAGGGGTTCTAGTCCCAGTTGCTCCTCTTCCAGTCCAGCTCTCTGCTGTGGCCTGGGAAGGCAGTGGAGGATGGCCCAAGTGCTTGGGCCCTGCACCCGCATGGGAGACCAGGAGGAAGCACCCGGCTCCTGGCTTCGGATCAGCGCAGAGCCAGCCATAGCAGCCATTAGGGGAGTGAACCAACGGAATAAAGAACTTTCTCTCTGTCTCTCACTGTCTGTAACTCTCTCTCTGTCTCTCTCTCTCTAACTCTGCCTGGCCAAAAAAAATATCATAATTTCTGTGTTCAAGGAGATGAATGCCAAACTTAAAAATCTCAGCAACAAACTAGAAATCATAAAGAGTACAGCCAGGGGCCGGTGCTATGGTGTAACGGTTAAGGCCACCGCCTGCAGTGCCAGCATCCCATGTGGGCGCCGGTTTGAGACCCGGCTGCTCCACTTCCAATCCAGCTCTTTACTGTGGCCGGAGAAAGCAGTGGAAGATGGCCCAAGTTCTTGGGCCTCAGCACCCACTTGGGAGACCCGGAGAAGTTCCTGGCTCCTGGCTTTGGGTCGGCACAGCTCCGGCCATTGCAGCCAACTGGGGAGTGAACCAGTGGATGGAAGAATCTCTCTCTCTCTCTTTCTGCCTTTCCTTCTCTCTCTGTGTAACTCTTTCAAATAAATAAATAAATAAATCTTTTAAAAAAAGAGTACAGCCTTATAGCACTTAAAGACAGGGGTGTGTTTGAAGAAATGTGTTGTGTGAACATCAAAGTGTTCTTATACCAACTAAGACAGCTACAGTGTCACTAAATAACCTTACGGGAAGACCCATCCTGTGTGCAGTCGACTGTTGACCCGAAAGGTTACTGTGTGACATGACTGTATTTTTAAAAGAATAATTTTGTCATTGAAAAAAGTAAAAGGTACAATTAACTCAATGGAGGCCAGCCCAGTGGCACAGCAGGTTAAGCCACCATCTGCAGTGCTGGCACCTCATATGGGCACCAGTTCAAGTCCGGGCTGCTCTGCTTCAAATCCAGCTCCCTGCTAATGCCATGGAAGAACAGTCCTTGGGCCCCTGCACCCATGTGGGAGACCCAAAAGAAGTTCCTGGCTCCTGCCTCTAGACGGGTCTAGCTCCAGCCATTGCGGCCATTTGGGGAATGAACCAGCAGAAGAGATATGTCTCCCCTCTCATTCTCTGACTTTCAAATAAATAACTTTAAAAAAATTAACTCAATGAACAGGTTTAACAACCAATGGACACAGCTGAGACAGTCAACCGAAGATAGGTGGAGGAAGAGAGGGGGAGTTCCAAGAAAAGAGAGGATACAGTAAGAAGTCTAATATCCAGCAGTTGATTGGAATCTCAGAGAAAAAGTGAGACAGAATGTGGTAGAAGCAGTACTTGCATGGCTACATTTTTTCCAAAAATGATGAAAGAGGCAAAACCACATATTTAAGAATCTCAACAAATTCCTAGGTGAAAACCAACACACAAAGGAAAATTCTAAAGTATGTGGAGGGGAGGAAACATTACTTTCAAAAGCGCAAGAGTTAGACTGCAGCTTATTTCTCAACAACAAAAATGGAAGCTAAAAGATTATGTATATCCAGGAAGTAGAAAGAAAATAACTGCCAATCTAGTATTCCACTGCTGGGAAAAAAAACTTCAAAAATGAAATGGAAGGGCAGGCATTCGAAGCAGCAGTTAAGACACTGCTTGAGATACCCAAATCCCACATCAGAATGCCTGGGTTCATGCCCTAGCTCTGCTTTCAATTTTCCAATTCCAGATTCTTGTTAGTGTGTACCCTGCGAGGCAGCAGGTGATGGCTCAAACAGTTGGGTCTCTGCCACACATGTGGAAGACCTGAATTGAGTACCCAGCTCCTGGCTTTGGGGCAGCCCAGCTCTAGCTGTTGTGGGCAACTGAGTAATATTCCAGCAGGAGGAAGATAGAGAGAGAGATAGATAGATAGATAGATAGATAGGTCTCTTTTCCTTTCAAATAAATTTTTAACATGAACTTGAAATATGTAATCAAATAAAAACAGAGTTCACATTCAGCAGACCCTCATAAAGAAATCATACAGCAAAAGAAAACTGACTCAAAGTGGAAGGTCACAGAAGCAGAAAGAAATGAAAAACCATGAATGTGTAAATAAGCATGTGAAAAATCTAAAGCAACACTGACTGTATAAAATAATGTCTTGTGGGTTTAAAATACATAAAAATAGATCACAGGAACACAACCACGGATACGTCAGGAGGAAGATAAATGGAACCAAGGTGTTTTAATGTTCTTGCTTCAACCAAGAGGAAGGTAAAAGTATCCTTAACTAGACTTTGATAAGTGAAGAATACACACTATAAATGCTAGGGTAATCACAAAAATAATAATAATGACTGTGATATCTGAACTAATAAAAATACTGGAGCAGGCATTTGGCTTAGTGTTAAGATGTTGCTTGGGACACCTGCATCCCAGACCAGAGTGCATGGATCTGAATCTTACCTCTGCCGCCAATTCTAGCTTCCTGCTAATACACATTCTGGCAAAAGGCAGTGGCTCAGTAGTTTAGTATCTACCACCAGTATGGGAGACCCAGACTAAGTTCCCAGTTCCTGGTTTTGGCCAGGCTCGGCCTTAGCTATTGTGGGCATTTGAGGAGTGAACCAGCAGATGGGAGATCTGTCTTATCTCTTTGCCTCTCAAATTTTTAAAAATATTATTTAAGAAAAGAAAAATTTTGATATCGGGACAAATGTTTGGTATAGAGGTTATGATGCTACTTGGGATGCATACATCCCGTATCACAGTGCCTTGGTTCACATTCCCAGCTCTGCTCCTGACTCCAGCTTCTTGCTAATGTACACTCGGGCAGGCAACAGGTCGATGGCCCATGTAGTTGGATTCTCCTGCCACCCATGCTGGAGACCTCGCTTGAGTCCTGGCCCCTGGCTTTGTCCTGGCCAACTCCTGAATATTGTGGCTATTTCAGGGAGTGGAACAGCAGACAGGAGTGCTCGCTCGCTCGCTCTCTCTCTCTCTCATCTTTCTGCCTTTCAAATTAAATAAAAATTTTAAAAGCTTAAAATAAAAGAAAAAGCCCTAATATAAAAATAACCAATCTTGGGTGGGTATCGTGGCACAGCAGGATAAGCTAACCCCTGAGACACACATGCATCCCATTTCAGAGTACCAATTCAAGTACAGCATACTCTGCTTTCAATCCACCTTCCTACTAATGCATCCTGGGAGACAACAGATGATGGTTCAAGTGTTTGGGCCCCTGCCACTCACACAAGAGACCTGGATACAGGTCCAGGCTTCTGGCTATGGGCTATCATGGCCCTGATGGTTGCTGATATTTGGTGAGTGAATAGTAATGAAAGATGTGTGCCTCTCTCTCCCTCCCTCTGCCTCTACCTCTGCCTCTCCTTTCCCCCCAACCCCATCTACATTGCTCTTTCAAGTAGATGACAAATTTTTAAAAACTAGTAAACTTAAAGGACGCAAATATGAGAATAGGAGAAAAAATATAGAGCCAGAGGAACAAAAATGTGGTGCTATAAATTCCCCAAAGCCAATAATTATGTTAACTTTACGTTAATTAAATTTAAATGAATTAAATATTCAAAAAAGAGAGACAGCAAGTATCAGGTTGGATTAACAAAAAATATCAGATTGGATTAACAAAGAAATCTTCAGGTTGGATTAACAAAAAATATCAGATTGGATTAACAAAGAAATCTACATGAAGCTGGGCATTTAGCCTACCAGTTATAAGACACCTATGCTCCAAATCAGAGTAAATGGGATCTAAATTAGCTCCAGATCCTGACTCCAGATTTCCACTAATGCAGAACCTTCCAGGCAGGGGTGATGGCTGAGGTAACTGAGTTTCTGCCACCCATGTAAGAGACACGGATTGCTCTGGTTCCTGGCTCTGGCCCTGGCCCAGCCTAGACCATTGAGGTTATTTGGGGAGTTAACCAGCAGATGGGAGTGTGCACACGCTCTAGCTCCCAAATCAGTAAAAAAAAATTATAATTTTAATCTACAAATATATTCTGTTTTTAAGAGTCCCACCTAAAACATAACACAGAAAGTTTAAAGGTAAAAGGATATACATCTTTATATATATATGAAAATATTAGCAAAAATAAAGATGGTATAGCTATCTAAGTTTCAGACAAAACAGACATAAAAAAAGCACTAAAGTTAAAAACAGTCACTTCATAATGATATAATGCTTAATTCATCAGTTAATAAACCAAATTTGCATGCACTTGATAACATGGCTTTGTGCAAAAATTGACAAACCTACTAGGAAAACTACCCATACATCAGTATCATGGTGGCAGATTTTAAGATAACTCTTAGTATTAAAAGAATAAGCAGACAAAAACAAATCAGTACAGACAGAGATACAACATAATTAACAAAACTGATCAAAGGGCATATACAGAATGCTTATCCACTAGCTGCAAATATGTACTTTTCAGGTGCTTACATAGTTAGAAAAACTGATCACATGTTAAGACACAAAGTAAGTCTCAAGAAATTTTAAGTCACTCAAAGACACACAATTCCAGCTCCAGACTCAAGCTTCCTGATAATGCAGACTCCGGGAAGCAGTGGTGATAAGTAACTGGGTTCCTGCCACCCACATGGGAGACCCAAATTGTGTTAATGGCTCCCTGGCTTTGACTCAGCCCAGCCCTGGCAGTTATTTGGGGAGTGAACAAGCAAATGGGTGACTCCTCCCACCTCCCTCCCTCCCCCCACCACCTGTCACACTGATTAAAAAAGGAAAACAACCCAAATATCCACCAAATATCTAAGAAAAAACTGGCAAAGTTATGAGCAACTTTCTGGAATAATTATGAATATTATTGAGAGATATTAAAGAGCACATAAATAAATGGAGTAGTATATCATGTTCATGAATTAAAAAACAATATTGTAATGATGTCAACTTCCCCAATTCCAACCCAAAACAACAAACGGTTTTTTTTGTCTGTGGAAAGTGACAAGACCATACTAAAATTCATATGAATGTTTAAAGTGCCAAGAATAACCAAGATGCTTTCAAACAACATGGAGGTGGAAGAACTTGTTCTACTGAATACCAACACTTATGATAAAGGATAATAAATAAGACAATGTGGTATCAGTACAATGAAAGACAAATAGACCAGTGGAACAGAACAGAGAGCACAGACATATGGACATTTGATTTCTGACAACAGTAGGGAAAAGACTGTGCCGAGAATTAGCTGTACATATGGGGAAAAACAGAAATGTTCCTTACCTCACAGGATATACAAAAGTCAGATTTCAAGCAGTGCTACAGCTACATGTGAAAACCCAAATCATAGTTTCTGGAAGATGACAGAGTATCTTCAAGGAAGATACAAAGGAAAATATTACATCAAAAATGGTTAACTTTGGTTTATAAAAAAAAAACACATTAAAGTGAAAAAAAGCCATACAATGAAAGAAGACATTTGTAACCAGAAAAGACTCATTTCCAGCATCTTAATAAAGAACTCCCACCAATCAGCAGGTCAAAAACAGCAACACATTTCTGGAGGAATTCCACCCAGGAAAGTTATGAAAGCACAAACCTCAGTTCCCTGTAAGATTTAGCTACAAATACTGACACTCTCCATGAGATTTACTTAGTGAAAAGAACTATATAGTAACATTTAAATACTTTAATGATCATATTTCAATAAACCCATTATCCTATTCCTTCTCTAATCTGAAGCCAAAAATAAATTATTGAAAAGGCCCATTTAAGAAGTTTTTGCCTACTCCAAGGTTACAAAGGCATTCTCCTAAAACTGAGACCTACTTATATATTCATCAACAAAACTGCATATAGTGATATATTCACACAGTGAAACAGTACACAGCAATGAGAATCAACAGTCTACAACTAGACAGAATATAGGCACATCTCAGAGCCAGAATGTTCCACAAACAAGTATGGGATTCCAGGCATATAAAATACAAAAAAGTAGGCAAAACTAACCTGATGTTAAAGTCAGGAAAATGTTTGGGGTATAGGGTGGCACACAAACAGAAGGAAGCACAAATAGGGAATAAGAAGTGTGCTCAGTTGGTGAAAATTCACTGAGTTCTTCATTACTGATGAAATTCAGTGAAAGGATTTGCGTTTTTATTCTTTTAAGTGTGAAGGAGGGGCCAATGCTGTAGCATAGCGGGTAAAGCCACCACCCGCAGTGCCAGCATCCCATATGGGTGCCAGTTCGAGTCCCGGCTGTTCCACTTCCGATCCAGCTCTCTGTTATGGCCTGGGAAAGCTGTAGAAGATGGCCCAAGTCCTTGGGCCGCTGCACCCGTGTGGATGACCTGGAGGAAGCTCCAAGATCCTGGCTTCAGATCCACACAGCTCCAGCCGCTGTGGCCATCTGGGGAGTGAACCAGTGGATGGAAGACCTACCCCCCCCACCTCTCTTTCTCTCTGTGTGTAATTCTAACTTTCAAATAAATAAATAAATGTTTTAAAAAAAATAAAGTGTGATGGGGCTGGTGCTGTGGAGCAGCGGGTTAACACCCTGGCCTGAGGTGCTGGCATCCCATATGGGCGCCGGTTCTGGTCCCGGCTGCTCCTCTTCCAATCCAGCTCTCTGCTGTGGCCTGGGAAAGCAGTAGAGGATGGCCCAAGTCCTTGGGTCCCTACACCCACATGGGAGACCTGGGGGAAGCTCCTGGCTTCTGGCTTTGGATCAGCGTGGCTCCGGCCATTGTGGCCATCTGGGGAATGAAAGAGCGGATGGAAGATCACTCTCTCTGTAGCTCTGTCTTTCAAATAAATAAAATAAATCTTTAAAAAAAAATAAAGTGTGAAGGAGTTCATTTTTCAAAATTGTTTAGGGCATCTGAGGGCAAAAATGTTTGAACACAAAAATCGAATAACTAATAAATACCTAAAAAGCTATATACTAATTACCAAAAAATATTAATAGAGGTATCAAATCAAATAGTGACAATCAAATTTATAGCAATGTTTGTTTGAAACTATTTGAAACCAATAAGATTAAACTGACTTACATCACGATTTAGTGGTTAGTGTCTTTTCATAAAGATCTAAGACAAGCAATCTGATCAACAAGAGTGTTTTTAAATCTTAGAAATTAATAAATAGATTCACAGGTCTAGTCAAGCTCTGTAATTTTACAAATGAGCACACTAAGGTCCTCTAAAGTTGAATGATTTGTTCAAGGTCATAAGAAGCTCTGAATAAGTGTAAACAAATGGAGTTATTTAATTAAGTTCATCTCCTCCCAATTTTCTGTAAGTTTTAGGGGATTTCCACCCACTAAGAGTTTGTTTACTGGCAATGTCCCTCAATGCACACCATACTGACCTGAAACATTTTCATCCAAGTAACTCAAAATTAATTTATTTGCCATCCTCGACAAATAGCCAAAAACTATTTTTTTGGCAGAAAAGATAAGACTTTAAGGTTCAAGATGTGCAGCCTAACAGATAACTTTCTGTTTGCACTGACAACTTTTTTGACATCAAACGTTAAGTGTGATTTAAAATAACAATTATAAATGAAAATACCAACACTGCCTATCATATAGGTATCCCACCAACAAAACTTTTAAAAATCCAATGATGACAAATCAAAACCAAGGATTTTCCAAAGGCCATATAAACAAATGTGCTAATTACTATCATTAAATTACAATAATTTAGTATTTTTATTAAATAACTGTAATGAATATTAAAAATTAAATTCCCCCCATTCATTCCAATTATCCTGTGTCCAAGAATAAGAAGCATGCTTAACATCAGTAAAAAAAATGACTTGTCATTTTGAGGCTAAATCCATCAAAAGTGTACAGTACATAACTCATTTAGACTCCTGAAAATAGTTTCATAAATTATAAAATACTTTAGCCTTCATCCCATCCCAACAATGTTCTTTCCACTATACTAACACTTTCTCCTTTTATTTAAAACTATAAAGTTCAGTGCCAAGATGAATTCCTGAACTTGCCATCCCTAGAGGAAACACCTGGCCCTTGAAGACCTGCAGAAAACTTAACAGTAAATCAGAAAATGGTTTTATAGTCACAGAAACTTAGTCACTAAAGAACTAGAGATCACAATGATATGAATGCAAGTAGTTGAAAATGACTGAGCAAATAAGCATTGACATGGTATCCTGAACAAAGGGCATTAGTGGCAAAAATGGCCAAATCAAGCAAAATCTGCAGTTTAGCTAATAGTAATGTACCTAATGTTAATATCTTTTTTAATAAATATGTCATGGTTATATAAACTTGGGTGAAGGCTATATGGAAACTCTGTACTCTTTGAAACGTTACAGTGTCTAAAATATTACAACACTCAAAGCTACTTTTAAAAGAAATGACTTAGCACAAAAATACCAAAAGTTGAGAAATTTGTACCCCAAATTCTGACCCAATCAAATGTCCAGAGTCAGAATCTATTTCCAAACAATATATCTCCATTCATACAAGGCCTAAATGGGGAGTGGGGCAGGTTCAGATGGGATTCTTTAAATTCTACTTCTCCAACATTATAAAATAAAACAACCACAAAAAATCAAAAACAAAAACACTTTAGACAAAGAAAAATGTGAAACCATTCCTCAGTGGAAAGGGAAGGCAAGAATCCTATTTAAATACAGATGGCCAAGTAGAGAAGGATATTCTAAAGGTTTTAAAACAGTAAAGCTTTGGCCGGCGCCGCACCCCGGGTTCTAGTCCCGGTCAGGGCACCGGATTCTGTCCCGGTTGCCCCTCTTCCAGGCCAGCTCTCTGCTGTGGCCCGGGAAGGCAGTGGAGGATGGCCCAAGTGCTTGGGCCCTGCACCCCATGGGAGACCAGGAGAAGCACCTGGCTCCTGCCTTAGGATCAGCGCGGTGCGCCGGCTGCGGCGTGCCAGCCACGGCGGCCATTGGAGGGTGAACCAACGGCAAAAGGAAGACCTCTCTCTCTCTCTCTCTCTCTCTCTCTCACTGTCCACTCTGCCTGTCAAAAAAAAAAAAAAAAAAAAAGAAAAGAAAGAAAAAAAAACAGTAAAGCTTTGGGCTTGGAGATATGGTGTAGTGGGTAAAGCCTCTGCCTGCAGTGCCAGCATCCCACATGGGCAGCTGCTTTACTTCCAACCCAGCTCCCTGCTATTGCGCCTGGGAAAACAGAGGAGCATACCAAGTGCTTGGGCCCCTGCACCCACGTGGGAGACTTAGAACAAGCTCCTGGCTTCAGATCAGCCCAGCTTTGGCCATTGTGGTCATTTGGGGAGTGAACCAGCAGATGGAAGACATCTCTCTCTCTCTCTCTCTCTCTCTCTCTCTCTGCCTCTGCCTTTCAAATAAATAAATCTTAAAAAAAAAAAAAAAACAGTAAAAGCCAGTGCTGTGGCATAGCGGGTAAAACCGCTGCCTGCAGTGCCAGCATCCCATGTGGGCGCCAGTTTGAGTTCCGGCTGCTCCACTTCCAATCCAGCTCTCTGCTGTGGCCTCGGAAAGCAGTGGAAGATGGCTCAAGCCCCTGGGCCCCTGACCCCACGTGGAAAACCCAGAAGAAGTTTCTGGCTCCTGGCTTCGGATTGACGCAGCTCTGGCCATTGCGGCCATTGGGGAGTGAACCAGCGGATGGAAGACCTCTCTCTCACTCCCTCCGCCCTGCCTCTGCCTCTGCCTCTGCCTCTCCTTCTCTCTGTAACTCCGACTTTCAAATAAATAAATAAATGTTAAAAAAAAACAGTAAAGCTTAATAATAATAAATGCATAACATTTTCTATGCACCCACCTATGTGTGGTCACCCACATTATCACATTCAATCCTCCCAAGAGCCCTGTAAGGTAGGTACTACTTTTAATCTACATTTGACCAATGAGAAGTGCCAACTGCTCTAAGAAATACCGTAGCAAGTGCTGTAAGAATAGAGAGGTGAGGGCTGGTGTTGTGTCCTAACATGCGAAGTCACCTCCTGCTAGGCTGTCATCTATATAGGTGCCTGTTCCTGTCCCATTTGCTCCACTTCCAATCCAGCTCCTGCTAACAGCCTGGGAAACATAGCAGTACATGGCCCAAGTGTTTGGGGCCCTGCTATTCACATGGGACACCTAGATGAATGAAGCTCCTGGCTTCGGCCTGGCTCAGCCCCGGCCATTGCAGCCATCAAGGGAGCGAACCAATGTTTGGAACGTTTCTCTCATTCTCTCCCCTGTGGGTAGACAGGCCATATTCTTAAGCATCATACAATATAGACTTCTGAGGAGCCAAGCCAAGGAAAAGCTTTTGCCTTTGAGAAACCAGCCCAATACTCACGCTATCCCCATCCACAACCAGAGAAGAAAGTCCTCTTTCCAAGGCCTGGGGACCCTTGCAAGGACAATGAAGGAAGATCACTCTACTGTAACCTTTCAGCACCTAACGTACCCTGTCCATGATCTTGCTGAGACACTGTTATACAGAGTAGATTTTACAGTACTATCAACATTCAAATTCAGATATGTTGGGCTGCCCTGGGAATCTGAAACACCATATGTGACATTTTTCCCCTCTGTGGGAAAATGGTGATTAAAAAAAAAAGTTTTATAAATGGACCATGTAGAAATTGAAGCTTCCTCTAAACAGATTCTAGTCCTATAGATGCCAAGATAATTAAACTTTAATAAAGACACTGAAAGGGCCAGCGTTATGGCATAGCGGGTAAGCTGCCACCTGGAGTGTTGGCATCCCATATGGGCACCAGTTCGAGTCCCAGCTGCTCTACTTCTGATCCAGCTCTCTGCTAAGGCCTGGGAAAGCAGTAGAAGATGGTCCAAGTCCTTGGGTCCCTGCACCCACGTGGGAGATCTGGAGGAAGCTACGGACTCCTGGCTTCAGATGGGTGCAACTCCGGCCACTGCGGCCAGTGGAGGAGTGAACCAGCAGATTGAAGACCTCTCTCTCTCCCCGTCTGCCTCTCTTTCTCTCTCTGTGTAACTCTTTCAAATAAATAAATAAATCTTTAAAAGGGGGGGGGGGGCGCTATGGCGCAGCGGGTTAACACCCTGGCCTGAAGTGCCAGCATCCCACATGGGTGCCTGTTAGAGACCCAGCTGCTCCACTTCTGATCCAGCTCCCTGCTATGGCCTGGGAAAGCAGCAGAAGATGGCCTGAGTCCTTGGGCCCCTGCACCCACGTGGGAAACCTGTAAGAAGCTCCTGGCTCCTGGTTTCGGATCAGCACAGCTCCAGCTGCTGCGGCCAACTGGGGAGTGAACCATCAGATGGGAGACCTCCGTCTCTCTCTCTCTGCCTCTCCTCTGTGTAACTCTGACTTTCAAATAAAGAAATAAATAAATGAATCTTAAAAAAAATAAAGACACTGAAATTACTCAAACAGTCCAGCTTTGCTCACCCATCAAAGAGGCATTATTCTTTACACTAACACGAAAAGAGTGTTTTTAATGAAAAAAGTTAGCTTAATATTCTGTGGATTACCTGAACTATGGCCAATTGTGGATGTATCTACCAGCTAATATTCTGTTCTCCCTGGCCTCTTCATTAACTTTTGCATTAAAACATCACTAATTAGATAAATATCTCTCTTACAACCCCCTAACAGAAGGGATTTAATCTTAAAGCAGTAACAGTGGCAATGACAATGTAATAATAACAAGGACTAACTCTTTAAGTATTGAATATCGTTAGACATGTTTAAAGTAAAACACATCATCTGGCTCATTTAATTCTCACATGAGGTAGATACCACATTATCCCCATTTCAAAAATGAGGAAACAGGTCAAAGATTAAGCAATTCTCCCAAGAATACAGAGCTAGTTAGTGTCAGAAGATCTGAACATTTGAGCGTGTTATCCCTAGAGATCATGTTTTTAACCAAGTAAATTAAATAATTTGGTAAACTCTTAAAATGAACAGAGTGCTTTCTTGAATTCATTATTCAAATAAGATTGGTTTGGAGATGCCCTCCAAAAAACAAACAAAACAAAAACCATCTTGCCTTTGATTAGGAATATTTGCTTCAACCAAGCTAAGACTAAACCCATTTACAGAGAACAAATTTTAAATGTGTTTAGCTTGGCTTTTATCACTTCAAAATCGCTCATTTTATTGTTTGAACACCACAAACAGTGGTAACAGTATGTAACTTCAACTAATAAAATTTTATTTTCAAGCCTTCAGGTAAAACAAACACACTGTCCATGTTTACCATAACTAAATTCAGGTAAACAACTGCAGTAGGTTCAATATCTTTGAAAAGTTTCAAAACAGAAGCAAGAAACAGTAGAAACAAGATATTCTTTTTATGACAAACCAAAATTCTGTTTTCTCAACAACACTGTAAGATCTGCTTTAATGACAAACAGTAAGCTGAAAGGGAGGAGCTCAAATTTTATTTCAAAACATCTTTAAGGGCCGGCGCCGTGGCGGAGTTGGTTAATCCTCTGCCTGCGGCACCGGCATCCCATATGGGCGCCGATTCTAGTCCCGGCTGCTCCTCTTCCAATCCAGCTCTCTGCTGTGGCCTGGGAAGACAGGAGAAGATGGCCCAAGTCCTTGGGTCCCTGCACCCGTGTGGGAGACCAGGAAGAGGCTTCTGGCTCCTGGCTTCGGATAGGTGCAGCTCCGGCCGTTGTGGCCATTTGGGGAGTGAACCAATGCAAGGAAGACCTTTCTCTCTGTCTCTCCCTCTCTCACTGTCTGTAACCACGCCTCTCAAATAAATAAATAAAATCTTTAAAATCAAAACATATTTAAATTCAGAAATCCTCCATAGACAATGCAAAAAACCAGTCAGTTTTTCTGTAGGAAGTGCCATCTGATCCACATACACATTTAATTTCAGATAGCTAAAGGTGTACCACCTAATCTCACCAATTAACACAAAGCAGGAAACCCCAACAGCTTCTGGAGCACAAGTTGATTTTGTTTAATCACCTACTAGAAGCTCAGAATCTGCTTTCCCGGGAAATAACGGTCAACGTGCTAGGTTTCCAAGGCAGCCCCTAGAGCCTCAACACCTGTTAGGTGACAGAAGTAGAACAAAACCCCAAACTGCATGGGCGGTATTTCTAGGGGAAAACTCATCTAGTACTCCAACTGGGGGTATGAGCAAGGACTACTGTCCTTCAGACCTGGAAATGGAAATAGGAAATACCCACCCCCCCAACACACAGGGAGGTGAGCTTCCTGAGGATCGCAGTCCTGGACTTCCATGATCAAGGCAGAGCAGGAATAAAGGCACGGAAGAAGGCAAAGTCTGGGATAGGAGGAGACCCTGGGATAGGGAAAGCCAGAGTGACTTGGGAGAGAAGGAAGAAGGGTGGGATGGAAGCAGAAAGGAGCAAGGAAAAAGTGAGCAGGTGGGAGTGGGCTGGCGCAGAGGATGGGGGAGCAGCGCCTGCTCTGGTAGCACAAGGCCTTTTCCTCCTTACCACTTACTGAGAGGGGAAGCAAGAAAGAGAGAACCCACAGCAGGGGTCTTGACACTGCCTCCCTCACTCTGACTGCTCCCATTCTGCTTTTCAAGAAAGCATGGGAGTGGTGTCTCAGGGTCTTAGCCATGTCTTTCTCTACCTTCTAGAGCTCGGGAATTGAGAGAATAGACTTCAAAGGAGTTCTGGTGCCTTCCTTGGCACCATTCACCTGCCAAAGATCTGCTTCAAGTGTGAGCTCAGGGAAGGCTGGCTCTAGGTGACAGCATTAACAGCATCAGAGGGGAAGGAAGGTCAGGGAGAGGAACCGGAAACGGGGGCAAGAGGGATGCTGGAGAGCTAGACAAATAAAGTAATAGGGTTGCCAACGAATTAAACTCTAATAAATGCTCTTAAATTTTTAGGATTGGTTCAGTCTGACATATTTCATCAGTTCCATTTCACTTTTAGACAAGTATCTGTGGTTATGATAGTAATTTGGGGTTTAGTAGGCAAAATATATGAAAATAAATGTCTAAATTCACACCAGACAATTTCCTGGTGTCTTGTCTTTACACTGTGGCAATATAAATAATTTCAAATAGGCTTTTTTATTTACCTGGTGAGCACTCAGCTACATTATCATTTGCCAATTTTTTCACCCTAACAGCCCAAATGCCATGAGTCATTACTTTCACAAGTAAGGAAGTATATTTAACTCTTTCTTGAGCATGTAATTAAAAACACATTCACTTAGACCAAAGATTGCACATCAGGAATCCAAGGTATTATTTAAAATACAGTCCTATGTTCCATGTAACACACACACACACACACACACACCTGCTGACATATACTGAGGAACACACTTCTTTTTCTCTTTCCATGAGACATGGTTACTTAACTGAAGACCCCAAATAATTTACTTCTTAAAAGCAGTAAATCTCAAATTCCTTAACTTTTCTAGAACTCCCAGAGATAATTAAGTGGGTAAATCTGACCGAATGACCTAATGGAGAAAACACTGCCAGACATCCAGCATCTTTTTGGTTTTTATTTTTTTTTCTTTTCTGATTTCTGTAGCTGTTCTTTTGGGTTAACTCTACCCAAATGTGGAGACTTCCCCTTGAGCAGAGATAAGGGCCGGGACGGCAGGTTCTGCAGCACATCAGACACAACAGCAGAGACTGGTGGGCGACAAAGGTAACCATCACAGCAAGATGTTGCTGCTATTTATTTCACCAGCATCCCAGACACTGCCTGGGAACCTGTAAGGTCTTTCTGTCACTAGCCCAGTAAGAGATTATGCAGGATCCCATAAGCGCTGCCATGTTTTCTACAACCCATGAACTGGGCCTGAAACCTTTGTAAAACCATGGTCAGCTAGCAAGTACTCTACTTACTGGAGAAGGTAGGGGCGTGTGTGTTTACCTCCAAGCTCCCATAAAACAAATGAAAACTCCCATAAATAGCTGGTACTTTATTTTAATAATGTAATTTGGAAAACTACTGAGATCAGAATAAACAAAATGTTTGATCTTTGCAGTATCTTAGGAATGCTTAAAACAGGAGGCTAAGTTACTGAAAACATCTGAATTTCAGATAGGTCACAACTGTGTATTAGGAATCTTAACAGATCAGCAGACTTCTGCTTAGACTCTGGCTAGAAAACAGACACTTCTGAAAAAAAAAAAAAACTTCAAATTATCTTGAGTCAAGGACACGGAAAGCTTTCAAAATCACCAACAGAACTGAAAGGTTACTTTGTAATAAACATTTCCATTTTCATAAAGTGTGTATCAGGCACATAAATTTAAGCAGAGTATGGTAGAAAAAAATACATGTTCTAGAATGAGACACACATATGAGTTTGAGTTCTAGCTCTGCAATTTACCGGCTGTGCCCCTCTTGGAAGTCAGAGAATACTGGAAGTCAGTGTCCTTATCTGTCCAACACGGATAACATTATCTTTAGCAGAGGGTAGCTAGGAGGGTTAAACGCACACTACCCATCAAGCCCAAAGCCTGAACACACTCGATATTACTTAGCTCTGCTGGCTCCAATACAAATCATATACAGTATGATATTGATAATTTAAGGAGAATATATGAAGTAAACATACAGGAGAAAATTCAGGGTGACTGAACAGAGATTACATCTGTCAGATGTAAAAATTGGATATCACATATTTAATATTTACTCTCCCTGAAGTGTAATGTTCCCTAGAGTAAGCCAGTGGTAAGTAAATGGGGAAGGAGCTGACACTAAAGCTGCAAAAATTCCTACCAAACACTGGTTTAAAAGTATGCATACCTGTATACCTGCATTCTTCCAGTGTCCATAAAAAGACACCAGCACAAAACTTCCCATGGGGATGGTGCTCTTTGTAATTTACCATTGCAAAATGAAACTCTCAAAAGCCCTTTCCTGGTCAAAAAGTTGTTTCTTCTTACTAATGTTCTTATACACTATGGCAAATCATTTGTAAAGCAGAAAAAAAAAGTCCTCTTGTCCTTTCAAAGTGAAAGTGTGCAAAGGGAGCTTCATCTGTGGAAGTATTCGTTTATTCCTTTTATTCTTTTACAAACCAGAATAAAGAGGTTATTAGCAAAAATCATCGTGTGATTGACAAGTCACACACATCAAACTGGCAAGCCCTGTCTGGACCAAAGATGGCAAATTTTCTTGAAGAATTTAAGTTAAGTCACCTTTCAGTAAAGACAGCAACACTTTCTATTTTAATAGACGAACAGTAGGAACTTTTGATTTTATATGCAGCTTATTTCACACCTCCCCTTGCCCTCCACACCCCAAATCCTGCTTTTATCCACTTTATGACCTGGCACAGGGCACTGGAGAACTCCAACTGGGAAGAACTCTAATCTGTTGTTGGACCTCCGGAGACTGCCTGCTTATGCGATCTTTACATAAACAGAAACAATGCTTTCTCCTTGCTCAACATCTGCCACCAAGCATTTGCAAACCTCCTTTACAACAATTATTACTATTACTACTAACCTTCCATCAACAGACCCAACCCTGGTGCTGCTAGTCCTCAACTCCAACATCTTGACGGGGCGTGAAACCCGCCCGTAAGGTTCACTCCCCCATCGGCCAGGGTCCGGCAAGGAAGGAGACTAGCCCCTCGGTTCGACGGGTGAGAAAGCCAACCAAGCCGCCCCCCCACCCCGGCCACTCCCTCTCTCCCCTCGGCCTCCCGGGGCGTCCGGGGCGAGCGCGGACGCGCCAGGCCCTGCGCAGACCTCCGGCAACCCCGCAGTTCTCGGAGTCCGCCGCAGCCTCAGGCCGAGTCGAGCCCCCGAGACACCCGCCGTCGCGCACACGCCCACCGCCCCAAGCGCGAGGTCACCAGGACGACCCCAGGGCACCCCGACGCCCTGGCCCAGGCAGGTGCCGGGCCTCCTCGCCGACACTCACCCGGCTGCTCTCCGGCCGCCGCCTCGCCCTCACGCCCGTCGCCTGCTCCCGCGGGGGGGTCCGGGCCGGCGCCGCTTCCCCGCCCGACCCCCCTCGGGTGCGCGCCGCGCGGAGCCCGGATCTGGTGTGAGCCGCAGCCGACGCCGCTGCCGCCACCGTCGCCGCCGCCCCCTTCCCTCCCTCCTCCCTCCCTGCGTCCCTCCCACCGAGGCCCGCCTTGTATTTCCTGGATCCGGTCTCGGCGAGAGCTTGGCAAACTAGGCGCCGGCTTTGGGGCTTCCGTCGGGCGCCGTCGCTCGCCAGGCACAAAGATGGCGTCGCCGGGGACCGCTGATGGGGATCTCGCGAGGCTTTCCCCCAGGAACGGGAGGGCAGAGTCTCCCACAGGAAAGGTGATAAACCAGAGCCGCTAGAGCAGACGCTCCCCCAGATCGGAAATGGGCCGGACCACTTACGTGAGAAGTTCCTGCGCTTGCGCGCTGACGCATGCTTAGGACGGCACCTAAAGTGGAACCCCGTTTTCCGGGTTTTACCTGTTCCCTAGAAGGCACGGGGCGGAGGAACCTGGGGTGAAGCCGGTGAAGAGCTTAGCAGGACCCGGCGCCAGAGTGCGAGGCGTCCCTTAAGGCTGGCTCATCGCTTAGGAGCCCGAATGGCCAACACACTGGACTCCCTGGGAATCCTCCAGCGCTCTGCTCCTCCCGATCACAGAATGCTTTGCAAAGTCTCAGCTGCCGCTCCTTCATCCTGTTGTTGGTTCACCTTATTTATCAAGAGCTTCCTGCACCCTTGGAGATAGGCCCGCAGCTGGCAGCCACACCCTCCTGCTTCTCACATCCCCACCTAACTTTCTCTTTCATTTTGGTGCTATATCAGTCTTCCAAAAATCATACTAGTAACCGCTCTTTTGTTTTTTTTTTTTTCCTTGCTCATTCATTCATTCATTCAAATGTGTGTTATTCAGAGTTTCCAGCGTGCTAAGTACTGAGGAAACTTATATGTCTTGACCCGGCATGTGGATGGGTGAGGGAAAAAAGAAGAATGGTGACACTTTAGCACAGTGGCTTCTATGACAAGAAGTGAATACACACAGCAGAGATAGCTATGGAGGAATGCTGTTGTGAAAATCATTCAAAGAAGGAATTCCTGACAGGTGTAGGATAGGGTCCGATGAGTCAGTTTGATGTTAAGAAAAAAATCACCCCGATTATTATAACAAAGAGCATTTAATGCAATGAATTGATGAGGCAACAGAAAAGACCAAAAAAGAACTCCTAATTATATCACAGGTAGAAACTTCAGGAAGCAACTACTATGTCTAGAGCTAGGACGGGGGGTTTTGGGGGGCAGAGGAAGGGAGATGTTCAGATTATTACCATTTAGACCTTTAGAGGAGGGGCCTTGTGGGAGTAATACTCAAACCTCTAAGGATAGAGCAGCACTCCCTGGTGCAGGTGTCTCAGACACTGCACCTACAAGTGTGGGAAAACTGGATGCAACTGCTGCTAAGGAAACTGTCTCTCTGGAGCTTCCAAGCTCTCCATCTTGGAGATGAGAATAAGACACACTGCGCTAGAGCTGAACCTGACCCAAATCCTGAAGCAGAGCAGCTCCAGGGTCAAGAGCCATTCATGGAGCCGGCATTGTGGCGTAAAGCTGTTGCCTGTGACGCCAGCATCCCATATAAGCACCTGGGGCCCCACTTCCCATCCAGCTGCCTGCTAATGCGCCTGGGAAAGCAGGGGAAGATGGCCCAAGTGCTTAGGCCCCTGCAGCCACATAGGAGACCCAGATGAAGCTGCTGGCTCCTGGCTTTGGCCTGACCCAGCCCCGGTCATCATGGCCATTTGGGGGAATGAACCAGCAGATGGAAGATCGATCTCTCTTTCTCTCTTCTTCTCTAATTCTGCCATTCAAACAAACAAATAAATCTTCTAAAAAGAATAAAGAGCCCTTCATTATGGAAGATGAATGTGGTCAGAAAGGAAGCTGTTCACCTCATATGGTGGGGACCATCATGTTAAAACATTTGTAAATATTGGCTTCAAGTTGTGGGTTTTGTACCAAGCAAAGCGGCCTCAGGCAGCTTGCAAAGGCACAAATGAGAAATAAGTGCTTACTGAAACGTTTGCTTATTACGAAATGAAGGTGGGCTAATACAGCAGCGCTGTTCCACAAAGTCAGCCAAGGCTAGTCTCCTTCTATCTTATTCCACCACCCCTGGAGTGTTGTCGTAGTCTACATGGTCCAGAGTGAGTCAGCGCCACATCACATTAGAGACACCAAAAAAGATGGCTTCCTCACTGCCTTGAAGGGCATGACCCAGAAGTTGCTAACATGATTTATGTTCACAGCCCTCGGGCCAGAACTTAATCCTAATATTGTGTCTACCTGCCTGGGAGACTGGAAAATGTGGTTGTACCAGTCTTGTTCCTGGCTAAAAAGTCTGTGATTTGGGGGAAAAAAAGTTTGGGGGCACAACCAATAAACTTATAAAATAATCAAAGCTCAGAGCTTAATTGGAAGTTACATCCAGTCCTCTCTCCCAATGGGTCCTGCCGCCAGTGAAAAGCTTGGAGTCAAGGAAGCAGCTGGTATAGGGGGATCCTGCTCTTTCTGTCCCTTATGCTTCTACTGTTCCACCTCCATCTTGCTAACAACACATTCTTTTCTGTCCCAGGGCAGAAGAGGGTAGAAATGTAGGTGGGCAACTTACTGCTTTCTTGATACTGTCATTAGATGGCTTTAACCTTTCTGAACATGACACATGCCTAAAAGTGGCTCTTTCTCTCAATTTCTTTAGTGGGTTCTTCTTTGACTCCACTTGCAAGATTTAGTAGCACACCTCAGGACACAAATCATGCTCTTTCCCCTGGCAGGCCTCTCTCAGCCCCTAGTATCTTTCACTTTTAAGAGCCTTAAGTCCTCTCTTGGTTGTCAACACCTTCTGTGTAACTGACATCCAAATGCTGACTTTCCCATGGGATAAGCATGATTCTCCTAGACCCTCTTTGCTGCACAGGCCTTACACGGGGGCTAAATCTTTTCAGACTTCTTCTCAGCCCCAGCCTCTTGTGGAACAGGCACAACTTCTTACTGCCAGGATCCCATTGCTCATGGGCATGGTCTGGGGCAGGGCACAAGCAGAAGGATCAAGCTTTTTCCCCTTCTATGACACCCTTCTGATCCGTGGGAAACTCACATATCCTTGCCATGCTGAACCAGACAGGCAGCAGTGTCTCTATTGACATAGGCCTCCAAACTCCAGGGATACATAGCAGGCTCTCCCTAAAATTCTCTCTCCAGGTTGGATCTACAAAGAGCTACAGTCCAGTAACCAAGCAGCTGGAGGGTGGTATGTCTTGAAGATACCCCTTACATGATTCTCTCAGAGGCCCCTTTGCTTTGCTTCCCATTCCCCAATGGGAAAGAAATGTACAATACTCCCTGAAAGATAATAACTCATAAATATCTCCCGCATAGTCTTATTTAGGCTCAAGGAAGTGTGTGAGTGATAGTCATAGAACCAGTTTTGCCACCTCTTGGTAAGTCCTGCAGGGAAGGGCCTAAAAGCTCTCCTTAGTTTGTGAGAAAACTTACTACTGAATGCATTGTCTTCACCTATATTGAACACTTCTTTTGTAGCATTTTATATACTTTGGGCCTCATTTCTTATATCAATAATCTATTGTCATATAACAAACCACTCTAAAACATAATATTCTCAAATAATAATCATCTTATTTGCTGATTATGGGTCAGCAGTTTGGTATAGCCTCAGTGGGACATTTCTTCTGGTCTCATTTGGGGTCATTCAGGGTAATAAAAATGTTATTCATGGGGTCAGCAATGTCCAAGGACACCCAACTCCACAGGGTATAACCTAAAACCTGAAGAGTTAGCTGTGCTTTTACTGGGCCATTTAGTTAGACTATCTGCTTCTGAGTGATGAGGTATAAAATGAGGACAGTAGTTCTCAAGGTTATTTGCATCTCTTTTACAGTAAAATGGGTCCACTGACTTTAGGTGTTACAGTATAAGATACCATCTAAGTAAATGATCATTTTGTAAACTGCTTTTTCATACAATTTTTATTTATTTGAGAGATAGAAAGAAGGGTACAGACACAGAGAGATCACCCATCTGTTGGTTCACTCTCCAAATGCCCAAATAACTGCAACAGCTGTGGCTGGGCCAGGCTGAAGCCAGGAATAGGAAAGTCAGTCCAGGGTAGCAGAGATCCAAATACTTGAATCTTCACCTGGTTTCTCCCAGGGTGTGCAGTAACAGGGAGCTGAAATTGGAAGCTGAGCCAGTTCTTGACTGGCTTTCCAATATGAGATGCAGGCATCCCAGACAACATCTTAACTGCTGTGCCAAATGGTCACCCCTACCACTTTGTAAGCTCATGAATGGTGGTACTTGTCGGGAAACTGTGGCTAGGGAAGACAATTTCATATTGAGAGTATGAATCAGTTCTGGAAAGAATTAATTGCTGCCCCAGTCATGCACACACACCCTGTGGAAGGGATCCAAAATAATCAGTCTGTCAAAGTGGTTGGCTGAGCTTAAGGAATGGTGCCATTCTATCAGCTTATTGTTGCTCTGTGCTGCTGGTAGTTTGGGCCAGAAGTAGCTGATTGAGCCTTGGTAAGAGGGAGCCCTTGCTGGGCCTGGAGGTTGACGATGGGTTTCACTGAGAAGATCTCTTGCCCCCTTGTTTTCCCTTCTTTTTTCAAAAAGGTATTTATTTGAATGACAGAATTAGAGAACGAGAGACAGAGTGAGTCAGAGAGGAGGGAGGAGAGGGAGAGGGAGAGGATGGGAAGTTGGGGGGGATCTGCCACCTCCTGGTTCACTTGCTAAGTGCCTGCAACAATTAGGGCTGGGCCAGGTCAAAGCCAGGAGCCTGGAACTCCATCCACGTGGGTTACTGGATCAGAAGTGGAACAGCCAGGATTTGAACTGGCACTCATATGGGATATCCTGCCAGCATTGCAGGCAGTGGCTTATCCTGCCCACTCTTGCACTCCCTTTTAATAGTGCAAGACTAAGAGGAAACTTGTCAGTGGTAGACTACTTAGTAGTCCCATTGCTCAGTGCCATAGTATCTCAATTTATGGAGCCAGCTGTTTATACACATTGTGTGGGACCTTGGAGTTTATGGGATATAGTCCTTACATGAGGAGAAGATGTCCCATGGGAAGTTGAACTTACTGCAGCTCTTCTCTCTATTAGCATTTTGCCTGCAGTCCATCATGGGTTCTCAGGATCACATTCAGAAAACTCTGCTCTTTGTACTAAAGTAATTTTCTACTGTTTAAACCTCTTGAATTTTACCTTGTGATTTTTGTGATTCCCCATAGAAAAAGGGTCTCTCATAACCTAAATTCTATACCCTACTCTGCTTCCTTTCGTTTAGTACTTGCCCCTGTACTGGCCAGGACCCTAAATAATACATGTTTCATGACTTCAGCATTTTCTAGAAAAATTAAGGGAAGCTTGTTCAAATTTTCCATATCATAAGCGCAAGGAACAATTGACGAGCTTTCTAATACCAGAACAGTTTAAGGGAAGTATAAAATTGTTAATTTGGTACGAAGGACAAAGAAGGAAGATATACCAATTGACCATCACCCCCACCTTTAATCCCTGGTCCCACAGTAGGACACAGGCATCATTTCCCGTCTCATTCTCTGATTTAGCAGTTAGGTATCTGGTGACAGATAATGGATTAGTGTTCCTCTTAGAATATGAGTCACCTATACTCGCCAGAGCTCTTTTTGGAACAAGGCAAACTATCAGAGCTGTCTTAGGCCGTCACCTGAACTGCGTAGAATTCACTGACTCCAGCTGGTGTCCAGAAGCAAATCTTTCACAGCACTTTCTTTCCCTGCTAGAACTAGCACACCAAGCCACTGAAGTCCCCATACAGTGCATAAAGGTCAGCTCCCTACTGGCTCATCTCTATGAATATTATAGTCTCAGGAATAGTAACCTATGGCTGAGAAGAAGGGGCTTAATTAAAAATGGTTTAACTACTGTTTCTTGTTCGCAAAGTTTAATAAGAGGGGTACAAATATTCAGGGGAGAGCAATTCTCTTGATCAGTACAAAGTAATCTCTAATTCCTTTTTCCAAAAAGCATACTTCTAATAGAATACATAATTAATATTCACTTCTAAACAAATTCATTGTGACTTTCAGTTTGTCTTTCCTTTCTGCTAGATAAACTAAAAAATGTGGGGCCGGGGCTGTGGCACAGTGGGCTAAGCCTCTGCCTGAAACACTGGCATCCCATATGGGTTCCAGTTCATATCCTGGCTGTTCCACTTCCAATCCAGCTCTGCTGTGGCCTGGGAAAGCAGTGGAAGATAGCCCAAGTGCTTGGGGCCCTGCACCTGCATGGCAGACCCAGCAGAAGCTCCTGGCTCCTGGCTTCGGATTGGCCCAGCTCTGGCTGTTGCAGCCATTTGGGGAGTGAACCAGTGAATGGAAGACCTTTTTATCTATCTCCCCCTCTCTCTGTAACTATACTTCTCAAATAAATAAGTAAAATATTTTTAAAAAACCTCAAAAATACACTAGGAAAATGATCACACAGAGGCTGACAGTCACCCATCTTCCTCAACTCCCAGATTGAGGGAATTGCAAATAGGTTTCTTAAGAAAACTGCTCTACCCAGATTCCTGCCTCTGGGCAATGTACTTATGACTAAGTTTTTGCAACTATTGGTTCCTAACACTCTACATCTATGTTCATTACTGGGAATTGCCTTTGTCTTGGCTTCAGAAGGAATTGCCTCACAAAAGGTGTACACTTTCACCATGGGTGGTCTATATCCAGTTACTGGCTAATGAGGATCTTTCAAACAGCTCTGAAGGACCATTCAGCTTCAGGGCTTTGTGTGAGATAGACTGAAGCCTTGGTTGCAGCCACATCATGGGTCAGTCTCTTCCTGTGTACAATCTTGTCTTCCGAAATTACTTACAAATTTATTTCCCAACAGAATTTCTCAGCAACCCTTCTGCACTGTCATTCATCTCAAAATCTGCTTATATAGAACTCAAAGACTTATATGTAGTGGATGCTATGGTTTGCATGTCCCCTCCAAAACTCATGCTGAAGTTTAATTGTCATTCAAACACTATTAAGAGGTAGGACATTTAAGCAATGATTATACTATAAGGGCTCTGCCCTGATAAATGCGTCAGTGCTGTTATATCAGGAGTGGGTTCATTATAAAATGATAAGATTGGTTCCCCTCTCTCCTCTCTTGCACTTCTGGCTTTCATGATGGGATGATGCAACAAGAAGACCCTTGTAAGATTCTGGTCCCTAAATCTTTTTTTAAAGATTTATTTATTTATTTGAAAGTCAGAGCTAGAGCTAGAGCGAGAGCGAGAGCGAGAGAGAGAGAGAGAGAGAGAGGTCTTCCATCCACTGGCTCACTCCCCAGTTGGCTGCAATGGCCAGAGCTGTGCTGATTTGAAGCCAGGAGCCAGGAGCTTCTTCGGAGTTTCCCACATGGGTACAGGGGCCCAAGGACTTGGGCCATCTTCCACTGCTTTCCCAGGCCATAGCAGGAGCTGGATTGGAAGTGGAGCAGCCGGGACTCAAACTGGAGGCCATATGGGATGCCAGCACTGCAGGTGGTGGCTTTACCTGCTACGCCACAGCATCAGCCCCTGGTCCCTCAATCTTAAACTTTCCAATGTCCAGAAGTATAAGAAATAAATTTCTGCTCTTTATAAATGACTATATCTCAGGAATTTTCTGACTGGGAGCAAATGACATAATTGATTTTCAGTACAAAAAGGACATTTGGAAATTCTTTACAAAACTTTTGATTAGTTACATTGAAGTAATGGTAAACCTTCATTTTGGCTTCTTATTACTGTATCTATAACAATTGGCATGTATTTACTCGCTTTTATTGTGCATTTATACATGACCTCTTTCAGGACAACCTCTCCACAAAACTCTCTCTTTCTTGTAACTCTTCCCAACCCTCACTTCCCCCAAATACTTCCTCTGGACCCATAGTTTCTAGAATACTAAAGGCATGAGCTATAGTTTCATTTGCTACATTCTATTATGCTTATTTGTTTATGTGACATTTTTCTCCAATAGACAATATACTTTGAATGCAAGGACTTTGTCCTCTTCATCTCTGGATCCTGAGAGCCTGGCTCAATAAACATATGCTAAACAACGAATGGACCTCTGGGTATGAGTAAATGACACTGCTAATTTCTGGTGTTCCTGGCAGAGAACTCATAGCATTTGGGAGTGGAAGGGCTAAATTCCCACCTTGGCAGAACCAGTTACCTATTACCTTGGACAATTCTCTTAATCTCAATTTTCAACTGGCAAATGTCTCCTTGTTCTATTATATTAAACTTTGGGGTTCAGAAAGACCGCAAGACCATCTGGGAAAGAAACAGCTAAAAGTAGACATTGTAAGTATATTAAAGGATTGACTATAGTCTTCCCAAGAAGAAAGATTGTGCATGGTTAAAGAAATGGGAATGTATGGGGCCAGCACTGTGGCATGACAGGTAAAGCCGATGCCTGTAGTGCCAGCATCCCATGTGGATGCCAGTTCAACTCCCGGCTGCTCTACTTTGATCCAGCTCTCTGCTAATGCACCTGGAAAAGCAGTGAAAGATGGAGGGCCAAAGTGCTTGGGCTCCTGCACCCACGTGGGAGACCCAGAGGAAGCTCCTGGCTCCTGGCTTCAGCCTAGTCCAGCCCTGGCTGTTGCATCCATTTAAGGAGTGAACCAACAGATGGAGGACATCTCTCTCTTTCTCTCTGTCTCTGCCTCTGTCCTTTCCTTCTCTGTAACTCTGCCTTTCAAATAAATAAATAAACATTTTTGAAAAAAATAAACCCCCTGTAGTATTGGAAAATAAAGCAATACAGTTGCTTTTGATGGAGAAGGGTTTAAATCCTACTTCTGTCTAAACTCACTGTGTCATCTTAAGTTTTCTAGGTTTATTTCCTTTGTAGAATTACAATTAATTGAAAGAAGATTATGAATTATTTAAAATTTGAGTACTTATTAGATGGTGAATACCTGCTACTACGCAAAAACTTTGAGATCAGGCTTGGTTCTGTGACTTGCATTGATCAATGGAATTTAACAGAAATGGCATATCCCACAACTGAGCGTATGTGTTAAGAGCTACTGTGTTATTCCGTCCTTGCTCTTTTTCCAGTGCCATGAGACCAACATGGAGGCTGGTTTCTGGGATGAAGCAGAGCTACAGCTAACCTGCAAAGGGTAGGTAACATGAATGAGAAATAAATCTGTGATGAATGAGATTTGTAGATCATTTGTTACTATAGCATAACCTAGCAAAACTTGACTGAAGTGACAATTATAATGTCCGTGGCATTCCACTGTGCTAGGCACCTCACTTTTTTGGTCCATTTTCCTCATATGAAACATGTAGGTGTTTTCCAGTTTTTCTGCTATTATATGTAATGCCAAAATGGACATCTTCAGAGAAATGTTTTTTGTTTCACCTAAATTATTTCCTTCAATATTGCTCTAGTTCCCAAGAGGAGTATATTGTCTGTGTATTAAGTCAGCACCCAGCCAAAAAGGAAGGAGGGGAGAGGTGGGGAGGCGAGGGGAGGGAAGGAAGAAAGGAAAGAAAACACAGAAAACATTTTTAGTACTTTCAACAGAGGGAAATTAAAACAGGAAATTGTCTTCACAAGTAATGGGGAAGCTAAGTGGTGAAATAACTTGGAGCCTGCATTATGGCATAGCAGGTAAAACCACTACCTGCGATGCTGGTACTCCACGTGGGTGCCAATTCATGTCTCAGCTGCTCCACTTCTGATCCAACTCCCTGCTAATGCACGTGAGAAAAACAGCAGAAGATGGCCCAAGGCTTGGGTCCCTGTTCCCACATGGGAGACCCGGAAGAAGCTCCTGACTCCTGCCTTTGGCCTGGCCTAGTCCCTGCCATTGTGGCATTTGGAAAGTGAACCAGTAAATGGAAGATCTCTCTCTGGTCTCTCTGTCTCTCCCTTTGTATCTGTAACTTTGCCTTTCAAATAAATAAATAAATCTTTAACAAAAAGAAAGAAAGAACTCACAGAATTGCAAACCCTAGGGATGGAAGAACACTTGAAGTAGACTGTCTTATGAGAGCCCAGAAACCAGGGCCATCTGAAGGGAACTGGAACCATGGTTGGATCTGCCTGGTCACAACTGCCCAGTAGTAGTTGGGACCATCAAGGGAGTACTGCTCTGTCAAAAGGCAGCTTTGTGGAAGAGATGCTATAAGAAACAGAAACAGAAGGAGAAAAATACATGGGCTCTTCCCACTTGCTCTTTGATCTTCACTGGTACCGTTACTTTTATTAGAATGCTTCTGTCCCTTCCGAACTCTGTGTTGGAACTTAAACCTCCATGTGGTAGGCTACTTCAAAATCCTTGTGGAACACTGAATTAAAAGAAAGGTTTATTTTGGTGCCAAAAGTTTTTGAAATCCATGAATAGAGGTCTCCAAAAAGTTCATGGGATGCATACTATGAAAAACGTAACATATGGATTTCCAAAATGTTTGCACCAAAATAAGCTTTTTAAAATTCCAGTTTTTGATAAACTTTCTGAAGTATATTAAGAGGTGAGGTTTTCAGGGAGTGACTAATTTATGAGGGCAGAGCAAACGAGCCTTGGCCCTTGCAGCTCTTCTGCCACTTGAGGACACAGTGTTCACTCCTTTTGCCCTTCTGTCCCTCTGCCATGTGAGGATGAAGCAAGAAAGCTTCCACTAGACACTGAATGCCAGTGCTTTGACCATGAACTTTCCAGCCTCCAGAACTTTAAGAAAGAAATTTCTGTTCTTTATCAATTACCCAAGATAAAGTATTTTGTTATAGCAGTGTTATAGCAGCACAAACAGACTAAGACAACTGTCCATTGGCCAAACCTACTCAGAAGTCAGATGCAACGTGAGAAATATAGCTCCTATGAAACCAGAGAGAGAGAGAGAGAGAGAAGCTATGGATGTGACAGCAAAGTGGAAAGTAGTGTATGAGTAAATCACTTTTAGTAGACTTTCCAGCTTTGTGTGTCATCATCATTATATATGTTACTCTTTTGGTAATATGGTTTAGTAGTTAAGGGTACTGACTCTAAAGTCAGACATCCCTGGGTTTGAAATCCTGCTCTAACAACTTCCTGCTTATGAGACCTTAGGCGAATTGTTTAACCTCTTCAAGTCTCAGTAGCTCATATGTAAAACCGTGTGAAGACTAAATGATATAAAGCAGCTGGAATAGCGTCTAGTACAAAGTATGTCCTCAATAAACATGGTCTGTAATGTATAGCATGAAATCTCTCTATTAGTTTCATTTTCCCTACTTTGATGTCTACGTGGGATAAACATTCCCCAAGTGATTTTCCTTCAGCATCTGTATTTCCTCAAGAGTCAATTGTCTGTTCATTCCCTTCCCCATGGGCTATTTATATATCATTCTGTTTTGTTGTTGATATCTTTCTTATAAATAAATGACTTGTTATATGGTGGAGTTATTAATCCTTTGCCTATGACATTTCACATCTCCTATTTTGCAAGTCTAAAGAAGATGCGCTTGTTGTAAAAGTCTAGCATGATATGGTGCTCTTTAGTGTCAGAAGCCCAGGTTCCTTCTATCTTGTTCTGCCACCCTTAGGGTGCTGCCATGCTCTTCTTATCTAGGAAGGCTCTCTGCTACCTCTATGTTCCTGCTAGCAGCAAAGGGAACCATCTGGAAGTTACACACATCACACTTCCTCACATACCATTAGCAAGAATTTAGTCCCATAACCTCATCTAATGGCAAGGGAAACTGGAAAATTAAGTTTTTAGTTTAAGTGGGTATATGCTCAGTTTAAAAGTCTATTATTTTTGAGGTGGCACATGGATATTGGGGCAGAACTACTGACCTCTGCCACCTGGCCCTTCTGGCCACACCAACATCTATGTGCACCCTTCTTTCCACACATAGAACATAATCACCAGTCACCAAAAATAGAACTCGAGAGCTGACATGTTACTACATATGTCTCAAAGTCTAGGATCTCTGAGGTTCAGATTCTGCAGTATTTAAGAATATAAGACAAGTTATGTGCCCCATTTATAATACACTAGGCTACTGAGAAAAGTTCGTGGAGAAATGAAATTAAAAGACAGGGTTTGGGGCCAGTGCAGTAGCTCACCAGGTTAAAGCTGTGGCCTGCAGTGCCGGTATCTATATGGGTGCCGGTTCAAGTCCTGGCTGCTCCACTTCCGATGCAGCTCCTTGCTAAGACAACTGGGAAAGCAGCGGAAGATGGCCCAAGTGCTTGGGCCCCTACACCCATATGGGAGACCTGGATGAAGCTGCTGGCTCCTGGCTTCAGCCTGACCTAGCCCCACCCATTTCGGTCATCTGGGGAGCAAAGCAGTGGATGGAAGATTCCCCCCACCCCAACTCCCTGTTTCTGTCCCTCTTTCTCTGTAACTCTGACTTTCAAATAAATAAATAAATCTTTAAACAAGAAAAAAAAGATAGTGCATGTTCTCTATAAACTTTTTTAGAGGTTTATTTACCCTTATTTATTTCAAAGGTGACGTGACACAGAGAGAGGAAGCAAGAGAGAGATTGTCCATTTGCTGATTTACCCTCTCACATGCCCACAACAACTGGGACTGGGCCAGGCTGAAGCTAGGTGCCAGGAACTCCATCCGGATCACTCACATGGGTGGCAGGAACACAAATACCAAAGCCATCATCTGCTGTCTTCCAAGTGAATTGGCAGGAAACTGGATCAGAAGCACAGGTAGGGCTTGAATTGGTAGTCTGTTATGGGATGAACACACCAAGCTGCAGTGGCTTAAACAGTTGTGCTACAATTCTCACTCCTTCCACAAACATTACCCAGGTAATGACAGAGTAGGAACAAGAGAACAGCAACAGCCCCCCCGCCCAAAAGAAATAAGTGTTGCTGCTCAATTTTGATAGCTCTGACATGATTGGTATAGATACCTGAAATTTATCTCATGATTAACAATGAAACTGGCTTTCTGGGCTCTGTCACAAACTAAATGAAGAACTTGATTTCCAAAGTCTAGCAAAACAGCTATACCATGCTTTTAAAAGCTATAAAGAGGAGAAAGATATAAATGACTGTGACAAGGCCCATAGAAGACAATGGATTAGGAGTTGCTTGAAGAAAGCAGAGCTAAGGGTTGTCAGATTAACTAACTAAGGAAAGTTCACATCCAGTTGATTGTTATGGCCATATCTGTTAGTGGGCCTTTCTTGGGGATGGAACAGCTTTCACACCCTGTTTCCTGCTGAGCACTTTGGGGGTTCTAACACCATCTGGGGACACTAATCATTGTAGGCATTTGTCAATCAGGCTTTGGGATTCTATCTAACGTCTAATAGGCTTCTGGACTATGTATTTGCTACTTGTCAATTACATATAAAAGTAACCACAGACTAAGATCTCTTCCAGGCCAATTTCTTTGCTGTGTCATGTTCTTTGTGCTGACTCATCTTCCTTCCACTCAGCTTAATAGCTGCTTCCTTAAGCTCTTCTCAGTAGGTTTGGGTGGGAAACTGCTATCTTCAATATGACCTTCACCCCTGCTCTGGCTCTTATTTACTGGTTAAAAGCCAAGGTTCTTCTGGAACCAAAGTTTTATCTCTGACTAAGTCTGCTTTTTTTTTGTAGCCTCTTTAAACTTCTTCCCCATGGACTTGCCGAAAGCAGTTGGCTCTTAACAACAGCGCGGTGCCTCTGAAATTGCAGGCCACTGGCAAGGAGTATACTCTTGACAGAGCTATGCTTCCTTCCATTTGTGGTTGCTGTCTGGTTAGCTCTGACCAGGAATATAGGATGTTACTAAAAGTAGCAGGATGCAGCATGCACTCCCCTAACATTTTAAATCATTTTTATAATTTATCCCAATGCTATTGTTTCTATTACTTATGAGTCGTCTTCCAAAATTTTGCCAGCCTTAGTCAATGCAGTGCCTAGCTAAAATGTCTGTTTCCTAGGAAGAAAGAGAAAATGAATATTGGGGAAGAACTAGCACTTTCTGCCACACATGCCTATTGATTGGGACAGGCTCTGCATTCTACTGTATAAAGTGAGTCAGCAACTTGTAGAAGGCACAGGGCCAGTGAAAAAAAGGACGGATGCCCTCAGATGGCCATATCAAGCAGCAGGAAAGGACTCACTATAAGATGGAAATCCAGATAGCCTCCTCCCACCAAAAATAATTATTGTTCCATTTTGATAGCTGTGATATGATTGGTATAAATTTGTCTCATAATTAGCAATGAAACTGACTTTCTGAGCTCTGTGACAAACTAAAAGAAGAACTTGATTTTCAAAGTTCAGCAAAACAGCTACACCATGATACTAAAAGTTATAAAGACACACATGTTGTGTGTCTTATAAAGAACACATCATGCTGAGTGAAATAAGCCAGTCCCAAAGGGACAAATACCATATGTTCGCCCTGATCGGTGACAACTGACTGAACACCAAAAAGGAAACCTGTTGAAGTGAAATCGACACTATGAGAGACGGTGACTTGATCAGCATAGCCCTGACTGTTAATGAACAACTTAATACATTATCCCTCTTAGTAGTTTTTTTTTTGTCTGTTCTACTTAATATGACTGGTTTAATTCTGTAATTAATACACAGTTATTCTTAAGTGTTGAAATTTAACTGAAATGTGATCCCTGTTAAACATAAGAGTGGGAATAAGAGAGGGAAGAGATGTACAATTTGGGACATACTCAAGCTGACTTGCCCCAAATGGTAGAGTTAGAAACATACCAGGGGCTCCAATTTAATCCCATCAAGGTGGCATGTACCAATGCCATCTCACTAGTCAAAGTGATCAATTTCAGTTCACAATTGATCATAATGAAAGGACTAAGAGTCAAAGGGATCACATAAACAAGTCTAGTACCTGCTAATACTAACCGATAGAATAAATAAAGGGGAGAGTGATCCAACATGGGAAGCGAGATACTCAGCAGACTCAGAATGGCGGATGTCCTAAACAGCACTCTGGCCTCAGAATCAGCCCTAAAGGCATTCCAATCTGGCTGAAAAGCCCATGAGAGTATTTCAGGCATGGAAAGCCAAGACACTCTGGCAAAAAAAAAAAAAAAAAAAAAAAAAAAAAAAAAAAAAAAAAAAAAAACACCTAAATGAAAGATCTCTGTGAGTGAGATCCCAGTGGAAAGAACAGGTCTTCAAAGAAGGAGGTACCTTTCTCTGAAGGGAGGAGAGAACCTCCACTTTGACTATGACCTTGTCTAAACAAGATAAGAGTCGGAGAACTCAAGGGGCTTCCATAGCCTTGGAAACTCATAACTGGTGCATAGGGAGATTACTGATGCCATAAACAGGAGTGTCAATTTGTAAAGTCAACAACAGGAGTCACTGTGCACTTACTCCTCATGTAGGATCTCTGTCCTTAGTGTGCTGTACATTGAGGCTTAATGCTATAACGAGTACTCAAACAGTATATTTCACTTTGTGTTTCTATGGGCGTGCAAACTGTTGAAATCTTTACTTAATGTATGCTAAACTGATCTTCTGTATATAAAGAGAATTGAAAATGAATCCTCATGTGAATGGAAGGGGAGAGGGAATGGGAAAGGGGAGGGTTGCGGGTGGGAGGGATGTTATGGGGGGGAAGCCATTGTAATCCATAAGCCGTACTTTGGAAATTTATATTCATTAAATAAAAGTTAAAAAAAAGTTATAAAGACAAGAAAACCATGTACCATTATAATTTTTCAATATGGTTGTCAGAATGCTTCAGTTACTTCTAAAATCCTTTTATTTTAGATGTATTTAATATGGATTTATAGCTTCTAACATATTCTAAATATCTCATGACATTTCTTCCCTTGTTACACCATTAAAAAAAGCTATTAAAGAGAATGTGAAAGTCATGATTATCATGAAGACATTTTTCTTTCTTTTTCACCATGTTCATATTCCTTATGTTATTTCATTAGTGTTCATTTCATCTGATAAATATACTCCAGATTCCTTCATCTCTAGCACTAAAGATAACCTTCATTACTTTGCACTGTCCAAATACAAATTAAATGTCAGTTTTCTTTGAGAAAGGAAACAATGACCACTCTATGCAGAAGTTCTGGAACATAGCCAACAGACATTGAGAAGTTTATATTATTATTTATACTGGTATGAAATTTAAGGGAATTTTGTCTCTGTTGTTCACAACAATATACCTGGTCCCTACAACAGAATCCAGTGGATGCTTAATGAATATTTATTGACATAATGAATTAATACATTTTTCTTTATAATACTCCTAAAATATACTGCAAAACATTTTCCCAAAGTAGTTGGAAGAGAGTCAAGGCTTTTCAAGTTTAACAAGGAGAAGGCATGGTAGGATTACATAATTCTGAGTATTAAGTTCATCAAAGTATTGGTACGAAAAGGCTTTTAATCTTAGTTTAATGTTCGAGTATTCACATCAGGGTACAGGAGGAAAAAATTCACACTCTGAGAACACAATTATATGATAGGATGTCTCAGATGTGTGTCTCTGATGTGAGACAGTGGCTGGGAATCTACTCACCCAAATGAGTGGAAATGTTACTATTAAAATAAATATTTCAAGTGTTCTTCATACAGACAGACCATTTGTCTCACAATAAATTTGAGGAATGGCTTCTTTCTTAATCCCATTTTATAAGTGCAGAAATTTAGCATTAGAGAGGTAAGTTATCCGAAGTCACACAGTTGTTGATGGGCAGAGGCACGACCTGGAGACATTTGACAATGACATTCATGTTGAATAAAGAAGTCTTGCATTTGCCCTGTGGGTGTTCAGCTACTCTGTGGTTCTCTCTCCTCCTCACTGCCTCCTTTTGCATCTTGTACTAAGCTTATGTCATTATGTGACCTTATTTAATAAAGCAGTTCTTTTCAAGTATCCATGATGCATAATGGGTTGCTGCATCTTCAATAAGGAAATAATGGTGACTGGGATCAACATCCAGAATTCTCTACTAGCAACCTGCCATGTCACAGATTTTTGGGAGAGCTATTTAGTAAGAACTCTGTTAGGAACTGAATGTATATGTACCGCTAAAATTCATTTGTTGAAGCTGTAACCTCCAATGTCATAGCATTTGAAGATGAGGCTTTGGGGAAGTAATTAGGGTTAGACAAGGTCATGAGAGGGGAGTCGTTCTGATGAGATTAGTAATCTTATAAGAAGAGAGAACATGAGAGCAATCTCTCCTTGTGTGCACACTGAGGAAAGGCCATGTGAGAAGATAGGCTATCTGCAACCCACGGAAACAGCCCTCACTGGAGACCAGGTCAGCCAGAACCTTTGTTTTAGTCAGCTTTATTATTACTATAATAAATACCTGAAAAGAGCTACTTAGGTGGGAAGGAGGTTTATTTTGGCTGACAGTTTTTGAAGCTTACAGTCCAAGCTTGGATAGCCCCATTGGTCTGGCATCTGATGAGGACAGGCAATGGCAGAATGGAGAGTGGATCATATGAGGAGTCAACAAGCAGTGAGATAGGGCACACACTAGTCATCTACCCTCTATGTAATCTTAAAGCAACCACAATTCCATCACGAGGGTCCCACCTCTAAAACCTAATCTAATCCATTCACTTTCCAAGATCCTGCCTTCAGACACCATAATTGGATTAAGTTCCATCCTTAATCCATTAACACAAGACTCTAGGGATCAAACCTATAACACATAGGCCTTTGAGGGATACCCAAACTATTATCCAAACCATAACACATCTTGATTAGGACTTCAGAGCCCCCAGAACTGTGAGTCAAGTTACCCAGAGTATTATAGTTTGTGACAGCAGTCCAAGCTAAGATATATTTTATAGTACTTCACCCCCCATCCCACTGAAACTCTATGTAGACATCTCAGTCCAGTGAGGTGAGGTGAACTGGATCATTAGAAGTCAGTGAGCACTGTATTTGCCTAGATTAGAAACTGGCCTAAGTCATCTTTGTCATGTGTCCTTTCTCCTGAGTCTGAGCCTGGTTTTGCTCAAGCTTCTAAAGGAGAACAAATCAAAGTAGGGGTCTTGGTCCTAGTTGGGTATGGTGTTGAGGGCCATGTCATTATCAGTCACAGAAAAAGGTTAAAAGTAAGAATCTGAGCAAGAATGTCCACAAAGGGAATCCAAAGGAAGGGCCATCTCAATGGCTTGTACACAGAGACATTTGACTTTCCAGCTCATCATAGAAACTAGTCATTGATTTGAGACCTGTTCTCTTTTCTGATATAGGTCAGTCTGTAGCTGAATACTAACCTACATGTGCTCAGAGTTTAATGATATAATATGTCCAAAAATTATGAAGGCAAAAGTTTAAAGTATTACCTCTGAAAAAATATTTTATAAAAGCTAATGCTTCTAAAACATGCTATTAAATAGTTCACTTGAGTATTAAGTAGGTTCTACTAAAGAATATTAGTAATGATAGTTCTAAAGAATAAATGTGTATGTGAACTGTCTAAAGATTATCTCCCTTGACATCAAGCTTCTTGAATTTATTTTGCAAGCTACCAAAAGCAATCCAAAGCCTGCTATTTTCCAAGTTGTGGATTGAAGGTGTGAATTTGCCTCAGCTCTTGTAGGGAAACACTTTTGAATTCATTTCCCTGACATGAGATTACTTTCCCCAAAGCAATTTTGGAGGGAACATTAAGTGCTATAGAACTGGAAGGAAGTGGAGAAATGGGCCCCACAAAATGTTTCTAATCAGAGCTCTACGGGAGCACATTTAATCACTGTGTAATAGAAGACTTTAAAAGAACAACACTTTGTTTAAGAGACATATTGACTGAAGTTAATTTAAACTGGGTCCTCTTTTCTCCCTCTCTCCTTTGGGTTTCCATTTTGGAAACATTTGGCCACAATTGAGCTTGATATTTCTGTTTGGGAGCTCTTCTGTAGCCCACTTCTGCCACTCACCCTCCACATCTTCATCCTTTGAACTATAAATGGAAATTCACATGTTTTGGTTTTTATCTTTGCAAGTTATAGTTGTCTCTGACAATTCTCTTTCATTTGAGAAAAGCCAGAGTGGTGCTGTGTATTTTCAGTCATATTCTCTCTGGTATCAAATGTCACAGCTGGGTTGCATGAAGGTTTATTTGTATTATAATAGCATTTCCTTTAGAGCTCAAGGGGCCTCTATCTCTAAAATCACTTGTCTACAGGAACTTCAGGGAGAATAACTTGACCTTTTTAAAAGTAAACTTTCCAACTGAGTATCTCCCTTTGGATCAAGGTTCAGATGGTTGTGTGTGTGCATGCGCGAGTGTGGGTATATGACTTGAGCCTTTAGGTTAATGTGGATTTTGACTTTTCAAAGTGATAAAGTCTCTCTTTGATTTCCCAAACAGTGAGAGCTTTTCTTGATTGTGAGGAGTAAACTATAAACACTGGGGCAGGATAATGTATTGAGATAATATATGTTCTTCCTTCCTGTTTTTTGCTTCCCCATTCCAAAAAGTTAGTCAATTTTTCTGGTGTATTTTCTCAGAAGAGGGGGTTTATATTTTATTTGTAGACAGAAATAAGGTGGCCAATTATCCCAGTTTGTTCAGGACTTGGGAGTGGGAGATAGCTCCTGGCATGTGGAATATACAGTACTAAAACCAGGAAAGTCCCTAGCAAGCCGGGACAAGTTGGCCACCCTAAGCCAAAGTCATATACAGGATAACTCCTATCCTGGAGTTTTTTTTTTTTTAATCCTGGATACTTTGAAGACAGGTGTTTCTAAGGGCAAAAGGACAGAGGGATACCATGTTTATATAAACTTTTTTATTAAAATATAATATGGATATTTAAAAGTGAAAAATTAAGAAGTGTGCAGCCCTACAAGTCTTTGCCAGGTGAACACATATATAGGGAGTATCCACATCAAGAAAAGGAATATTGGGGTGGGCATTGTGGCACTGTGGATTAAGCAGCCATTTGGGATGCCCACATCTTGTATCAGAGAGCTAAGGATCAAGTCCTGCCTCTGCTTCTGATCCAGCTTTCTGCCAATGTACCTTGGAGGCAGCAGCTGATGGCACAAATACTTGGGCTCCAGCCACCCATGTGTGAAGCCCAGATGCAGTTTGTAGCTCCTGGCTTTGACCTGGCCTGGCCCCACCTGTTAGGAGCATCTGGGGAGTGAATAAGCAGATAGAGGATTCTGTCTGCCTTTTAAATAAATAAATAAAATAATTTTCTTTTACACAAAGAAATAGTATTTCTTGGATCACTGAAGTACCTTTGTGTATCCTTTCAGTCACTACCCCCTTGAATAACCATTATGCTTACTTAATATATGTGAGTTTCATTTTTCCTATTGCTAAAATTTATATAAATGGAACCATACTATTTGTACTCTTGTTTCCATTTTCTTTCATACACTATGCTTACAAGATCCTTCTATGTTGTTGTATCAGTTACTTTGTTCATTCTTTTTAAATTCTATTTAAATCCTAGTGTGTGACTATACCACAATTTAAGTATCCATAGTACTTTTTTATGCATTGTACTTTTGATGGATTTGTGGATTGTTCACACTTTGCAGCTGTTATGAACAATGTTATTATGAATAATTTTGATGATAAAGAGAGAAAGTGAGGTATGATTAAGAATATCAGGGAGATAGCAATACTCAAAGTGATCAATGCAAAAGGGTATACAAGGGGCCATCACTGTGGCATAGTGGGTAAAGCCGCCCCCTGCTGTGCTGGCCTTCCATATGGGTGCTGGTTCAAGTCCCAGCTGCTCCACTTTCGACCCAGCTTTCTGTTATGGCCTGGAAAAACAGCAGAAGATGGCCCAAGTCCCTGGGCCCCTGCACCTGCGTGGGAGATCTGGAAGAAGCTCTTGGCTCCGGGCTTCAGATCGGCGCAGCTCTGGCCTTTGTGGCCAGTTGGGGAGTGAACCAGTGGATGGAAGATCTCTCTCTCTCTCTCTCTCTCTCTCTCTCTCTCTCTGTCACTGCCTCTACCTCTCCATGTGTAACTCTGACTTTCAAATAAATACTCTTTTAAAAAGGCGGGGTATACAAGTAGACATACAAGCTATGGAAGTTGTTTTTAAGATTTTTATTTATGAGGCCGGTGCCGTGGCTCACTTGGCTAATCCTCCGCCTGAGGCGCCGGCATCCCATATAGGCACCGGGTTCTAGTCCCAGCTGCTCCTCTTCCAGTCCAGCTCTCTGCTGTGGCCCGGGAAGGCAGTGGTGGATGGCCCAAGTGCTTGGGCGCCTGCACCCGCATAGGAGACCAGGAAGAAGCACCTGGCTCCGGGCTTCGGATTGGCATAGTGCCGGTCATAGCAGCCATTTGGGGGGTGAACCAACGGAAGGAAGACCTTTCTCTCTGTCTCTCTCTCTCATTATCTAACTCTGTCAAATAAAAAAAAAAATAAAAAAAGATGTGCTCATACTAAAAAAAAAAGATTTTTATTTATTTATTTGAAAGTCAGTGTGGGGAGCAACCCGGACTAGACTGTTACTCGAATTAAGACTTATTCTATGCACCTGCTCTCCCACAATATGGCGCTGGGAGAGGAGAAAACAGCTTCTACCCAGCTGCCTCCAGTTCAACCAATAAACAGTAGGACTTGCTCCTGATTGGAGGAGAGCAGCGTACTCGGCGTGTGGGCAGCCGAGTTGGGAGTGGCGGAGGAGGACTATAAAGGAGGAGAGAGACGGCATGCACCGGGAACATCTATGGGGAACATCTAAGGGAACCCGTGCAGCCCCCGAGAGAACCGGCCGGCGGTGTGCCGCTCCCCTGCGGAAGTGGGGAATGCGGCCAGGGGGAACTGCCCTTCCACGGAGGTGGAAGGGATAGTAGCCAACCCGGGAAGAACCAGCAGCAAACCCGGGGAGGGCCGAGCAGACGAAAGAACAGCGCAGGGTCCTGTGTTGCTCCTCCACGAAGAGGGGGAGCGACATAATGGTGCCGTGACTCGGATGTGAAGCCTAGGCAGGGCTTAGTGTCGTTCCTCCATGAAGAGGGGGAGCGACAGTCAGTTACACAGAGAAGGAGAGGCAGAGGCAGAGTGAAAGGTCTTCCATCAGCTGGTTCACTCCCCAGTTGGCTGCAACGGCTGGAGCTGCACTGATCTGAAGCCAGGAGCCAGGAGCATCCTCTGAGTCTCCCACACAGGTGCAGGGGCCTAAGGACTTGGGCCATCTCCTACTGCTTTCCCAGGCCATAGCAGAGAGCTGGATCAGAAGTGTGGCAGCTGGGACTCGAACTGGTGCCCATATGGGATGCCAGCACTGCAGACGGTGGCTTTACCTGCGATGCCGCAGCACCAGCCCTAGTTATGGAAGTTCTTAACTCTAAATTCTGTGATCTATGCACATGACCAAAGCAGAGAATTTGCTGTACCTTGAGGAAAACTGAATCAACAACAGATCAACCAGCCTGGAGGAGCAGGAGGTTAGAGGTTACCCGGAGTTAACAAAGCTGTGAGGCTAAGGTAGCACAGTTATCCACAATCCACATCTGCCCAAGACTTCTGACACCAACAACAAGTTCAGGACTTTCCAAAAACAACTCCTGGGTCCAATATTTTACCAAAAAAGACTCACAAAACTCATGGAAACTTATTACATGCACAGTACTGACATTTGCTATAAGAAAAGGATACTCTGAAGTAAGCCAAAGATGAAAAGGGCAGTGTGTGTGTGTGTGTGTGTGTGTGTGTAGGGTGGGGAGGAGGGATCCAGAGGGTTCCAAATGTGAAGCTGTCATGGTTCTCAGGACACATGAATCTCCTGACATGATGTTTAACAATGCACACAGACTGCTGTCAACATGGTTCTTAGTGAATTGTTAACCAAGGAAGCTCACCTGAGGTTTAGTGTCCAGAGTTTTTATTGGGACTTAATTATGCAGGCGTGACTGACTGAATTCTGGTTGAGTGAACTCTCCAGCCCCTTTCCCCCAACACACAGTTGATCTTTCCAGTGCGTCTAACCACCACAGAAGGACCACTTAGTGTGGCTTGCCCCATCCTGGATCATCTCCTTGGCATAAAATACCAGATATGGGATGAGTGGTCCAGCACAATTTACAAAGACAACACCATCACACCAGAAATTCCAAGGGTTTAGAGTTTACCTCCAGGATCCAAGGCAAAATTAGGCTACTCTTTAGGCAAGGCTGAATTCCTCTTTACACAGGACCCTTTCCCTTTTCCTTTGTTACCTTGCTAGATTCTAATGTAGCACTAAGAGGGGACTGTTCTAACAGTGATTGGGGATCATCGGTTCAGTGGGAATGGAGACTCAAAACAAATGTAAGGTACTTTATACAAAATAGCAATGCCATATTTCCTGTATTACTACATGATGTAGTGGAATGGTGTTTTGCAACATAAATCAATGTGTTTTTCATTGCTGGTTAATTCCTTTGTATCCCATACCTCTTCCCTTATTAAAACAAGCAGAAAACAGGAAAAAAAGAGAATCATTTACTTTTGTGCTACCAAATAGGCTTCTGAAGCTCTTTGCAGAGATACTATTTATGAGAGAAAAAGTTTTGGGGTTGCAAGAGCTGGAGTGGCTTAGATATCAAAAGCTAAGGCCCTGCAGGCTTTAGGGTAGACAGAGAAAGATCTGGAAGACCAGATCAATCAGAGCAGCCTAAAGCTACATAAAGTCTTCCAGGGACTAGCAGAAAGGAGTCAGAGGAGAAAAGGAAACTTACTTCCTAAGAAGGAGCTCTATTCTCTCTAGGCACTTCTTGTTACTCCCACTGTGGCAGAGAATGTGTGTAGTAGACACTCTCAATGGCTCATTCATGGCCCTCTGACCATGATTTCAGTATGCTCTCGGTGATTTTCACTAGCTAACACCTGCATCTCTCCATTGAAATGTTCCCCCCTCACCCCCAGAACCCTCAGCTTGATGCAGCCAGCCTGAATTGCCAAAGATTCAACCCTCTGAGAGCAACTCACAGCCAGAAACTCTTATTATAATTCTTAGCCCTCATTATAAGTTATATCTCATTATTAATACCCCAGAGCCTTTACTCCTTGGGTGGGATAATTCTGAGGTGTGTGTTTTCCGCTTTTCCTACAGAGTTGCTCCATTGGTTGAAGCTCCATGTGCCCATCATAATACAAGGCTTAATGTGCCTTGAGGGGCATGGCATTTGGTCTAGCAATTAAGAAACCCATGTGCCACATCAGAGTACCTGGATTTGATACCTGGCTTTGGCTCTTGACTCTAGCTTCCTGCTAATGTACATCCTGGGAGTCAACAGTGATTGCTCAAGTAATTCGGTTCCTGCTACCAATGTGGGAAACTGGTTCCTGGCTTCTGGCTTTAGCCCCCAGCTGTTAAGGGCATTTGGTGAGAGAAGCAGCAGCTGGGAGCACCCTATCAAATTAATTAATTTCAAAAATAATGTCCTTTCCTACATCAATCCCTTCTGCTAGGACCTTCCCTGACACACTGGTAATTTCTACACCTCTCATAATTAAATCTTTGTCTCAGACTTTACTTCTGGAGGTGGCAAAACTAAGGTAAAACTCTTCCTAATGCCTTTAAAGAGGCAAAGGTTTCTTTTTAATGGGCTTAAGAAGAGAAAGAGGGGGCTGGCACAGTGGGATAAGCTGATGCCTGTGGCGCTGGCATCAGACATGGGCACCAGTTCCAGTGCCAGCTGTTCCACTTCCAATCCAGCTCCCTGCTAATGCACCTGGTAAAGCTGTAGAAGATGGCACATGTGCTTGGGCCCCTGCACCCATGTGGGAGACCCAGATGAAGCTCCTGGCTCCTGGCTTCGGCCTGACACAGGCTCTGCTTTTGCAGCCATTTGGGGAGTGAACCAGTGGATGGAAGATTTGTTTCTCTTTGTAACTCTGCCTTTCAAATAAATAAATATTTAACAACAAAGAACAGAAAGAGAAAAGGGAGAGTGTTGAGGTTGATTCATTCTGAGAGGAGGAGCGTGGCGGGGGCCAGAGGCACGGAGTCACCATACAGACTCCAGAGCCAGGTGAAACCAGGCCAGAGGTGAGCAGCCTGCAGACTCGTTTATTTCAGTTACTACAGCAGCTTATATAGCCAAGGCAGCCAATCCGGTCAAGGGGCGGTTATGCCCTAACCAATCACAGCCTGTTGCCAGGCAGTTTCCGAAGCCATCCATTCACAGCCTGTTGCCAGTCAGGCTCCGTTGCCATATGGTTTACAAAGCCATCCAATCACAGCCTGTTGCCAGGCAGTTTCTGTTGTCAGCGGCCATCTTGGCATGGCCTTCTCATTCCACCACAGGAGAGGATAGCTCACCTGTTCAATTTCTCTGTGGTTCCCCACAAAGGATTCTCTCATTAATGATATCTGCTAACATTAAGAGCAGAGGATCTCCTCATGTGCCTTGTTTTTTTTTTTCTTTTGGTTTGTTTCTTGCTGTGAGTTCATTTTCAGTAGAAGTTATCTTCCATGAAAGCCCTCTGGGTGTGGGGGAGGTGTTGCAATTGTGTGGCTTAACATTTGCCTCTGGTCTGGCTTTGCAAATTTCACAGATTCAAGATCAGTTTCAACAAAGTTTCTCAGCTGAGGCTATTCCCACTGCAGGGTGTTCCAAATCTGTAATCACTCCCTGGCATCTGGAGATTATACTCAGGATTTTATTTTCTTGCAGATAGCTCAGTTGCTACCAATAGCCCAAGGTGGGCACCATGACTATGTACAATTCCACTTTTACCCTTGGCAAAGGACAGGGTAGCCCCTTCATAGAGCCCACCTTTACTTTGGGAGCCTATGTCCAGTTTCTTGATTTCACTTGTTCTTTTAGCCTGAATTCCAGGGCTGCTCTTCTGTCAATAGCCCAGCCCTTGCATTCCCTATCCAGACCAATACTCCAAGAACTGTGTGGCTCAATTTCTTCCCACAGCTTTCACACCTGGGGACTTGCTATTGTGCTCAATTGTGTTTTTGAAGCTTTAAAAAACATCTTGTCTTGCATTTCTATGTGTTAGGAGAAGAGGGGACTCTAATATTTTGCCAGACAACAATAATTACCATGAATTGAAGCAGTATAAACTCAGCATGACACCCTGCCCACAATAAAGACAATTTTCCACATTATATAGAAGAGATTATACAGGCCATTCTGAAAGAGGATCTTTGATTTATGTTTATGCAACTCAGAGGATTCCCAAAGTAAAAGAGCCCTCAAAGAGGAATTAAACCTTTGTTTCAAGCACTAGGGCTTTGTTTCAAGATTTCAAAAATCCAGGAACAATTTTTTAGGCAGATCTCATGGCGAATTGACCTGAACTATATTCCTTTTGCCAAAAGTCTTTGCAAGAGGAAAACTCTTCCACAAAACATGGCCCAAGATGGAGACCTACCCTTCACAGGAGGTGAGACAAAGCATGAGATTTTTCTCCGAATTCCAAAGAAAATGAACCTGGGGGGAAGAAGGGTCACATTCCTTTTCTTGTTGCAGTGTATATCGGCATGCTCATCTTGAATATGGACAGTTCAAGGATCTTGAGGTCAAACACTGGAGTGTCAAAAAGTGAACTTCAAAACTGAAAAACATGCTCTCACACAAATATACAGTGGACATATAGCAAATATTTTATTCAATTCATGAATGAAGAAATCAGTAAGATGACAAGACTGGTTCGAAGGATGTGTTGAATACTGGCATATTTATAGTCCACTTTGAAATAAGTTTGCTAAGTTAGAAGCAAAACTGGTTAATATCCAAAGGACAGTGCAACTGTAATTTTCTGGTCATATTTTCTACTGGACAGAAAATTCAATATACAAATGTGGAATGAGAGCCATGAGTTAATAGTAAATGGGAAAGTTGTACACAGATATATCACCCTAGATTATTAAATAATGCTTGGGTGACTCTGTCAGTGTCACACGATAGCACTGGAAGAATATAAAACTCAATTTCTCCCCTCATTTCTCAAGTTTTTTTTTTTAAAGGCTTATTTTTTTTATTTGAAAGGCAGAGTTACAGAGAGAGAGAGATAAAGATCTTCAATCTACTGGTTCACTCCCCAAATAGCTACAACAAAGTGTACTGGGCCAGGCCAAAGCCAGGAGCCAGGAGTTTCATCCAGGTCCCCAACATGGGTATAGGGGCCCAAGCACTTGGGCAGTCTTCTGCTGCTTTCTAAGTCCATAGCAGAGAGCTGAATCAGATGTGGAGCAGCTGAGACTCAGATGGGTGCCCATAAGGGATGTGGGCATTCAGGTGGCAGCTTTACCTGCTGTACCATGGCACTGGCCCTCAATTTATCAAGTTTTAAATAAGAGATATATATTTTTTATTTTTTATTTAATAAATATAAATTCATAAAGTACAACTTTTGAATTGTTGTGGCTTTTTCCCCCATAACCTCCCTCCCACCCACAACCATCCCATCTCCCACTCCCTCTCCCATCCCATTCTTCATCAAGATTCATTTTCAATTTTCTTTATATACAGAAGATCAACTTGGTATATATTAAATAAAGATTTCAACAGACTGCACCCACACAGCCATAAAAAATATAGACTACTGTTCGAGTAGTAGTTTTACGGTTAATTCTCATAGTACAACACATTAAGGACAGAGATCCTACATGGGGAGTAGGTGCACAGTGACTCCCATTGTTGATTTAATAATTGACACTCTTATTTATGACGTCAGTAATCACCCGACACTCTTGTCATGAGCTGCCAAGGCTATGGAAGCCTCGAGTTCTCCAACTCTGATCTTATTTAGACAAGGCCATAGTCAAAGTGGAAGTTCCTTACTCCCTTCAGAGAAAGGTGCCTCCTTCTTTGATGGCCCATTCTTTCTGCTGGGATCTCACTCACACATATCTTTCATTCAGGTCGTTTTTCCCACAGTGTCTTGGCTTTCCATGCCTGCGAAACTCTCGTGGGCCTTTTAGCCAGATCCGAATGCCTTAGGGGCTGATTCTGAGGCCGGAGTGCTGTTTAGGGCATTTGCCATTCTATGAGTCTGCTGTGTATCCTGCTTCCCCTATAGAATCATTCTCTCCCTTTTAATTCTATCCTTCATTATTTGTAGACACTGGTCTTATTTGTGTAATCTCTTTGACACTTAACCTATCTTTTTGATCAATTATGTATTTAAACTATCACTTTAACAAGTGAGATGGCATTGGTACATGCCTCCTTGATAAGACTGAATTGGAATCCCCTGGCACATTTCTAGCTCTACCATTGGAAGTAAGTCTGAGTGAGCATGCGCCGAACTGTATATATCCTCCCTCTCTTATTCCCACTCTTATATTAAATAAGATATATTAACAATAACTGGGGCAAGCGCTGTGGCACAGTGGGCTAACACCCTGGCCTGAAGCACCGGCATCCCATATGGGCTATTCGAGACCCAGCTGTTCCACTTCCAATCTGGCTCTCTGCTGTGGCCTGGGAAAGCAGTAGAAGATGGCCCAAGTCCTTGGGCCCCTGCACCCATGTGGGAAACCTGTAAGAAGCTCCTGGCTCCTGGCTTCGGATTGGCGTAGCTCCGGTCGTTGTGGCCAACTGGGGAGTGAACCAGCGGATGGAAGACCCCTATCTCTCTCTCTCTCTCTCTCTCTCTCTGTGTGTGTGTGTGTGTGTGTGTGAGACTCCGACTTTCAAACAAATAAATAAATCTTTAAAAAAAAAACCAAACAATAACAGGGCCAGTGTTGTAGCATAGTGGGTAAATCCACCACCTGTGACTCTGGCATCCCAAATGGACCCTGGTTCGAGTCCTGGCTGTACCTCTTCTGCTCCAGCTCCTTGCTAATGGGCCCAGGAAAGCAGAAGAAGATGGCCCAAGTACTTGGGCCCCTGCACCTAGTGGGAGACCCAGATGAAGCTCCTGATTCATGGCTTTGTCCTGGCACAGACTCAGCCATTGCAGCCATGTGGGGAGTGAATCAGCAGAAGGAAGATTCTCTCTCTCTTTCTCTCTCTCTCTCTCTCTCTCTGTGTGTGTGTGTGTGTGTGTTCCTCTGTATAATATAGACTTTCAAATAAATAAATAAATCCTAAAAAAAATAAAACTAAGACACTTACAAATGTACTAGTTTTTGAGTAACTATCTAAATTCTCTGAAACTCGGTTTCCTTATCTGTAAAATTGAAGTAATAATATCTACTTTGCCTATTTTTTTTAACTTTTATTTAATGAATATAAATTTACAAAGTATGGCTTATGGATTACAGTGGCTTCCCCCCCATAACGTCCCTCCCACCCACCACCCTCCCCTTTCCCATTCCCTCTCCGCTTCCATTCACATGAGGATTCATTTTCAATTCTCTTTATATACAGAAGATCAGTTTAGCATACATTAAGTAAAGATTTCAACAGTTTGCTCCCACACAGAAACATAAAGTGAAAAATAATAGATGATTTTTTAAATGATGATGAAATCAGATCAGACCTATTGTCATGTTTAATCCCAGTGAGAGTCAAGTTGGGAATTCATAATTTCTTCTCTTTTTTTTTTTAACAGAAGATCAGTTTAGTATACATTAAGTAAAGATTTCAACAGTTTGCACCCCCATAGAAACACAAAGTGAAATATACTGTTTGAGTACTCGTTATAGCATTAAGCCTCAATGTACAGCACATTAAGGACAGAGATCCTACATGAGGAGTAAGTGCACAGTGACTCCTGTTGTTGACTTTACAAATTGACACTCCTGTTTATGGCATCAGTAATCTCCCTATGCACCAGTTATGAGTTTCCAAGGCTATGGAAGCCCCTTGAGTTCTCCGACTCTTATCTTGTTTAGACAAGGTCATAGTCAAAGTGGAGGTTCTCTCCTCCCTTCAGAGAAAGGTACCTCCTTCTTTGAAGACCTGTTCTTTCCACTGGGATCTCACTCACAGAGATCTTTCATTTAGGTGTTGTTTTTTTTTTTTTTTTTTTTTTTTTTTTTTTGCCAGAGTGTCTTGGCTTTCCATGCCTGAAATACTCTCATGGGCTTTTCAGCCAGATCCAAATGCCTTTAGGGCTGATTCTGAGGCCAGAGTGCTGTTTAGGACATCCGCCATTCTATGAGTCTGCTGAGTATCTCGCTTCCCATGTTGGATCACTCTCCCCTTTATTTATTCTATCGGTTAGTATTAGCAGGTACTAGACTTGTTTATGTGCTCCCTTTGACTCTTAGTCCTTTTTTTTTTTTTTTTTTTTTTTTTTTAAACTTTTATTTAATGCATATAATTTTCCAAAGTACGACTTATGGATTACAATGGCTTCCCCCCCATACCGTTCCTCCCACCCACAACCCTCCCCTTTCCCACTCCCTCTCCCCTTCCATTCACATCATGATTCATTTTCGATTATCTTAATATACAGAAGATCAGCTTAGTATACATTAAGTATGGATTTCAACAGTTTGCTCCCACACAGAAACATAAAGTGAAAAATAATAGATGATTTTTTTAAATGATGATGAAATCAGAGCAGACCTATTGTCATGTTTAATCCCAGTGAGAGTCAAGTTGGGAATTGATAATTTCTTTTTTTTTTTTTTTTTTTTTTTTTACAGAGGATCAGTTTAGTATGCATTAAGTAAGGATTTCAACAGTTTGCACCCCCATAGAAACACAAAGTGAAATATATTGTTTGAGTACTCGTTATAGCATTAAATCTCAATGCACAGCACATTAAGGACAGAGATCCTACATGAGGAGTAAGTGCACAGTGACTCCTGTTGTTGACTTTACAAATTGACACTCCTGTCTATGGCATCAGTAATCTCCCTATGCTCCAGTCATGAGTTTCCAAGGCTATGGAAGCCCTCTGAGTTCTCCGACTCTTATCTTGTTTAGACAAGGTCATAGTCAAAGTGGAGGTTCTCTCCTCCCTTCAGAGAAAGGTACCTCCTTCTTTGATGACCTGTTCTTTCCACTGGGATCTCACTCGCAGAGATCTTTTGCCAGAGTGTCTTGGCTTTCCATGCCTGAAATACTCTCATGAGCTTTTCAGCCAGCTCCGAATGCCTTTAGGGCTGATTCTGAGGCCAGAGTGCTATTTAGGACATCTGCCATTCTATGAGTCTGCTGAGTATCTCGCTTCCCATGTTGGATCACTCTCCCCTTTATTTATTCTATCGGTTAGTATTAGCAGGTACTAGACTTGTTTATGTGCTCCCTTTGACTCTTAGTCCTTTCATTATGATCAATTGTGAACTGAAATTGATCACTTGGACTACTGAGATGGCATTGGTACTTGCCACCTTGATGGGATTAAATTGGAGTCCCCTGGTATGTTTCTAACTCTACCATTTGGGGCAAGTCAGCTTGAGCATGTCCCAAATTGTACATCTCTTCCCTCTCTTATTCCCACTCTTATGTTTAACAGGGATCACATTTCAGTTAAATTTCAACACTTAAAAATAACTGTGTATTAATTACAGAATTAAACCAGTCATATTAAGTAGAACAGACAAAAAAACTACTAAGAGGGATAATGTATTAAGTTGTTCATTAACAGTCAGGGCTATGCTGATCCAGTCACCGTTTCTCATAGTGTCGATTTCACTTCAACAGGTTTCCTTTTTGGTGTTTAGTCAGTTGTCACCGATCAGGGAGAACATATGGTATTTGTCCCTTTGGGACTGGCTTATTTCACTCAGCATGATGTGTTCCAGATTCCTCCATTTTGTTGCAAATGACTGGATTTCATTGTTTCTTATTGCGGTATAGTATTCTAAAGAGTACATATCCCATAATTTCTTTATCCAGTCTACTGGTGGGCATTTAGGTTGGTTCCAGGTCTTGGCTATTGTGAATTGTGCTGCAATAAACATCAGGGTGCAGACCGCATTTTTGTTTGCCAATTTAAATTCCTTTGGGTAAATTCCAAGGAGTGGGATGGCTGGGTCGAACGGTAGGGTTATCTTCAGGTTTCTGAGGAATCTCCAGACTGACTTCCATAGTGGCTTGACCAGTTTGCATTCCCACCAACAGTGGGTTAGTGTCCCTTTTTCCCCACCTCCTCGCCAGCATCTGTTGTTGGTAGATTTCTGTATGTGAGCCATTCTAACCGGGGTGAGGTGAAACCTCATTGTGGTTTTGATTTGCATTTCCCTGATTGCTAGTGACCTTGAACATTTTTTCATGTGCCTGTTGGCCATTTGGATTTCCTCTTTTGAAAAATGTCTATTGAGGTCCTTGGCCCATCTCTTAAGTGGGTTGTTGGTTTTGTTTTTTGTGGAGTTTCTTGATCTCTTTGTAGATTCTGGTTATTAACCCTTTATCTGTTGCATAGTTTGCAAATATTTTTCCCATTCTGTCGGTTGTCTCTTCACTCTCCTGACTATTTCTTTTGCAGTACAGAAACTTCTCAATTTGAGGCAATCCCAATAGTTGATTTTGGCTTTGACTGCCTGTGCCTCCCGGGTCTTTTCCAGAAATTCTTTGCCTGTGCCAATATCTTGAAGGGTTTCTCCAATGTTCTCTAATAACTTGATGGTGGCCTGACTATTTTTTAAAGATTTTATTTATTTATTTGAGAGGTAGAGTTACAGACAGTGAGAGATACAGAGAGAAAGGTCTTCCTTCCATTGGTTCACACCCGAAATGACTGCAAAGGCCAGAGCTGCGCCGATCCGAAGCCAGAAGTCAGGTGCCTCTTCCTGGTCTCCCACACGGGTTCAGGGGCTCAAGGACTTGAGCCATCTTCTACTGCTTTCCCAGGACACAGCAGAGAGCTGGATTGGAAGAGAAGAAGCCAGGACTAGAACCAGAGCCCATATGGGATGCTGGTGCCACAGGTGGAGGATTAACCCACTGCGCCATGGCACCGGCCCCTGCCTATTTTTATTTTTTCTTCCTCCTCAAGTAGTGGAAACCAAGTAGGGATAACCCCTGGACTGAGCCTGGGTCACCATATCCAGGATATGGGAAGGCTAGACAAGTGAAAAGGAGCAGCAAGTCTAAGGAGAAGTAACGCAGAAACAAAACTAGAAACATGTAGACCAGAGACACACACAACCTTGAAGTTCAAAAAAATCAAGCAGTGGAGAAAGGGGATGAGAGTGTTTCTGAACTCAAGCCATGGAATATGTTAGTTTTTGTACTATTCAGTTTGGCCAAGAGTGGGATGGCCTTCAAGATTAAGAGTATGGTTGAACAATGAATAGCGTAAAGGTTAAAGTTAATTTACACCAGGCACTGTGTTTAGTTTCTAAGATAGCCGATACTTAAGAAATGGTTGTGATTATACTTTTTATGTCCTTTTCCCCAGTGGAGGCGGTAGTTGAGGCAGTTTTCTTTTTTAAAAAGGAACTAGGAGAATATGATCTCAATGTCCTGTTTACTAGGAAAGGTATTCATGTTACTGATGAAACTGAAGTAGACACCTGCTGTTTCTGCCTGCTCTGGTAAACAAGCAGATGTGTGCCTTGCATCCTCCCTCAAGAAAGAACATGTTCTTTAGCTTCAAAAGGTGCAGCTAGCTGACAGCCTGCAACTGCAATGTCATTACGATCTGCCTGTCTCAGCACGTGATTGTGAGACCCTGCTCACGTGATCATTTCTGCCAAACACAGGTCTTCACTGTTGAGACATCTTGGATCAGCGCTCCCCACTGGGTTGTTTCGGGCTTTGTCAATGTGCATTCGAGTCTCAGGCTTCCTCTGCTGAATTCTACTTCTTCCCCCAATATTTTTATAGGCGTCAGGTCTGCACCACCATTTCTAGGCTTAACCTGTAAATCTGCTTCCTCCCTCTTCATGTTTCCCAAGTGTTAAATGTCTCAATAAATATTTTTGTAGCCCTCTCTCCATCTCACTGCTTCTCAGAGGACCTGAGCTGACACAGTTGGTACTGTAAGCAGTCTGAAAAATCAGGAGAAAATATGGGGGATACTGACTGGGTCATTCAACACCTAACTGGCCATGAGGACCCCATTGGGTAGAATGACGGTCCCTGGCCCAATATTAAAGTCCAGTTGTAGGGGCCGGCGCTGTCGCACAGCGGGTTAAAGCCCTAGCCTGAAGTGCCTGCATCCCATATGGGTGCTGGTTTAGTTCCAGCTGCTCCTCTTCCAATCCAGCTCTCTGCTATGGCCTAGGAAATTAGAAGATGGCCCAGGTCCTTGGGCCCCTGCACCCGGAAGAAGCTCCTGGCTCCTGCCTTCAGATGGGCACAGCTCTGGCCATTGTGGCCATCTGGGGAGTGAACCAGCTGATAGAAGACCTCTCTCCCTGTCTCTACCTCTCTCTGTAACTTTTTCTTTCAAATAAATAAAATAAATATTTAAAAAAAAAAGTCCAGTTGTGAAAATTTCCACTGGTGATTTGGGAGAAGTTTCTGATAAAAGGGAATACCCTGGCTGATTCAAGAATTTGAAAAGACCATGGTGAGAGAATTGGGGGAAGATGGATGGTGCAAGGCTTATAAGAACAATGCAATTGCCTCATTGTTATAAGTTGCAATAACACTCTACGGAGAGATAATGAAAACCGAGTGCAGTTAATAAACAATGGAAAACCCAATGTGCAGGCCATAAGCCTTCTATGGGAGAACAGAACAAGCTATGGACTAATTAGATTTAATAGTTTTATTTATTGACCTTCAAAGATGATTGAGTGCTTAGCTGAGAGAATATATTATACCAAGGTCAGATCCCTGTTTGGGGTAACCTAGGACTCATACATGAAATGGGAACATGTGGGTAGATGACCCTGAAGATTTTGACTCCTGGGGTGGGTGTTGTGGCATGGTGGGTAAAGCTGATGCCTGCAATGCCAACATCCCATAGTGGGTCCAGTTCGTGTCCCGGCTGCTCTATTTCTGACCCAGCTCCCTGCTAATGGCCTGGTAAAAGCAGCAGAAGATGGCCCAAGTTCCTGGGCCCCTATCACCCATGAGGGAAGCCTGGATGAAGCTCCTGGCTCCTGGTTTCAGTCTGGCCCAGCCCAGGCCAGTGGTCATCTTGGAAGGTGAACCAGCAGATGGAAGATTCTGTCTCTCCCTCTCTCTCCCTCTCTCTGTAACTTGACTTTCAAAAAACATAAATAAATCTTTAAAAAAAAATAAGATTTAGACTCCTCAGAGAAACTTCGGGGTGACCCACTTCTCCTTGGTAGGAGCTAGCATGCTAGCATCACTCAGCTGGGGAAGTACCAACGTACTAAGAGCATGGCTGATCTCTGGGCTGAAGGATAAGCCTGGCTAAAGGAACGTTTATCGACTTGGTGGTACTCTCCTTGGAACGCCCAGGCAAGGACCTCAGAGGATGGAGCAAACTCACTGCTACATGGTTGCTACACCTCCAAAGAAAGAGATACCCCAAACTGAACAAAGCTGAAGTGCCCAATTTTCTATAGCAAATGGTAGCACAAGGAATAGTGTTTGAGAGAAGTAGGCAGAGAGAAATGTATTATATTACAGGGCACAAAAAGATCCTCCAGGGGATTATGCCCCATAGAAAAGTCCAGAGGACACATCATTCACCAAAGCTATCAGAAAGGCACTGGTGAGGTGCTCATCAATTTCACTAAGACTTTCAGTGGTGGCTTCCTTCAAGTGTAGGCCTGGTTAAGACAGAGAGGCTGTGACAAGTGTGGCTTGTTGATAGCCATGGCTAAGCTATGATGGGACCCAAAAGCAATAGAAGCCATGGGGATGCAATAATCATTATGATGAGAAGGTTGGAATAGCCATCAAGGGGCTTAGCTAGAATTAAATTGGGAAGATGGTTAAAAACTACAGCTCCCTAGGGGCAAAACCAATGGGCATGCAACCAGGCACTGGCTAACCCAAAGGAAGCAAAAATGTATGTATAGAAGGCTTAAGGTGTCACTGCAGTAAGAAGTCCTGATTCTCTGCCCATTTCCCGGATCTGAGCCAGTTTTCAGGACTAGAAACCCCCTGACTAAAGAGATGGCCAAGGAGCCAGTTCTCCAATCCTCAAGAGGAAAGACTTTGCAACACTATGGTAAGTGTAGAGCATAATAATTCTCAGCACCTTCCCCAAAGGACTGGCTGTCACTAACTCAGGTGACTGTCACACCAGGGAAAGGGAAACTTACAGCCCATCAGAGAGCTATTGGGCAAAAGAACTGAGTTGAGATTGGGATCCAGAGATGCAGAGAGTGGAGGCATCTGAGGATAAAATTCTGGTTTACAGTGCTTCTACAAATCGTATAGACCTACTTGGTAGTCATATTCCTCGTCAGTGAATGTAACATTGGGATTGATATACTTGGCAATTGATAAAACACCAACGTTGGGTGCTTGGCCTATGTAGGGCCAAGAACTGTCATAGTGGGGAAGCCAAGTGGATGAAACATACTTTTCCCTCTATCACCTACCTACCCCCAAACAGTCAGGGTAGTAACTAAATAACAGTATTGCATCCCAGGGGATGACATGGACTAATGCTATCCTTAAGGACCTAAAGGGATCCCATGAATCCATTAGTTTTCTAATCTGGCCCCTTCATAAACAGGATGAATTCTGGGGGATGATCATAGATTGCTGTAAAGTGTAAGCCCATCCACAACTGCCAAGTCAGGCATGGTGTATATATTAGAACAAACTAACATGTCCTCAGGTACATGCTACTCAGGCATTGATTTGGCAAATAGGTTTACATCCCACTCAGGAAAGAGGATCATAAATAATCCTCATTTTTCTGGAATGAACAAAAACATGCGAAGTTAGGCCACAGAGCTATGTCAACTTGTCTATCCTGTTGTAGCACAGAAAGGTCCACAGCACTGATGACATTATTCCGACTGGGAAAGATAAGGAAAAGGTGTTCACCAAAGACCTTAGATTTCAGTAATAGGGTCCAGTCATTGGGGCCTGCTAGAATATCCTCTGTAAAGTCAAGTACAACTGTTGAATCTCAGGTGTTTCCCACAGAAGAGGAACTATAACATCAGGTGATTTCTTTGGATTCTGGAAATATGACTTTCTATACCTAGGAATACCTTTCTGGGCATGTACTGGGTGACATGAAAGGCTGCCAACTTTGAGTGAGTCTAAGCAGGAAAAAAAGGGCTTGGCAGCAGTCCAGGCTACAGTGTAATTAGCCCTATTAAGCCAGAAGACCTGATGGTATTAGAGGTGTCAGTGGAGGAAAAAGAGGTAGTGTGGAGCCTATGCCAAATCACTATACACTTACTCCCCATGTAGGACCTCTGTCCTTAATGAGTTGTACAATGAGAATTAACCATAAAACTAGTCTTCAAACAGTGCTTTATACATTGTGTGTCTGTGTGGGAGCAAACTGTTAAAATCTTTACTTAGTACAGAGTTGGTCTTCTGTATATAGAGATAAGTAAAAATGAAGCTTAATGAAGAATAGGATGGGAGAGCAAGTAGGAGGTGAGACGGGAGTGGGGGTAGGAGGGTGGGTATGGGAGGAAGAACTACTATATTCCTAAAGCTGTACCTGTGAAATTTATATTCATTAAATAAAAGCTTTCTAAAAAAAAAAAGAGCCAGAGGCTGGTATCAAACTCAGATGCTCCCATATCCTGACCAGTGTCTTAACTGCTAGGCCAAGGATTTTGCTTGAGTACAGGAGTTTCTTAAGTTGCTGATTAAAAGTAGATTTGTATGCTTAACCACCAATCAAGTGGAGTTTGATTTTGATTTTTGATATTTATAATAACCCATGTTGGCATGGAGGTGAGTGAAGAAAGTCAAGATGCTTTTAGAAAACAGTTCTGGGCCTCCAAATGAATGCATATTCCATTCCCTAAAGCACGTGTCAATGATTTCTTAACTATAGTAATTCCTAAGGAGAGTTTATTAGTGTCCCATCATATGGCATAGAAATAACTATAATAGAGGCCAACACTGTGACTCAGAGAGCTAAGCTGGCATCTTCAGTGGCTTCATCCCATATGGGTGCTGGTTCAAGTCTCAGCTGCTCGACTTCGCATCCAGCTCCCTGCCAATGCACCTGGGAAGGCAGTGCTTGGGCCCCTGGCACCCATGTGGGACACACAGAAGAAACTCCTGGCTCTTAGCTTCAGCTTCAAACAACCCCAATCATTGCAGCCATTTGGGGAATGAACCAGTGAATGGAAGACCTTTCTCTCTAACTTTAAAAAAAATTATAAAAACACATACACAAAATCGTTTAAGTAATATAGCTTTTTGGTGAACTCTTAATGTGAGTTCTCTGAAAAATTATATGCATAAAATTATTGGATATGTACTTTTTAATTTCCTGAAGCATAGAACTTTTGGATATGTATATATAAATTTCAAAGAATGGTTTGGACTTTGTGGCAGAGATCATTTACTAATAGAGTAGCCACAAGATTTGTTATCCAATTTTTCCTTAATAATTTATTTTTCTATCTACTTTTTAAAAAGACTAGGCACATGGCTTCTCAAATAAATGTACATTTCCCAGCCTCCTATATAATTAGAGGGGATAAAGTGAATAATAAGCCACTATATTAGCCCTTTACTTTTTTTTTTCTTATAAACAATTATTTATTTATTTGAAAGGCAGAGTTACAGAGAGAGAGATTGATTGATTGATTGATTGATTGATCTTCCATCTGCTGGTTCACTCTCCAAACGGCTGTAATAGCCAGGGCTGGGCCAGGCTGAGGCCAGGAGCCAGGAGCTTCTTCTGGGTCTCCCATGCAGGTATATTAGCAGGGAGCTGGATTGGAAGTCGAGCAGCAGGGACTTGAACTGGTATCCATATGGAATGCTGGTGCCACAGTGGATTTACCTGCTACATCACAGCCCCTGCCCCACAGATTCTGATTTTAAACTGAGTGATCAGCAGACCAACATGTCAGTAGTTCAGCCTGGATTAGAGGATTGCCCATAAAAATCGTTTGATGGGGCCAGCGCTGTAGTGTAGTGGGTAAGGCCGCCACCTGTAATGCCAGCATCTCACATGGGTGCCGGTTCAAAACCTGACTGCTCCACTTCTGATCAAGCTCTCTGCTATTGCCTGGGAAAGCAGTAGAAGATGGTGTAACTCCTTGGGCCCCTGCACCTGCGTGGGGACCCAGAAGAAGCTCCTGGCTCCTGGCTTCAGATTGGCGCAGCTCTGGCCATTGCATCCATTTGTGGAGTGAACCAGTGGATGGAAGACCTCCCCGCCCCCATCTCTCTGTAACTTGTTCAAGTAAAAATAAATAAATCTTAAAAAAACTCAAATGATAGACTTTCTTTAAAAAATGAGGACTATAATTTAAGAGGGCTTAATAAAATTATGGGCAGGGGCCTTGGATTATGAAGGCTGAATAAAAGGGACTTTTTGGGTTTCAACAGAAATATGAGCACACTTTGTTGATCTCATTCACTAAAAATATGGATTCATAATGCCCCCTAAACCATGTTCATTATTGCTTCCAGAAGCCTAACCTAGCACAATTATGTAATGAACCAAAGAAATATTTTACTTATGCATTTTTTCTTAAAAAATTTTAAAGCTCATGGATTTTTAGTTAAGCATTTTTTAGGCAATAAGAAGTTTGTGATAAAGGTAAACTTTAATAATCTCCTATGAGAGGTACCTTTCTCTGAAGGGAGGAGAGAACTTCCACTTTGACCATGGCCTTGTCTAAATATGATCAGAGTCAGTGAACTCAGGGGGCTTCCATAGCCTTGGCAGCTCATGACAAGAGCCTAGGGTGATTACTGATGTCATAAACAAGAGTGTCAATTTGTTAAGTCAACAACAGGAGTCACTGTGCACTTACTCCTCATGTAGGATCTCTGTCCTTAGTGTGCTGTACATTGAGGCTTAATGCTATAACTAGTACTCAAACAGTATTTTTCACTTTATGTTTCTGTGTGGGAAAAAACTGTTGAAATCTTTACTTCAGGTATGCTAAACTGATCTTCTGTATATAAAGAGAATCGAAAATGAATCTTGATGTGAATGGAAGGGGAGAGGGAGTGGATAAGGGGAGGGTTGTGGGTTGGAGGGACGTTATGGGGGGGAAGCCATTGTAATCAATATTCTGTACTTTGGAAATTTATATTCATCAAATAAAAGTTAAAAAAAAAAGTAATCTCCTATGAGGTAACCTCTTCTGTATCTCTTTTCATGAGGCACGGCATTAGCATGGCCAAGGCTGGGTTTTGTTTTATTGCATCCTAACATACTTGTCAAACCAGAAACCAGAAGGGTGAGACCTACATTTACCGAAACCTGGAACATGTATTTTTAAAAACAGTTATTCTGGGGTTGGTGCTGTGGCATAGTGGGTAAAGCCACCGCCTGCAGTGCCGGCATCCCATATGGGTGCAGGTTCAAGTCCCAGCTGCTCCACTTCTGATCCAGCTCTCTGCTAGGGCCTGGGAAAGCAGTAGAAGATGGCCCAAGAGCTTGGGCACCTGCACCCACGTGGGAAACCTGGAAGAAGCTCCTGGCTTCAGATCGGCGCAGCTCTGACTGTTGGGGCCAACTGGGGAGTGAACCAGCAGATGGATGACTCTCTCTGCCTCCCCTTCTCTCTCTGTGTAACTGACTTTCAAGTAAAATAAATAAATCTTTAAAAAAATAAAAAAGTTATTTTTATTTATTTATTTGAAAGAGTGACATGGAGAGGGAGAGGGAGAAGGAGACAGAGAGAGAGAGAGACAGAGAGAGAGAAATATCTTAGGGCTCTTTCATCTGGTAGCTCACTCCCCAAATGGCTGCAACAGCTGGAGCTGGCCGGGTCCAAGCCAGGTGCTTGGAAGCCCATCTAGATCTCCCATGTGGGTGGCAGGAACAAGTACTTGAGCCATCATCTGTTGCCTCCCAGGTGCATCAGCAGGAAGCTGAATTGGAAGCTGGGACTCCGAACAGTATTTCAATATGGGATGTAGGCATCCTGAATGGTGGCTTAACCTGTGGTGCCACAATGCTGGCCACTGGAACATGATTTTAATTTTCAGTGGTCTGCTGTTAGAAATGAAAAGAGAAACTCCTGTCTGCAGGCATTAGGGACAGTTTCAAAAAACAGCAGGAAATTGCCAGTGGAATTTTAAAAATCCTTGCTCTGGACTACTTTTCTAAACTTTTTAATATCTCCTTCCAATTGGACTAACTAGACTTGGGTAAGTTGTCATCAGTTGAGGAGAAGGAACACTTTAAACTTTCTACAGAACTAAAAATACAGGCAAATATGATGTATAGCACTAACCTCATGCCTATAGATAATATTGTCCCAAGATTTGTCATATTTCCCATTACTCAGCAATATGCAATTGATCAATTGATAATTTTAGGTGGTTTGTTGAGAATTTTCCATTTTTTTTTACAACTTTTACAGTTAGGCTCTCCTAGGACAACTGCCTATGAAGAACCATTCTTGGCTGTCAATGTTAATGTCTGGATTTTCAAAGATCTATAAATAAATATGATTAAAACTGGTACTGACCAAAACAGAGAAAAATACAATAATGGGGACATATACAGTGTAAAATAAAAGAGGATATATTTTTTCTGAAAGGCAACTTGGCATTATGCATCATGGTATATTTCTTTTATCCAAACATCTACACTTTAAAGAAATTTTTAGAAGGATAAAATCATGTAATTGAATACACACATCTGTAAAATAATATCTATTCCAGTTTTGATTATGGCAATAACATAATTGAAAACAATGCAGTACATCACAACACAGGATTGGCTAAAAATTGGGATGTAAATTTAGGAGCTGGCATTGTGGCACGGCAGTTTGGGCAGCTGCCTGCAATACTGGCATTCCATATCAGAGCGCCAGTTGGAGTCCTGATTGCTCCTCTTCCAATCCAGCTCCCTGCTAAGGCACCTGGGAAGGCAGTGAAGAAGGCCCAAGTGCTTGGTTCTCTGCTATCCCTGTAAGAGTCCCGGATGGAATTCCTGGTTTCTGGCTCAAGGCTTGGTTGTAGTGGCCATTTAGAAAGTGAACTAAAAGTTGAAATATCTCTCTCACTCTGTTTCTCCCTCTCTCTGTCACTATGCCTTTCAAATAAATCCATCTTTAAAAACGTGTAATTGAAATATTATAAGCTGTTATAATAGTTTCAATACATATAGAGGTGGGAGTTGGTGGGCAGAGGGTTAAGCCCCTGCTTGGGATGCCAACATTCCCGATGGGAGTGCCTCGATTTGAGTCCTGCCTTCACCTCTGCTTCAGATGCAGCTTCTGCTACTGTGCCTGGAAGGCAGCAGATGATGGCTCAAGTGCTGAGTCCCTGCCACCTACGTGGGAAACTGGGATGGAATTTCTTGCTCCTGGCTTTGGCCTGGCCCAGCCTTAGCTATTACAGGCATTTAGGGAATGAACAAGGTGATGGAAGATCCCTCTGTCATTCTGCCTTTCAAATACAGAAAAATGAGCACATATTTTAAAAATATATTTATTAATATAAGCTATTCAGTGAAAATCACATGTAGCAAAGTACTATGAATCCTGAGTTTGATAGTTTAAAATGTAAATTTATATATTTGCATTTATGTGCATTGAATATGTCTGGACACGTATGATAGAAAATATTGATTATTGGTAGGTTCTAAAAATATTTTATCACTGAATATTGCAAGCAGTTATGAAAAATAAAATACTATGTGTGAATTTATCAGATGACTTTATCAAATGTTAAGATTTTGCCATATTTGCTTTAAATATACTTTAAGAAATGAAACATTTCATGGATAAACCTCTCTGTTGACCCCTCTCCAAGCTTTTCTTTTCTTTCTCCTCAAGTTCACTAATCTTCTGAACTTGCCAAAATGTTAGATTTGCCTGAATTATATATTTACTATCTGTAATACTAGTGTCACTCCATTACATATTTTCATAGATAATACACGTATCATATACTTATAATACCTATATAATTCATACTTCTTGCATTAAAAAACTTTATAGAAGTATTATTATAAAGTCTTTTTCTTGCAACTTTTTCTAATATTGTGGTTTTTAATTATTTGAACTCATTCTTTTTTATGAGAAAGACAGAGAGACAGAGAGAGTGATCTCCCATATTCCAGGTTGCTCTTCAAACGTCAGCAGCATGGAACTCAGCCTGCCTGTCATGTTGGTGGCAGGGACCATGCCCTTCTCCTTCCCAGGACGCACATTACCAGGAAGTTGAATTCTGAATTGGAGTGGGGACCTCAACCCAGGCACTCCGGTAAGGGATGAGGCCATCCCTAGTGGTGTCTTAACTGTTGTGCCAAATGCCAGCCCCACTATTGTCATTATTGTGATTGTATTTAAAAAAAAAAATTTGAAAACTTACATGAGACTGAGGGAGGGGAAGAATGAGAGAAAGCTCTTCCTCTGGTTCACTCCCCAAATTTCAGAGAGAGAGGGGGAGGGAGGCCGGTGCCGTGGATTAGCGGGTAAAGCCACTGCCTAAAGTGCCAGCATCCCGTATGGGCGCTGGTTCTAGTCCCGGCTGCTCCACTTCTGATCCAGCTCTCTGCTATGGCCTGGGAAAGCATAGAAGATGGCTCAAGTGCTTGGGCCCCTGCACCCGCGTGGGAGACCCAGAGGAAGCTCCTGGCTCCTGGCTCCAGGCTTCGGATCAGCACAGCTCCGCCCATTGCGGTCAACTGGGGAGGAAAGCAGAAGATGGAAGATCTTTCTCTCTCTGTGCCTCTGCCTCTCTGTAACCCTGCTTTTCAAATAAATACATTAAAAAAAGAAGAAGAAAGGAAGGAAAAGAAAGCGAGCGAGCGAGTGAGCGTGCACATGCTCTTCCTCTGGCACTCCCCCAGAGGCCTGTAATAGCCCCAGATGGGGGTTGAGGCCAGAGATGGGAACTCAGTTCCGTTATCCCACGTGGAGACCCAAACACTTGAACCATCATGACTGCCTCTCACGGTCCGCAGGAGCTGGAAGCTGCAGTCTGGGTCTGAGTCATATACTTATAATACCTATATTATAAGCCTAGACACTTCCATATGCGACCTGGGTGCCTTAACTGCTAGGCCAAATGCTTGCCCCAGTACTGTGCTTTTAAGATTTATGCCAATAACAAGTTTGGGTCACTTGGGTTTATTTATTTATTTATTTATTTGAGAGGCAGAGAGAGAAAAAGAGAGAGAGTTCTCCCATCTTCTCACCTGTTGGCTCATTCCTCACATGCCCAGATCAGAGCCAAATCTTGGAGCCAGAAACACATTCCATGTCCCCATTGTGCAAGGCAAGAACTCGTTATACGAGCCTTATCGCTACCTCCCTGGGTCTGCATTAGCAGCAAGCAGCAGTGAAGTGCCAGGGCTCAGAGCTGGCACTGCAGCATAGTGGGTTAAACCCCCACCTGTGGCACCAGAATCCCATGTGGGCTCCAGTTTGTGTCCCAGCTGCTCCTCTTCTGATCCAGCTCTCTGCTATGGCCTGGGGAAGCAGTAGAAGTCGGCCCAAGTCCCTGGGTCCCTGCAGCCACATGGGAGACCCAGCAGAAGCTCTTGGCTCCTGGCTTCCGATAGGTTCAGCTCTAGCCGTTCTGGTCATCTGGGGAGCAAACCAGCGGATAGAAGACCTTTCTTTCTCTCCCTCTCTGTCTATAACTCCACCTCTCAAATAAATAAAATATTTTTTTCGACAGGCAGATTTAGACAGTGAGAGAGAGAGAGAGACAGAGAGAAAGGTCTTCGTTCTGTTGGTTCACTCTGCAAATGGCCACTTCGGCCGCTGCTGCGCCAATCCGAAGCCAGGAGCCAGGTGCTTCCTCCTGGTCTCCCATGGGGTACAGGGCCCAAGCACTTGGGCCATCCTCCACTGCACTCCCTGGCCACAGCAGAGAGCTGGCCTGGAAGAGGGGCAACCAGGACAGAATCCAGCGCCCCAACTGGGACTAGAACCCAGTGTGCCGGCGCCACAGGCCTAGTGAGCCGTAGCGCCGGCCAAATAAATAAAATCCCATTGTATGTATACATCATGTGTTTTTGTTATTTTTGTCCATTACCTGTTGATGCATACTTAGGTCATTCCCCTCTCTTTGGAAAAACATCTAGTCAAGTCTTTGCTCATTTTTGAATTGAATTGTTTATTTTTTGGTTGTTGAGTTCTCTCTGAAATGTCTGTCTGTCTCTGTGGTATGTTCTGTATGAACTCCTCTGTTTCAACTTCCAGTTAACTAGTCCTTTCTTGAAGTGAGTGCAAGCCTATTTTGTCCTATCAACGGGTCTTCTTTCCATCTCTAGACGCTCTCATCACGTGTGATCCTCTGAGTTCTTTCTTGAAGTCCTCAATGTCCAACATGAAATTTCTTCTCTAGTTGGTGAGAACTCAAACACCTCCCGTTCGTGTGAGCTCCAGGAATCGAGCAGCTTACAGCTCCAGTTTCTCTTCTGTCCGATATTAAGTGTTTTCCCTCCACATGTGCAGCTTAGTATTCAGCAACAGACTTGGTGGCCTCTCTCAGTTTATTTTTGGAGCTATTTCTCTGCACATCTGCCTCCTCTCTGGTACTCTGCCCTACCAATTCCAGTCCTAAGTATTCCTGAATACTGATATCTGTTTCTTCAATTCAACAATTCCTTGCTCTACTTGGGATTCTGCACCACGATCTGGAAATCGCCTCTAGGCAGAAAACACAGGAGTGAGTGTATGACTCACTGAGTTTGTTTGCTTTCCTCATGTTCTTATGGTCTTGTACTGCTTACTGCTCAATGTCCAACAGTTCTTACTCAGTTCTATGTTTTGACCAGTTTTGTAGTTTTCTGTGGTGGAAGGGTATACTGAGCTCCATTTATTCCACCACAGCTCGAAGTAAAAATCTGTCTTTGAGGGTTTTATTTTTTAAATTGTAACAACACCAATTTTCCAACTACCTTGGAGATTCAATTTATTTTGTGAAGGTTTTTTTTTTAATTTTTTGTTTTGAAAGGCAGAGGAGAGAGAGAGAGAGAGAGAGAGAGAGAGAGAGAGAGAGACTCCTTCTTCCATCTACTACTTCACTCTCCAACTGTCTGCACCAGTTAGGGCTGGGCTAGAGTGACACCAGGAGCCTGGAACTCCATCTGTGCCTCCCGTGGGAGTGGCAGGGACCCAAGTACTTGAGCCATCATCTGCTGCCCCAGGGTGGAGTTGGAAGCAGAGCTGGATCTCAAACCAGGTACTCAGATATGGGGTGTGAGTATCCCAAGCAGTGTCTTAACTGCTGTGCCAAATGCCAGCCTCAGTCTTTGAGTTTGAAAGTCGCGTTTCCTCCGGAAGAGCTTGAATGAAAATAAAAGCACCTTTCTACTAATTCAAGTGTGGTGTCTGCCTGCAGAAAGCCACAGAAGTGAGGGTTAATTGTGATTTGCCTGAGTTAATGAGAAAGGTAAGTTTGGAGAAACTAAACTTGGAAGTGATGAGCTTTGCCTAGAGACACCGAAATGATTTCAGGAGCTCTTAGAGAATAGAGGGGAACTAATATATTAGAGGCCACAGGTAGCCTTTCCATATCCCCTTGGCTTGGGAAGCTGTGGACATTCCCAGCAAGGCAGCAGCTTCCTACTGCATAGTGTCTGTTTATCACTACTCTAGTGCCAAGGGTTTCCTCTGGCACTGCAGGGGTTTGTTCAGCCTCAGGTAGGCACAAACTGCAAAGGGCTATTGATGGCTCCCAGGACAACTCTCAACCAAGCGAGGAGGGGAGTTGCTGGATCAATTCCTCAGTGCCTTCAACTGTCAATGGGTAAATTTGAGGGCTATTTTGTACAGATGATCTGCACCAGGACTGAAACTTCATTGCCTACAGCATTCTTTGTAGGTATTTCCCCTTCCTTTCCTCAACGTCCCAGTTCTTCATGTGTGCTTCCTGGGACTACCTTCCAAATAAACTACCTGCTTTGAACCCTTGTCTTAGGGTCTGCTTTTAGGAAAATCCAAGCCAAGATGTTTACTTTGCCCCCTCTGTGGTGTAGACTCTTTTCATTATGGATCTCCTCCAAAAAGTATGCTTCTTGTCTGCAGTTACAACAGTAAATGCTAAAAGGAAAATTATAGACTGAAAGACCTGGTTTTCCTTACTCACTCAATGGATTTCATCTATGTAGATTTTCAATGAGTGAGCCATCTCTATGGTTGATGGAACTGGCCCTACACTCAGAAAGGAAACAGAAGGAAGACTGTAAGGTTTGAATTTAATTGTAAACTTCAGAAACTTACTCAAAATAACTTAATCAAAAAGGAATATTTATTGGCTCACTGAGTCCCAGGATGCACTTGGGTCTCGGGAATATTTGCAACTTAGAGTGTTATTGACAATCTTTCCTTTTTCTCTTTGAATCTTATCTTTGTTTCACTTTGTGCATTGATTGGATTTTTCTCTCATTACAGATCAATTCTCTTCTTTTCCTCTTTATCATCCAAATGGCTAATATTTATTTAGTCCTACAATAATACAATATTTCATTTCATGGTCAAGCAATATTATGATTTAGGAGCTTTCATTATCTCAGTATTTCATCTGTGTCATTGATCCTAAGCAAGTCACTTAAATTCTCCTGGCCTTAGTTCTCGCATTTATAAAATGGAGATAATGAGGGTACCTACTTCATGGAATTATTGTGATGATTAAATCAGATAACATAAGATCTAGCACAGTGCTTTGCCCATGGTAAGTAATGAATAATAGTAGCTATTATCATTATTACAGGGTTTCATCATCAAAGTAAAATGAGTAGATACAATTAGCCCTTCTCCCTACATATACTTTCTTCATGGTAACATGCTTTTCACTAAAGCTGTGCTGATTTTTAAAAATCAGATTATTTCAGGGCAAAATTGTTTAAAGTAAATGAAGGGAGCATAAAATATCAAGGACTGTGGCTCTAAAGGCCCTAGTAATGGCCTAAAGCATGATCAAGAGTGAGAAGGGATTATGAAAATGTCCGCTCACTTGTACAATTCCTCTGATACTTCCAGGGTGCCTTATTTCTAATTTCAAGTTGAATGTCACACACATCCTTCTTCATTTTAATTCTAGACCATTGACTGTTTGGGTTGACTGTGACCTGAATATCTTAAGAGTGTGGTCAATGTTTTTTGAGGGAGTCGTCTTATAATTAATTGCATGTGACACAAGTAGTAAGAAAAATGAAGCCTAAAACTAGTTGTGATGCCTGGAAGAAAAATCAACTATTATAGCTAATGCAAATTTCTGCAAAAGGGAATCATGCCCTAGAGAAATAAGGTACTTTGTTAAAGAATATCATGTCCAAACAACTTTATAAATTCAGATTTTATGATCATCAATTGTGGACTGCTTTGCTTTTCCTTTTTTCCCCCAAAGTTTGAATAAATACTAGGTTCAAACTAAGAAGGTGTCATCCATTATGATGACATTGCTTGAAATGCCACCTTATATTTTAAAAGAACTTTAGAATTTTCAAGGAACATTTTTTTCACATTTCACTCCTTTATAGTCTCTTTCATAAAGTAGAACATGAGGTTTATCCACAAACAATAAAAATAACAGCAATGCATGATGGTGTAAAAATAATACTTGCCCCAAACCAGGATGAGGATCCCATTAGGGTGAGGAAGAGTTCGAATTTGGAGAGGAAAATGACAGAGTTCAGCGAGTGTCCCTAAGTGTACTGGGGCCTGGTCCCCACTGTTGGCATGGGTCAGGAGTGTGAAGGAGTAATACAAGCCTCAGAAGGGTCTTAGAGGATCTGAGGGTGGAAGGGATTGTGCCACACAACCCAAGTACAGCCAGAAACCTGCAAGCCTAGGGAAGTGTCTCATTTCACAAGATACCATGATGGAAGACAGTGAGGCAGAGAGAGCTTCCCAAGCCGATGTACGTGACGTCAGCCTCATAAAGGCCAGCAGATCAGTGTTCCTGGCCCTGTGAAAGCATGACAGAGTAACAGGGGACCCAGGGTGTCCAGGGTCAGAATGAGAAGAATCAGGATTGTGTCTTGATGACCATAGGCCATGACAGGATTATAGACTTCAGCGATGAATGCCAGGACTCAATGACAAAGACCAGATAAGGAGGTTAAAGTTCAGTAAATTCCAGTAAAACATAGGGCCTCTGTATCTAGAAACCCTCTCAAGCTTGATCTGTTGTGAACCACCCAGAATGAAACAGACTCACTCCCGGGGAGAAGAAAGGGTATGGAACACTAAATTACTCCAAGGGGTTTTCATCTGGAAATAACTGAGTTACCTTGAATTGGCAAGATTAGGCTTTCTACTCAACTGCCTTGGGGACTCAATTCCCAAGTGCAGTGAACGAAAAAGGAAGAAAGGTACAATTTTTTAGGTTATTTGAAAGTTTAATTGTCTTAAGCTATAGTGATTTTTTACTCCCGACAATGAAAAATTGTCTCCTAATTAATTCATGAGTTTTCTAATTTCCAAGGAAGTATTTGAACATCAGATTTGAAAGTTACATTTTTGCACACTCAGACTGTGGGACTGTGAATTTAATCCCTATATCTTTGTGCAGCTAAGTCACACACTTCCCTATCTAATGGACAAAGGTCATGTGCTCTTAGAGGGATTGCAGGCAGGAGATAAACTGTGAGAGAATACGTGAGAGAGACAGAGGTGGCAGGGCGGGGGGACACAGAAAGACACAGACCCTGCTGTTCCTAAATTGGCTCCACCCCTAGTTTTAATATCTGAGCCAATGTTTGGTTTTATACTTGTAGCTCATTTGTTCTGGTTCCTGTCACAACTGAATTTCTTCACTAAAACAAGCGAACAAAAACATGCTAGTCTTATAGAAAACTACACCACTTTGCACTACATTCTACAAGAAGGCCTCAATAAATGGAGAGACACAGCAAGTGGATACCCAAGAAGAAACCTTTCTCTTTGGAAGGGATCCCATATTTTATGTAGCATTAGTGGCACCACTGTGGAAAACGAAGATGGGACATCCTCTCTCTCCCTGCAAGGAAGGGAAGGCAAGGAATCAGCGCATAGCAAGAGTTCAGTCAGTGAGTCCTACATGCCTGGACTATGAAGGAGCGATTTTTAGATATAGGGAAGTTTAGAGATTGTTCATGGTCATGGTGAGCATGAGAGTCCAGCACCAGGCAGGCTGCGTGGTGCTGGGGTCAGGGTGTGCCTGCTAACTATAGAGGACACACTCTTGAATAATCCCTTCCCCAGGAGTCTGGGCAGAACCTGTGACTTGCTCCTAGACAACAGAATACAGTAAATGTGATTAGACAGCCATCCCCTTGATTATGTTCCGTTATCTAAAGCCATCCCCGTGGACTGGAGAGCGATTCTCCTGCTTTCTTGAAGAGGTAAGCTGCTAAATTGCAAGAGAGCCACTTGGCAAGAACTTGCAGTACACATCCAGGAGGTGAGAACAACTCCAGACAACAGGCAGCAGGAAAGCAGGGACCCCAGTCCTGCAATCACAAGGCACTGAGTTCTGCCAACCAGTGTGTGAGTTTGGACAAGGAATCAAACTCAGATCAGAGCACAGCCCTGGCTGACATCTCTGAGACCCTGAGCAGAGGACCCAGTCGTGCCATGCCCAGTCTCCTGACCCACAGAAACTCCTAGATAATAAATGTATGTTGACTTATCTGCTGCCTTTGTGGTAATTTGTTACATAACGACAGAAAATAAGCGAGCTAACAATCCTCTTTTTGTGCCAGCTAATGTCCATCAGCCCTCAGCTCTTTCACCAGCTCTTGTTTTCTTCTGTAACCTTCAGGGCTCAAAACCCTGCAAACTACATTCTTCAATCTCAGTATATGGCTTTCTGCTAAATTCCACTGATGCAAAGTAGTGATGGAAGACTTCGTGCAGGCAAGGAAGAAACCTTTTCTCCCACTTTTGGAGCATCATTAGAGAAATTAATGCAGACTGCTATTGAAAGCACTGGCGTTATTCGTAAGAGGGGAGGATCCTAGTGAAGTGGTGCAGTTTCAATGGCGGCACATTGGTGATGACTCCAGGAGTATGACTCCAGGAGTTCAAGGGTGAGTATTTGCTCATGGGCTCCAGCCCAGGGGCAGGAACATCACATTGGTTTCTGAATAAAAATACTATCCATAGTCATTCCATCTGTTCCATTTTTCTCTGCCCCACTTTTTTTGTTTTGCTCTTTCAGAATTCCCAATCCCCATTTAAACAATCCCCTTTGCTTGAATCCTGGAGTGGTTTCTGATATTTCAATTGGACTCCAACTGGTGTGAAAACTCTGATTATGCATCTTGCTGTCTGGCCTCCCTTGGTTCTTGCTTTATCTCCAGATCTTGATTTTGTAAAATTTGAGGGCTCTAGAAAATCTTGAATGCTATCGCAATAAATTCCTTGTATGTTTAAGTTAGCCAGAATCTATTTCTGTTACTTGCAACCACATATACCAACTGTTATGGGAATTTCAATCCTGTAGATTGTATTAGTTTATATTGCCTCTGTAAAAAAATCACTACAAGGTTAGTAGCTTAAAATAACACATATTTATCATCTTACATCTCTGCTAGTTCGAGGTTCAACAGGAGTCTCACTGGGCTAAAGTCAGTGTGTCAGCAGGGCTGCATTCCTTTCTGGAGGCTCCAGGGGAGATGGAATTCCTTGCCTTTTCCAGTTTCTTGAGGCCACCACATTCCTTGGCTCATACCTTCTTCCTCCACCTCAAAGCCAGGGACACTGTGTCTCTCTGACCCTTTTTCCATAGTCACGTCTCTCTTCCTCCAACTCTCCTCATAAGCTTCCCTGTTCACTTTTATTTTTAAATGTCTGGAAAGATTTATTTGAAAGTCAGAGTTACAGTGAGACACACACACACACACACACACACACACACACAATTGATTTTTCCATCCTCTGGTTCACTCCCTGGATAGCTGTAATGGCCAGGGCTGGACCAGGCCAAAGCCAGGAGGTTAGAACTTCTTCCAGGTCTCCCACATGGTGCTTGGGCCATCTTCCACTGCTGTTCCCATGCCATTAGCAGGGAACTGGATCAGAAGTGGAGCAGCTGAGACATGAACCAGTACTCATGTGGGATGCCAGGATCTCAGGTAGCAGCTTTACCCACGGTACCACAGTGCCACCCTCCCTCTTCACTTTTAAGGACTCAAGGACTTTCACCCAGATAATCCAGAATTATCTATTTTAAGGTTAGTTGATTAGCAACCTTCATTTTATATGCAGCCTAAATTGCCCCTTGTCATGCAGCATAATATATTCACAGGTTCCAGGCATTAGGATGTGGACTTTTGGGGGTGAGGAAGGTGGGCATTAATCTGCTTGTCACATAAAGCTGTCATTTTTCCCTATAGTTAATTTTTTAAAGATTTATTTATTTATTTTAGAGGCAGAGTTACAGAGAGAAGGAGGTCTTCCATCTGCTGATTCACTCCCCAAATGGCCACAATGGCTGGAGCTGCACCGATCTGAGGCCAGGAGCCAGGGACTTCTTCTGGTCTCCCACGTGGGTGCAGGGGCCCAAGGACTTGGGCCATCTTCTGCTCCTTTCCCAGGCCATTAGCAGGGAGCTGGATCGGAAGAGGAGCAGCCAGGACATGAACCAGCACCCATATGGGATGCTGGCACCACAGGCAGAGGCTTAACCTACTGCACCATAACACCGTCCCCGCCACCATAGTTAATCTATACATTTAATGCGGTGGCAATTCAAATATTTATCATACACTGTCCACTGCATGTAAAAGAGGTAATGTATGAGATTAAAAAAGAAATCTGAAAAGTAGGAATAATGGTGGAGATTTGCTCTACCAGATATAGAACATACTATAAAACTAAACTAATATAAATATTTTGGCATTGGTAGGTGATAGAATATGTTTTTATGAAAATAAGAAATTCATTGAGCTTAAAACAGGGTCCTTCTGTACATCATATACAAAAATACATTCTAGGCACCAGCACTGTGGTGCAGCAGGCTATGCCACCAATTGTGACACTAGCAGCCCATATAGGAGCAACTTCAAGTCTTGGCTGCTCTGCTTCCAATCCATCTCCCTGCTGATGTGCCTGGGAATGCAGTAATGACAGTCTAAGCATTTGGGCCCCTGCCACCCATCTGGGAGACCTGGATGGAGTTCCTGTCTCCTGTCTTCAACCTGACATAGACATGGCTGTTGCAGCTATTTGGAGAGTGAACTGGTGAATGAAAGATCTGTCTTAGTCTCTCTCTTTTCCTGTCACTCTGCCTTTCTAATAAATAAATCTTTAAAAACATTTCAGATGAACTACATATCTAAATGGTAACAAAATTTAGTAAGTACTAGAAATACATATACACATTCACACATAATCTCAGAGTAGGGAAAATTATTTTTAGAAACTTGGAAGTCATAAAGGAAAATATTTGACATATTTGAACACACGCAAATTTAACATTTTTGTACACTGAAACATACCATAAACCCAAATAAAAGATAAGCAATAAGCTGGGAGAATATTCTAAATATATATATATATAAACAAAGGATCTCTATCCATATTTTATATGTATTTATATACCCTTTATTTTTATATGTGTACCTATATGACACATAAAACACCTGGTATCAAAAGTAAAACACAGGAGATAATTTATTGAAGAAGGAAATCACATTGCAATAAACATGAATAAATGCTTATTTGGAATCAGGAAAATGTAAATTAAGCAATAATAATAACTCATTTTTATGTAATCAAATTATCAAAAATTTAAAAATTATGCATAATACCTGGTATTTACTAGTGTGGTGGAAATAGGTCCTTATACTCTGTTTGGAGAAGATTTTCTGGACAGCAATTTGGCAATAGGTTTACAAATTAAAACTATGCTCATATCTATAAATAGAAATGTTCTCATGTTTACACCATTATATGTATAATCACACTTTTTGCCACATTAAAGAAAAATATGTGTATAATTATGTTGTTACTTTAAACATCTTGGAAACAACCTAAGAGCAAATGAATAAAAGAAAGATTAAATAAAATATAGCACGAGCACCTTTCACAGTTTTAAAAGAAATGTGGTAAATCTATATGTCCTGATGTAGATCTCCAAGATATGTTGTTAAATGAAAGAGAAATTTGGAACAAATGTGTCTGGAATTATCTCATTTATGTAAAACAAAAATATATAATGTCTGCACATAACTAAGATGTAATTTGGGGCTGGCGCTGTGACACAGCGGGTAAAGCTGCCATCTGCAGTGCCAGCATCCCATATGGAAGCCAGTTCGAGTCCCGGCTGCTCTGCTTCCGATCCAGCTCTCTGATATGGCTTGGAAAAGCGGTAGAAGATAGCCCCTGCACCCACATAGGAGACCTGGAAGAAGTTCCTGGCTCCTGGCTCTGGATCAGCACAGCTCCGGCCATTGCGGCTAATTGGGGGGTGAACCAGTGGATGGAAGACCCCCACCCCCATAACTCTGAATTTAAAATAAATAAATAAATCTTTAAAAAAAGGTGTAATTTAATACAATGCAATCTTTTGTGCAATATATGTTTATATGCATACATACCAAACATACTTTTAAAAAATCTTACAAGCTTTTTGATTCTTTAATTTTTATAATCAACATGTTCATATATTATAGTCATGGTTTAATAAATAATAATTAAAGTGCTTTTTGGCTTAAGAAAATCCAGTGTAGAGAAAATAGATGGGAAAAAAGTCCCAAAATTTATTTAATGGTAGTTGCTTGGGAGCAATAGAATCTTGGATGCATGAATAATGCTTTTATGCCAATTTTTCCTATAGGCATGTATTTCTGTCAAAAGAAAATAATATGAAAAAATTAAATGTGATAAAATTGTTTCACAATAACTACTTCAAGTTTGACTAAGCTGAGCAGCATGTCAACAAGTAAGACAGTGACAAGAAAGAAATACCTAATCCTTTGCAGCCCAAAGCTCTGAGTTCATACCCTGGTTATTACATCTTATTCTGTGCAAACGTAGGCAAATTACCTTCTCCAAGCTTAGTTTCTTCCTAGTAAGATGAATTGATAATAACAGCTACTTTATAGCATTGTTTTGGGAGTTAAATGAGCTAATGCATATAAATAACTGGGAACCTTGCAGGTGCTCAATAACCATTAGTTCCTTTGCCACCATTTCTCAGGCTGCCTGGGAGATGGAGTACTCCTCTGTGGTTTTTCCCTGGTCTTCATTTATTTTCCTTAGACTAACTTGTACTCCCAATTTGTGTGTAGTTACAATTATAGCTTAATTTTGTATAATGATATAATGTTTATCAGCATTTTCACATATCATCTTCTACAACATACTTTGAATCCTTGTATAAAACTGGTGTGAATCTCACCCTTGCTTCCTACCACTAGGGTGCTCAGGCATGAACAGGGTGGCAAACATACTACCACTAAGAATGTCTTTAAAATGAGAAACTTGGGGGAAAAAGATGAGGGAATTATAGTGCCACTTTAATTCAATTTACAAAGCCCAGAAATCTAAGTGTTTTGCTTAAATGCTACTATATACATTAGCTTTTGCTGTGTAACAACAGATACCCCCAAATTTAGTAACTTCTAATAGCAGCCATTTATTCAGCTCTAATTCTGATGACAGTCTTGATGATCTGAACCAGGCCCACCTTCTCTTGACTGGGCTCATTTCTGTCTGGGGCCGTGGCTGGATGGCTGGGACAGCTAGCAGCTCTCCATATGGTTTCTTAGCCTCCAGCCGGCTAGCCCAGCCTTGTTCACAGTGTGGCGTCAGGTCGCAAGGGCAGGCAGTGAGAGTGGAAGCTGCAAGGCTTCCTGAGGCTTAGACTTGAAATTCACCCAACTCCACTTTCCCTGCATTCTCATGGTCAAAGCAAATCAAAAGAGCAACTATGATTCCAAGGGTTGGTAAACGGACTCCATCTTTCAATGGGAGAAGCTGTAACAGGGAAAGGTGAAGCATTGGGGACATTGTTGCCATCTATCCCAGATGCATAGTTAATTAGCGGGTATGCTGTAATGAGACGGCTGCCCCAATGACTGATGAGCTCAGACTAACTGCAATATGTTTTTTGTAATAAAACCAATTATGCAGAAGTTTAAATACTTTCTTCATTTTCTTTTGCTCCCTTAATGTCTTAGGAATGTATGACATTGGGTCAAAAGACTAAACTGGAGATTAGTTTTCATAAATTTTCCCATCATGGAGTTAGCTACCTCAGGAAAGTAGAATGACTTCTTAGTGACATTCTTAAAGAGTGACAGTAAAACCTGTCTTCCATAGGCTGAATCTAGGACACAATTGTTGAAAAGGTATCAGGGAGTGATGACAGTATACAGAAGGACTTCAATGTCCCTGAATCAGTCACGGATGGAAAGTTTTAAAAAAAATACCCAAAATACTTTAAAAAGTCTGCCTCAGGCAATCTTAAAACGTTTGACATTTCATTTATTGGGAAAATGTAGCTTTTTGTAATTAAAAAAGTTTTGACAACTGAAAGTGACTTTAAGACCTGTTAAAATCAGGTCAGTGACGCTGCTGATCATCTCAAAGTTTATCTTAACATGGGGAGATTGCAGGCTGCAGATTTTTGGCTATGCATGTAGTAGGCACTGCAGAGGGAAAATGCATCCTAATGAAACATTTTTGGATTGCACTGATGCAGAAGCTTGTGAAAGCTTAGGGAATCCAAAATAATTTTTATTCATGTCCTACTTTTATATAGTAGCTATAAAAGAAATGAGCTCTATTAAGGTAGCATTCTGTTGGAACTAATCCTTATTTTATTTGTCAACTCTGTCAACAATACCTTAGCTGCAATGGTGAATAGGGTGCATTGGATCAAGATAGCTACCTACAAACAGTGCATGAAAGCAATAAAGGGATTAATGATGCCAGTGGGATTCTCACTTCACCTCCTGCATTGTCCAGATTCCGTGCATCCTTTACAGTTGGCGACCCCACCGTTGGACATCGGGATGGTTGAATCGTTGCTCACAGTTCACTGTAGACACATAGTCTGTGCAACAGTAACTGCGAAGGAAAAATATGTCTACTTCCCAAACTGCTCCTGAAAGACTGCTGAACTGTCCTTCCATCTCACTTGCATGGCTCGGTAGCCTTCAGCTTCCTTCACTATAAGCTCTGCCTCGTCTATTACCAGCCACCTGTCTTCGGCCTCTTCCTGGTCTGTGCCAGCCTCTTTCCATATGATGGGAAAGGCTATGTCCCATTTGGATTCTCAGCAAATAAGAAGCCTCTTGAATGGTCTGTTTCAATTAAGGTTTCTGCTCGTAAGGGAAGTAACAACCTCTTGTACATTTATATGGGAAAAAAAGGCTTATTGGAAGAATATGAGGTTGCCAAATCAGAGAAAACGCTGACTCTGCAGGCCTCAGAAAAGACAAGAGCATAGAACACGGCGGCGTCCGGAATCTGTGAGATTCCAATTCCAGAAATAGGGGAGAGGGGATTGTATTGCGTTGGCTTGTATCCCACTGGCCAGGGGAAAGGGCAGGGCATCTTGACTGACAGGCTAGTGGAGACTGTATGCAAAGGAAACGTAAGATGCTACTATCAAAATGAGGTGACAAGAATGACTGGACCAAATATTGCAGGTGTTCCTGAACTTGGAAACCGGATGCCATTGCATGTACGGTCCATCCTCTCACTGTAAAAATCCATGGCTTTGCTTTTTAAACATTCCAGACCTGACCTTCATGGAACTACTGGGGACAAGGTTTTGTTTTTTTTTTTTTTTTTTGCTTTTTTGGAGTCAGGCTGCTGGGTTTTGAAGAACAGAGCTGCCATTTCCCAGCTGTGTGAGCTTGAAATTTTTCCCTCATTAACAAAATGAGGATGATAAAGTGCACTCATCATAGTATTGGAATAATGATTGAACAGATTAATATATTAAGAACTCTTAAGGTAGCGTCTAGCATTTTAGATCTTAGCTATTATCAGTGTGAAATGACACGTCATTGTATTGTCCGAGATCTTTAATTATGGCTTAAAACATTAGTTATGTTTATAACAAAATCAAACAATGGCCTCCCTTTCCCTGCTTCACAGGCCACCAAATTCCTGTTGGATTTCCCTTGATGGGGCTATGCTGAGAGATGGCTATTGCATTAGTTTCCTATTGCAGCTTTAATAAACCCCAAATTTCGTGGCTTAAATATGCACAGTTCTGGTGATAAGAGTCTCTGTGGACTAAAGTCAAGGTTTCAGCTGGGTTGTGTTGATTCTGGAGGCTCTAGGAGACAATCTGTTCCCTGCCTTTGCTAGCTTCTAGAGGCCACTGGCACGCCTTGGCTCGTGGCCTCTTCCTCTATCCTCAAAGCCAGCAGCTGCCCCACTGCAGCAACTGTTCCCATCGTCACATGCCCTCTCACCCTGACTCTTCTGCCTCCTCCTGGTAAGGATACTTTGATTACATTGCGCACATCTGGATAGTCCAGGGCACTCTCCCCATAGCCTTAATTTAATTACACCTGCAAATTCCCTTTTGCCTTAGAGGTTCTGGAGATCAAGGCATAGACATCTTCACCAGGGGCAGAGGCAGTATTCTGCCTGCCACAGACACTTAATCAGTTGCTGCATTTAAAATTTCTGATTAGGGGCTGGCACTGTGGTGTGGCAGGTAAAGCCGCTGCCTGCAGTGCTGGCATCCCAAATGGACACCAGTTGGAGTCCCAGATGTTCCACTGCCGATCCAGCTCTCTGCTACGGCCTGGGAAAGCAGTAGAAGATGGACCAAGTCCTTGGGCTCCTGTACCCATGTGGGAGACCTGGAACAAGCTTCCTGGCTGTTGTGGCCATTTGGGGAGTGAGCCAGCAGATGGAAGATCTCTCTCTCTCTCTCTCTCGCCTCTGCCTCTGCATCTCTGTAACTCCACCTTTTAAATCAATCAATCTTTTTTAAAAAAGAAAAAAGAAAAAGCAAATTAAAAAATAAAATTTCTGATTCCTTCTCACCAAGAATGGCTAAGAATGAGGTTGACATAGCTCTTTTGTTTATTAGAAGCCAAAAAAAAATTTTTTGACAGGCAGAGTTAGGCAGTGAGAGAGAGAGACAGAGAGAAAGGTCTTCCTTCCATTGGTTCACCCCCTAAATGGCTGCTATGGCTGGCGTTGCGCCGATCCGAAGCCAGGAGCCAGGTGCTTCCTCCTGGTCTCCCATGTGGGTGCAGGGCCCAAGCACTTGGGCCATCCTCCACTGCCCTCCTGGGCCACAGCAGAGAGCTGGACTGGAAGAGGAGCAACCGGGACAGAATCTGGCGCCCCGACCAGGACTAGAACCCGGGGTGCCGGCGCTGCAGGCGGAGGGTTAGCCTAGTGAGCAGCGGTGTCAGCCAAGAAGTGAAAATTTAAGGCTCAGGTTTTTCACAGGAAATAGAGATTCCTCATTGAAAACTAGATGTCCTCTGTTCGCTATTTCTTGGCTCCATTTTGAAATGCTATTTGATTTTGCTGCCAAACAGAGTTTTGCCAAGTTTGACACTTTTGAATTAAGAAAGTCAAATCCCTGGGGTTTGGCTTAGGGGAAAGGTCTGTGTATTCTGTCTCAAGTTTTAATTTCCAGACTCGGTCCTTATCTGTGGATGGTTTTCGGTCTCCCTCCAGCACAGTGGTTCCCAGCAGTCCCATCAGGGGTCGCTCAGCTTGTCAAAGATGAAAGTGGGCGAGCGCTCCCTGCATGAGTTCCAGGGAGGCTACGGAGTCCCCTGCGAGGTGCAGAATGGCGCTCTCCCCTACCTTCACAGGACAGAATCATCCCACCCACACATCAACAGTGCTGAGGCTGAGAAAAGCTGCTCTAGCCCCAGCCCCCCCGCCCACCTTGATTATTTTTTGACTCATTCTGTGATAGCAACTTAGAGATTACAGGAAAGGTTTCTCTAGCCAACTTTCAGATTTTACCAAGCCATGTTTTCCTAACATTAAGTATATATAACTTGGTGTGTTAAAAAATAACCCAAACTTTATGACTCTTTTACAAATGTATAGGACTGAAGAAAATTCAGGAAATAAGAGAGAAATTCAATTTAGTCTAGCTGTTCAGGTGGCCCCTTCCTCTCACATAATATTGTCTTAAAGAAGACATTTTGCTTTCTGTGGGCAGGGAACATAAAAATATGCCATGTTTTCTCAATGAAAGGTTTGGGAAATCTTTCCAGACATAGACTTTCCAGTTTTCTATATTAATCCCTCTTGCAATCCCCTGGTTTTAGAAAGGCAGTATATATTTTAGGAGATTTCTTGTGAGGAGATAAATTCAGAAGCTTCTTGATGTACCGAGGAGACAGCGGTCTCTACTCGACTGGAAGACTTGGAGTCTATGGTAACCCCTCAAGGACCTGGAAGAGACAGGAGAAGGATGTGTTCCCCAGGTTCACTGATGAAGGCAATTTTCATTCAGAGCCGGGGCTCTCTTCCAACAGCTTGCAGACTTGCAGCCGGGTGAAAATCAGCCAGTCCCCTGGAGATGGCAGTAGCAGTCAGGGATGGAGAGCTTTTGACAGTCAGCCGCAGGCAGAACTGCACGCTCAGCCTTAGACCTAGACCGTGGTCTGCCCAGGGAGGCAGCCATGATGGAGCCCTTTGGCTGCAGAGGGCTGCTTGTGTTAGTGGTCTCTGACAGTGAAATTCCATCTTCTCTCTCCCTCTTTCTCTCTCTCAGAAGTCTAGTTCTTAAGTGCTGCCTTACATCTTTTCTGAACAAGGATTTTATGTACATGAGCAAATATATAAGTAATATTGCTAGTGCAGGTTAAGCTCTACCACATCTGCTTTAAGGTGAAGCCCTGCCACCATTGCAAACCTATTGCACAGCAGGTACAATACTGACAGGCACTGAGGTTAAAAAAAAAAGTGATAAGAGAATGCCCCTGGGCTGGAGAGGTTTAAAACCAGAAATCTGTTTCCAGTCTAATTTATGACCAGATAACCCAGTGTTATGGAAGCCAACGGGTAAACTTAACCCAGCCACAAGGGTCAGAAGGACGTTCCTGATGAGATGGCACTTGGGCTGAGTTGGAGAGAATGAGGAAAAGTTAGCCAGGTGAGAAAAGATCAAAAGAATGTTCCAGGCAGGAGACCCAGCATGAATAAAGATCCCAGGAGATGGGGAACATCCTGACACTTGCAGGATTACTGGATTGCAAAGTGTAAGGCAGGATGACTAGAAAGAGAAGCAATGACCAAATCAAACAAGTATAAACAGTGGAAATCCTTGGCTCTTGAAGATGGAGGCAGTGTGCAGAAGCATCATCTGGGCTTTGTTTCCCAGGCAGTTGCCTGCCAGTTCCTTCCGCAGAGATTTCTGCACAACCCTCATCACGTTCCTGTGCTCATGGCACATTATTCTCCCTGTATGAACAGAACTCATAATTGCTTGTCTGCTAGATATTTACCCACCTGCTTTCCCTCTTATCCTTGGTCTTCACTCTTATTCCAAGTCCCCTGTGGTATCTTCTCTATTTAAGTATCTTTTCTTTTTTTTGACAGGCAGAGTGGACAGTGAGAGAGAGAGACAGAGAGAAAGGTCTTCCTTTTGCCATTGGTTCAACCTCCAATGGCTGCCGCGGCCGGGGCACTGCAGCCGGCACACTGCGCTGATCCGATGGCAGGAGCCAGGTACTTATCCTGGTCTCCCATGGGGTGCAGGGCCCAAGTACTTGGGCCATCCTCCACTGCACTCCCTGGCCACAGCAGAGAGCTGGCCTGGAAGAGGGGCAACCGGGATAGAATCCGGTGCCCCGACCAGGAATAGAACCCGGTGTGCCGGCGGAGGATTAGCCTAGTGAGCCACTGCGCCGGCCTTATTTAAGTATCTTTACTTAAAAAGAAACAGTGTTTTTTAAAAATAAATGCATTTTAAATTTACCCAGCTCTTGGTTTTTAGTCTTCCCCCTTGCTCTATGGTACATTGTGCTCCTAACTACTGTACCTCCATACATTTTGCTTAGCCAACGTATCATGGTTGATAATTTTTTCTCCAAACTCTGGCTATGGAAAATGCCTTTTTGATAAGCATTCCCATTCACATAACCTTATAGACCAGATAAAAATATCTCTATCCCCAAAGCTTCTGATTCAGTAGGTCTCAATATGGGCCCTTAAGATTTAGATGCAAATAGACTGCTATCCTAGGGAGATCACTTACTGAGAAGAAAGCAGACAATGGTTCTCAAACTCTGGCATGCATCATAATCCCCAGGAGGCCTTGTAAGGCACGGAGTGACTGGCAAACTCTGAGGTACTCATCCTGCACTTGCATGACTGCAAGAATGAGTACCTCCTTGAATTTTGTGACCAATGCTCCTCTCTTGCCTACCTTTAGTCCTGGTCCTGCCTGGACTGGACACCACATACTGAGTTTCCAATTTGGCAAGTAAGAAGCAGGTCTGGGGTGGGGCCTGAGAAGTCACATCTCAACAAGTTCCCAGATGAGGCTGACTCTGCTTATGTGGGCACCATATAGCAGGATTCATGTATTGCGACCAGACACCAAGGCCTCTTAACAGGAAGTAGTCTTTTATTATGCCGGCATAAGGCCCACGTGGACTTTCTTATCCAAAATCCTGAGCCCCAAAGAAGGGTTTTCCCTTATGTATGGTTTTAGGCTTTTGTTCTCCCTTATATGGTTACCTGCATACATTTGATTGGATATTCTAATATTACATGGCGGCCACAGGATTGATACAATACTGCACATGTGAACGTAGTTACTGAAGATTTTTTTTTTCATACATACTGAGCCGTAAGCTGCCTGCCAAGGGTTAACATCACTGCTCTGTACTAACCAGCAGAGCCTGCAATGGTTACATATGCACAGATAGGGACCACAGTTGAAGCATTCACAGGCGAGCAGATAACAACCACATTTCGTTCCCAGGACAGATGCCTCCCTTTTTCTTCTTCTGACCTTGGGAAGGCCTCTGCCACAACTTTAATCACGTCCATTAGAAACAAGTTTCATTAAAAGACAAAACTCTGCCACAACCACACTTTGAGAATCACTTCAACCACTGCTTTAGGACCTTGCTAAGTAGGATTTGACCGGTAGACCAGCAGCGACCATATCATCAAAGAGCATCTTAGAGATGCAGAATATCACGCCTCCTGCCTCCTTCAAGACCCGTGGAACCACAATCTGCATTTGAACAGGGATCACTAAGCACACTGAAGTCTGAGCAGCACAGCTTTGGGAGAGACACAGGGAGGGAGGGTACCTTTTCCCACCTGGGGAATGAACTACGAGTAGGTCCCACCTTTCTTGAAAGCAACCAAAGGATATGTTTTAGGGGAGCTACGGTTGAGTTTGTCACTTTAAAGCAATGAAGTGAGGTTGTATTTAATCCAGAGTGTCTCAGCTAGAGGCACACCATGTGAGCGTTATTGAGAAAGTTCATGGAAAATGAAAAGACAACTTTATTTTGGGGCAAAAACAATTGAAATCCATGCATGCAAAGAGTCTTCAAAGTTACATGAAAAAATGTGCACTATCAAGCAATTACGGTGGATTTCAAAATCTTTTTGTACCAAAATGGACTTCCCCTTTAATTTTGTCTTTTCCATGAACTTTTGGAAGTACCTTGGTGGCTGTTTGTCCTTCACTGACAGTCTTCATTTCCGTCACTTGGCTAGGGAATGCTCTGATTTTTCAACTACGGAAATATGAGCTTACAACTTACGTTCCATTCCTGTTTGATGGAGTTACTCGAGAGAGACTGCCCCTTGATGAGGCATGAAGGTCAGTTTGGCTGTCTCCTCAGCACTTCATTTTCTGCTCCAGGACAAGTAAGAAAGCAATCAAAGCGTCTCTCCCCTTCCAAAGAGGGCAGCAGGCAGACCTCCCAGGCTTGACTGCGGAGTGCAGCGGATCACTCCTGAGACCCGATGAACCCAAGCAGCTCCTGATGCAGGGCGGTGCAGAGGTGGGATGATAAAGTCCGTCTCCAGCAGAAGACTGGACGCTGTGCAGACACAATGCTATTTGATGTTGCTTAGGATTTTTGTGGACAGGGAATAAAAAGCTAAATTCACACACATATTGGCAAACGTGACTCCTGGTGTTCAGAAACTTCTGTTTTGTTGATTTTCAAAGGATCCAAATGATGCCTCATTGAGAGAGTAACGTCTAATTTTTTAAAAAAGATTTATTTATTTATTTGAAAGGCAGAGTTACAGAGAGAAGGGAGAGGGAGAGAGATCTTCTATCTGCTGTTTCACTTCCTAAATGGCTGCAACAGTCGGGGCTGGGCCAGGCCAAAGCCAGGAGCCTGGAACTCTACCTGGGGCTCCCATGTGGTGTACAAGGACTTGGACCATCTTCTGCTGCTGCCCAGGTCATTAGAAGTGAGTTGGATTGGAAGCAGAGCAGCTGGGACTTGAACCTGCACTCACATGGGATGCTGGCTTTCAGGCAGTGGCTTTACCTGCTGTGCCACAAAGCTGGGCCCCATGTCTAACTTCTATAAGGATTTAAAACACCATCCTCTCATCCCTCCATGGAGGCAGTATGCACAGGATCCCTCTGTGTGCTTAAACAAGGAGAAAACACAGAGGAGAAAAAATACTAGTTAATATTTCAGGGGCCAATGTGGTGGTATAGCAGGTTAAGCCACTGCCTGCAATGTCCTCATCCCATATGGCACCGGGTAGAGTCCTGGCTGTTCTACTTCCAATCCAGTTCCCTGCTAATGTTCCTGGGAAGGCAACAGAAGCTAGCCCAAGTGCTTGGGCTTCTGCTACCCGCGTGGAAGACCCAGATGAAGCTCTGGCTCCTGGCCATGTGGGGAGCAATTCAGAGGAAAGAAGATCTCTCTGTCTCCCTCTATCTCTAACTCTGCCTTTCAAATAAATGCGTATCTTTTAAAAATATTTCAGAAATATGCATCTATGCCTCTGACTACATATTAATAGAGTCTGTGAATGAAATTCCTCAGAACATCAAGATGTCCCCTCGAGAAAGATAATGTGTGTACATTGGCTACTAATGCAGACTTCCCTCATAAGAAGAAAAGAAACACTCATGCGCAGTGAACAGGGTCCTGTCTTGTGCTAAGGCCAGGTCAGATTTTCTGTGCCCCAAATACTGGGAAGTGTGGAAAAAGCCAGCAAGCATTCAGCACAGTCCTACGGGGGAAACATCAGCACCCCTAGGAGGAAAAGGCAGGAAATGCAAGGAATAAATGAATCACCATTCCTTGGATGTGCCACACACTTTGATGACTGTCCTTGTTCACACTGCCCCACAGCCTGGAACACATCCTTCCTTCTAATATCCAGCTTGCAATTCTCCAAGGCCCAGCTGAAGTAATTCCTTCTTTGTGAAGCCTTACTTTAATCCTCCCATCCCTGTCCACCAACTGGAATCATTATCTGGTTCTTCAGAAATTATTCCGCTGTTGAAGAGTCCATGTCCTTCATTTTGTTTTGAAAATTTTTGTGGAAAAATATGCATATCATGAAATTTACAATTTTCATTATTTTTAGGTACACAACGCCATTAAGTACATTTATAATATGGCCCAAGCATCACTACTATTAATTTCCAGAACATTGTCATCATCCCAGAGACTGTACCCACTGAACATCAGTTCCTTACTCCCTCCTCACAGTCTTTGGTAACCTCCACTCTACTTTCTGTTTCTATTTGTCCATTCTAGCTACATCCGATAAATTAAATCATACAATTTTTGTCCAATTGTGATTGGATTATCTCAGTATAACATTTTCAAAGCTCACCTATGTTGAAAAATATATTAGAATTTCACTCCTTCTTAAAGGTGGAATAAATATTTCATTGTATATATGGACACATTTTGTTTATCCATTAATCTGAGTAATCTATTAATGAACATTTGGGTTATCTTCATCTTTGACTATTGTTAATAATGCTGCTAAGAACACTGGTGTACAAACACCTGTTTGAATTCCTGTTTTTAATTACGTGGGGTATACCTAGACATGGAATGCTAGATCATACAGTAATTCTATGTTTAACTGTTTGAGAAAGTATCCCTCATTGTTTAGCCTACATTAAACAAAGAGGGAAGAAAGAGTCCAATTAACAATGTATGACATATCTGTGGAGAGCTCCCAGTGAAACTCCTGGAACTATATTTCCTAACAATTCAATCAAATCAACCTAATCCAAACTGCTGCTCTGTACAATGCACCAAATTGAGGCTTGGGGTCCTGAAAGCACAGTGGACACTTTATCAGGTGTTTGACGGAGTTATTTTGACTTTAGACTTCTATAATTTTTCTTCCCTGGCTCTTGGTTTAATCAAGCATTTGTGGCATTGGGTTGATCTTCTGGTTTCAAAACTGTTGACTATTTTTTTCACCTGTTTCCAATAAGGAGCTTAGAACATTCTACTCAAAGGGTAGAATGCTAGCCCCATTCCCCACCCTCTGCTTTACAGCACCACTTTCAGCTGCCCTTGAGTAACTGAACACTGGGCATGTACAGCTCTCAAATAGCTCAATAAGTAGTCTTGCTGTGGTCAAAACTGTCAAGACTGTTGGTGTTCACCAATCTGGCTCTTTTCTTTGTTGGGCTCCCAGCTAAACCAAATTTCTCAGCCACCTATGTATTTAAGTGGGATCATGTGCTTGAGTTCTGGTCCTTGGAATGTGGGCAGAATTGATGTATGTTACTTCAAGACCTCACCCATAAAACATTCTACGTAACATTCTATGTGTCTGTCTCTCCGTCTATTAGATAGATGGCACAAGAGCTACCATTAAGTCACAAAATGGAGGTAGGTAACTGCATCCCATAGTCACCACTTGGAGGATAACATCCCAGGAGAGTTTCCCAAACAAGAATGTCTTCCCAGTACCTTGAAGGAGATAGCAACACATTTTATTAGTTGAAGCCATTGAGATGACTTACCCTAATACACATGCCCTTTCAGATTTATAATTCCCCTTAATTAAAAAAAAAAGTAGCTCAAGACCATGTGAAGTTGTTCTGTATAGCTGTGTTACTGACAACTCTAATAGCATCTTCCATCATTCTTAATGCCTATGTCTCAAAGTAAGTGCTCACCCTTTGACTTACCACCACCTTAGGCTTCTTTCCTACTTTCCTAGACACCTCTCCTGGGTGAATGAAGGTAACTTTGTCCTAATTTTCTAGTGGAAAAGTACTAATCCCAGTGTTTGCTAATCTACTCTTGGACTACAGTCACCCTCAAAATTCTTCCCAGAGAGCTTAGGAACTGTTATGGATTGAACAGGATTTGGCACTCCAAATTCATGCAGACATTTGAACTTCAAAGTTTTATGTTAAGGATTAATGACAATTGTTGATGGATTAGAGGGGAGGTCTGATCCAATTATGGTATCTGAAGGTGAGGCCTTTGGGAAGTGATTGGAATGGATTAGATCTGGTAGGGTGGAGCCCCATAATTGAATCATTATGGTATTATAAGGAGAGACCACATAAAAGGTTGAGGAAGAGTGTGCTCCCTGTCTCTCAGATTCCTGGTTGGCCACGTGATTATTCCTCTGCACACACTCCACCATTGCCACCCCCTGTGAAACACCAGACTAATGGGCTGGGCCACCCAATCTTGGACTGTGAACCTCCAAACCATAAGCATAAATAACCCTTCTTCCCCTCAAAGTTGCTCCTTTCAAGTATTTTAAAGTAATGAAAACAGACTAATAGAGGAACCACACATAAATAAGACATCTAACAGTTTGTTGTGACATTCTCAGATATTAAGTATGCATTAAGTATGACCCCATACTACCCACTTATTTATTTATTTATTTATTTTGGACAGGCAAAGTTAGACAGTGAGAGAGAGAGAGAGACAGAGAGAAAGGTCTTCCTTCCATTGGTTCATCCCCAAAATGGCTGGTGCGCTGTGCCGATCTGAAGCCAGGAGCCAGGTGCCTCCTCCTGGTCTCCCCTTTGGGTACAGGGCCTAAGCACTTGGGCCATCCTCCACTGCCTTCCCGGGCCACAGCAGAGAGCTGGACTAAAGAGGAGCAACCGGGACAGAACTGGCGCCCCAACCGGGACTAGAACCCAGGGTGCCGGCGCTGTAGGTGGAGAATTAGCCTAGTGAGCCGCAGCGCCGGCCTACCCACTTATTTTTTATATTACAGTAATTAGTTGAGTGCATGACCATTGTTTTTATCACTATTAGATAAAAAATAAATAGCAATTTGAGAGCAGGAATCTTGAATTATTTATCTTTATACCTCTAATAATAATTATTCATCTTTATATTGCCAGCATCATCGCTCAGTGACTGCTGAATTTAATGAGGCATACAGCAGAAGTTTTACCAACACACCAAGGACCTCATCGATTCAGCTCATCTCCTTTGGCCTGCCAAAATGTGAATTCTCAGAGGCCAAAAAGGACCCACCTTTGGTACTCTGAGAAAAATATTTTCCAAATCCTTGCCTAGACTCCAGTATGAATCTTTCAACCAATGTTATTGAAATATAGTTTACACACAATAAAATGTGTAACTATTCAGTGTATAATCTGATGACTTTCAACAGATATAGATATTCTTGCAATCACCATATAAAACATTTCCAATACACACAGAAAGTTCTCTCATTGTCCTCTAAATCACTATATTTTTTTAAAAAGATTGATTTGTTTATTTGAAAGGCAGAGTTACAGATAGAAAGGGAGAGATATGTGAGAGAATGAGAGAGGGAGGAAGAGAGAGAGAGAGAGAGAGAGAGAGAGAGAGAGAGAGAATTCATCCACTGGTTCACTCCCCAAATAGCCACAATAGCTGGAGCTGGGCTGGTCCAAAGCCAGGAGCCAGAAGCTTCTTGCAGTTCTCCCATGTGGGGTGCAGGAGTACAAGCACTTGGGCCATCTTCTACTGTGTTCCCAGTTGCATCAGCGGGGAGCTGAATCAGAACTAGAGCAGCCAGGACTTGAACTGGCACCCATATGGGATGCCAGCATCACAGGCAGAGTGGCTCTACCTGCCATAAAACAATGCTGGCCCCGAAATAAATATCTTTTCACCAATGCCAGTCCTGTTGCTCCAGGGAACTGGTCATCATATCTCTATCATCATAGATTCATTTTATCTGTCACAAAACTTTATATAAATAACAAATATACAGCAGGCACTGTTGTGGGCCTACCTGCGTTCATTCAACATAATGTTGGTGAGATTTATCCAGGTTAGGGCAGGCATTAGCAGTTCATTCTTTTTTATTGCTGAGTAGTAATTGTTTAGATGAAGATATCATCACTTGTGATTCCATTCCTTTGCTACGGACATTTGGGCCATATTGTGAGTAAAGCTTCTATGACATCATGCTCAATATGTTTCCATTTTTCTTGGGTAGATACCTAGGAGAAGAACTAGGAGCGGCACTGCTGGTGTTAGGGGAGACATGTTTTCACATTATAAGAAACTGCCGGGTTTAACCTGCTGCTGTGGCGCAGCAGGTTAAAGCCCGGCCTGTAGTGCTGGCATCCCATATGGATGCTGGTTCGAGTCTTGGCTGCTCCACTTCATGTCCAGCTCTCTGCTATGGCCTGGGAAAGCAGTGGAAGATGGCCTAAGTCCTTGGACCCCGCACCTGCATGGGAGACCCGGAAGGAGCTCCTGGCTTCGGATCAGCTCAGCTCTGGCCACTGCAGTTGTTTGGGGAGTGAACCAGTGGATGGAAAATCTTCTCTCTCTCTGGCTCTACCTTTCTCTGTAACTCTGTCATTCAAATAAATAAAACAAATCTTAAAAAAAAAGGAAACTGCCAAATCTGAATGTAAAGTGGTTGCTCCATTTTACACATCTACCAGCAATGTGTGAGAGGTCTAGTTACTTCACACCCTTGACCGCACTTGGTATTACCAGTTCTAGCATAAATTTATTTATAACAAATATCCTAAAAGGAGAGGGAAAGGGAGGGAGAGGGAGGAAAAATGATAAGAGGAGAGGAAAGAAGAGGAAAGAAGAGGACAGGAGGAGAGAGAAGGGAGAAGAGGGAGAGAAAAAGCAGAGACTCTAAGAGAGCCAGGTTTGGGTATCTGCTCCGATCTCTTATCAACTGGACTGCATTGCCTTTCAAGGGAGAAATATGAAGCCGGATTCTTCCTGTTATTGCGGGGGTGGTGTGAGCGGGACATTGCAGAGTGTTTATTCTAGGGAGCTGGTAGTTTTTCAAGTATAATTTGGACTCCAAAAAACTAAAATTCTGGAAGACTTATCTGCATGTCAGGAATTGGCAATAATTTTGAAGTTCTTGTTCGTGTTGTGAAACCTCGCTTTCTGTACTTGCAGGAGGAGACATCTTTTTGTCTTTTGTTAAAGCATAAAAATGAAGGCTTTATTCACCGTAGGTACAGACTAATGATCAGCAAAGCAGCAAAAGCCTGTAGCTACCACAGATGACATGGGGAGCGGGAAAGGGCAGGATGTAGGTTCTTAAACTTCACTTCTGCCTAAATAAGCTCAAAGCTGATCTTGCTCAGTAGGAACATACAGTGAACATCATTGTGGGGTATGCTTCAAAGCAGCAGTCCTTCCAGCGTAAAAGTAGGGTCCTTCTGGGAATGATGAATTTGAATACAGAAAGCCAACAACGATGGAATTAGTGAGGCCAAAAAAATGTGGATTAAAAACAAATCCATTAGAAACAAGTACCATAATGAATATTTGCCTGATTTCCCAATTATTCTCCTTGTTGAGACATGATTTAGCGCCATCGTCTTGTCAAGTACTCCTCCAATCCAGGATTCAGAGTTCTGGATTGCTGGAGAGGAAGCAGGACAAGAAGAGTATCCCCAGCCTTCTCACTTCGGGATCCTCACTGTAGATCCAGGGCACAGCATGTGAGGGAGACAGTGAGTGGAGAAACAGAGGCAGCCTCTCAAGTTTGCATTAAATAAGACATTTGATTCACTTAGCGCTATTCAACTCTTACCCAACCCCCTCACAACCACTAGCCAGGCGAAGAGAGCGGGCTGCCACCAGCCTCTTTCAGCTATGCCCCTCAAGTTGCCATTGTCCCGTCTCTTTTCCCCTAAAAGCTGCCCTTAACTAATTGAATTAAGGTGACTAGTGCACAGAACACACTCAGGAAATACGACCTTCGGTTCATTCAGTCACTCCTTTTGCTTAGTGCTGACTGAGGTTCTGCTATATGTCATGTATTAATCTAAGTTCTAGGGAAAGAGAGGTGAGGAAAACAGACAAAAAGTTCTGCTTTTGTGCCAGTAGGGGGAGACAGACAACATAAACAGCAAGTATGTCAATTACAGAAAGTATTAGAAGATAGTGCATATGGAGAAGAAAAACACAGGATAAGGGAGACGGGAGGAGAGTGCTACTGGGGATAATAATAAGCTATTATTAGTATGAACATTTATTGACGCCAGAATTCACCAAGCCCATAAAGTGAGAGTTATCTCACCACTCTCTATGCCACCAGTACCATGACAACCTAGAATTGTCAAAATGATTCTAGATGATCCATTTCCCACTCTGGAGAAGGAAGCTAAATTTGGGTATAATTACATTCTGTGTAGGTAGTGACATCACCATCACACATGTCAGTACCTAGTAGGTGTCACGTAATCGGCCAAAACCAAGAAATCCAATACCAGTAATACCGTATATGGTTGAAATGATGGTGCGGATTCGGCCCCATCCCAGTTGCACAGTGCACATATTGATAGCCTGCTCTTATTCTTTTCCTGTAAACAAGGTGTATTTCCTCATGCATAGATATATTAATGACATATATATATGTTTATATCATGGTTTTATTGCTGGCATATTATTTTTCTTTGTATATGTCATGATTTCTGAACCACTCCATTATGTAAGAACATTTAGTTTCAAAATTTTCACTGTGATAAAATACTTGTACATATAACTTTCAGTATATTTGTAGTTTTACCCTATGAAAAGCAGAATTGTAGGCTCACAAGATATGAGTGTTTTAAAGATTTGTTTATTTATTTATTGAAAAGGCAGAGTGACAGAAGGGAAGGGGGGGGAATCTTCCATCCACTGGTTCACTCCCCAAATGGCTGCAACAGCCAGGTCTAGGCTAGGCTTAAGCCAGAAGCCAGGGACTCCATCTGGGTCTCCAAACATGGGTGGCAAAGGCCCAATACACTGGGCCATCATCCACTGCGTTCCCAGTTGCATTAGCAGGAAGCTGGATCAGAAGCAGAAAAACCAATACTTGGGCCACCCCTCCCCTCCAATATGGGATGTCAGTGACACAAGTGGTGGCTTAACCCACCCCTGCTGCACCGTAATGCTGGTCCCCAAGATAAGCAGAGCTTAAGATTTGTTGATTTTTTTGGTCACAAATTATCAATTGCCAATTGGAAAGCACAAAATTAGTCCGCATCTCTCTAGCCATGTATGAGAATGTTTATTTCCTTATATTCTCAAAACTGCTTGTGTCATTCTTTTTACTTCTTTAATTTGAAAGGTGATACTTGGTATCTCATTAATGTTTTCAGTTGCCCCTCCCTGAGTGTGAGGTTTACTGGGATTTGTATTCTCCTCTTGGAAATTACCAATTTTATTGATTTATTTTATTTTTGATTGACACATAACCATATCTATACCTGTGGCATACAATAAGAGGCTTTGATACAATTATGAGAGTGTTTGAAAGGTTTATGGAAAATGAAATTAAAATACAAATTTATTGTGATGCAAAAATTTTTTGAAACCATGAAGTTTTTTCATATTGTTGCATTTTCATAAACATTTTGAAAACTCCTTATATAGTAGACTATTGTCAATTTCAAATGATTAACCCTAATACTAACTCATGGAGAAAGAGAACTTTTTTTTATTGAAGGATAATATAGAAATTTCCATAATTAAAAAAAAAAAGCTCAGGTAAAAAAGAATTCAGATTATGTAACCAAGACACTTGAACTAGTAAGTAAATGAGTTTTATATACAAGATCAAGCCAGTGGGTGGGGTTGACTCTGGCACTATTCCCCTTAAAATAAAAGTAAATGCTGCACACTGTATCTTTAAAATATAATCTTTCTCTTTTGGGTGCACGTCACAACAGCTGAGCTGGCTCGCTGAGCAGAGCTCCTGCTATAAGGTCTTTCCTGATCTCTATCTTTTCCCTGCTGGCCTCATCATTAAAAATGTGCTACTGTCAGATAGAAACGATGCTCCTCAGTAAGTACGCTCAATAGCATTTTCCGTTCACTCTGTTTTCCTCCAGATCTAACAATGAGGCATTTGCCTTCATGAAGACATATCCCAAGCCTCTGCCTGTTCCCAGGCTTACAGCTTGGCATGACTGGAAGTCTGAGTGATTGATGGCTAACTTTTGGGCACTCAGGCAATTTTAAGTTGCCCATAAGCTTTGCTGTGCTAGCAGAGCAAATAAAAATACTTGGGGATCTAACTCTGGGTCAGTAAAGCTCTCATTTCATGATATCATATGAAAAAAGAATTTTTTCTCTAAGAATTCTTCACAGAGTCATGACAATTATTTATATTTCCCTTTTAATCACCATGAAGCAGCAAGATTGCTTCTTGCCTCCTTGTCCACGCATGCATTTGTTTCTACCTTCAACCTTCAGCATTCCCTTCTGCAATCCTTTCACTAATCTAGGAATAGAGGTTAAGAAATTCAAGTTTGAAAGAAAAATGAGAGTCAGAAGTAGCCTTTGCAAAGCGAAGCTTCAGTATTTCCATTCCCATAATTCTGGAAGTTTCTAATGATTTTTATTTTCGCTAATGAGGCCATAACTCAAGGGCTGGGCCTCTTCTGTCAGGAAACAAATATTATGAAACAGGACTGTCATTTGTTTCAGAGCTCTGCTTTATGCAGAGGCGTGTGTGTATGTGCTTGTAAGAAGGGGGGGGGGCATTTTTCTCAGCCAAGATAGAATGAGCTGTAATAGACTGATTACCAAATGGTTTATCAACAAATCTCAGTACTGCAAAAGCACATTAAAGGTCATATGGTTCAATCTTCTGTCTACAAATTTGCTCATTCAAAGCACAAGGGCCAAGAGAAGTTTTGGAAGCTGCTAAACACTGTCATCATCTCATTGGATGACCGCTCTCTTCTCAAAATGTTCTCTGAGAAGTGTATTTTCCAAGTTGATTGTCTTCAGAATTTCATGACATTGAGAAAAATCACAGACATACTATACTAGGTTATAATACCCTTAGGAAAATGATGTTTTTCCAGGAGAATGACTGGCTTGCTTTTCTCTTTAGTTTTAGCTGCTGTGTATTGCCTGTAGGAACAGAGCGCTGTTCCTAAACAACTTGTGGTTGATTGCTAAATGAATGGCCTTCCATGTGCCACACCTCCTTCTCTATGCCCTTCTGTGGTTCCTCCACTCACATCCCCTAGACACTAGGCCTGGCTGTGCAACTTCCTTTTTGTCAGTGAGACATTTGCAAATGTGACACAAGTAGACACTGATAAAATGTTTGTGCATTGGGGCTTGCCTTCTCTTTTGCTGCATCTTGAATCCAATTTCCATGGGAACAAACTCAGGTTAGTCAGCTAGAGACATATGACCCAGCCAGTGTCTCTGTCAGCCATATGAGTGAGGCCATCTTAGATCATTCAGTCCCAGCTGAGCCCCTAGGGGACTGAAACTGCACAGAGTTAGACAAGCAGAAAACCCACCGAGCTGAAGCCCTTTGTCCATCCCATTTAATCATGCACCCCAGCAAAAATCTAATCCTAGCTACAGTCAATTAGCTTATCCTGCACCAGTATTGGAGAAGCTGATCTTTGCTGGAGAAAATCACACACCCTGTCTAAGCACTCTCAATTGAACTTTGTTATCACAAATCTCTAACAAGCCTTCGGTGGCACTGGCTAATTCTACCATATTTCTCTTGACAATTCACTTTCAAATCTGACACAACCATTTTACTCTTTCTTTTCTTTCCTTCTATCTATTGCTCCAGCAATACTGATTCAGGGATAAATTTCAGTGAGTTTTGATAAATATGTGCACATATGCAAATACCACTGTGCTCAAGTTATAGAACATTTCTATCAGCCTAGCAAGTTCCCTCATGCGTTTTTGTAGATGTATGCCTTCATTTCTCTGGTGTCAATACCTGGAATGGAACAGGCTAAGGGGTAGATGTGTGCCTCCATAAACAGCTTCCCAGGGAACTCCTCTGGCACCCAGACACCAGCTGGTTGCTTGCCAGGTCAAATCATAGCACCGCAGTGGGCTTCTCTGTCCTCCAGTGGGCAGCGGTCACACTGTTTCCAACAACATCTGAGTCTTGGCCCCAGTTAATGCCCTCTTCTAAGTTTGTTCTTCTCTTGGCTGCTCTGCCTTCGCCCTAGAGAACGTACTGCTTCCTTCCTCTGACAGTGTTATTAGTTAATCCCCTGTTGCTAGTTACTGCTTATTTGTATTAAACTTGCCCTGTTCAAACCAACTGATGTGGCTGCAGCCTCCTGATTTCATCCCAACTTATACACTGCAGTCGTCAATCCTCCACTGTGCCTCGAAGTAGACAGCCCTTCTCATTTCTAAGGTTAACAACCAAGCCAAGCTGCCAACATATTTTATTTGAACAAATGCAGCAGCATCCTATCTGGTTTTGCCACTTTTCCATCTGCCCCCCCCCCATATAGTAACCATAGTAAGCTTTCTAATATAAATCCAATCATATTATTACAGTGATTAACACCCTGCAATCAGGACTTTTGGTTTCAGTGTAGACATGCAGAGGGCTAGAAAGAGAAGCTGGACATTCTGTAAATTAATAATGTTTCTTGAACCATTCTGAGGACTGAGGTGATAAGGCAACTACATAACCCTAAATCTGAGCAAAGCCATGTTCCCGCGGGGAGATACAGGACCCGGACATCTGCTAATCTGGGGCAGATGCCGCTGGAGTTCATATAAGCTGGTAAGCGGATTCAGCTAAATGTTGTTTAATGAATTGCTAAAGGCCAAGTGTGGGCTAGTTTGAAGACTTTATCCTCTTGCAGGATTTTCCTCTACAAACCCCACCAGGCATTCAGAAGGAAGGTCAAGTGGAATCTGGAAGAATCTTCCATCATTCTGCTGGCTGGGGGAGCACTGCCAGAACTTGGCTCAACCCATCCACTCTACCTCCCCTACGGAACAAAAACTAAATTTGTAGAAGGAAGAGCAAAACAAAACAAAATGGTCGTATTAGGGCACTGGTGCCCACCTGTAACAACTGGGTCAGCTCTCTCCGAGGGCAAGGCAAGGCTGTGGGCCGGCTCAGAACTACAGCTAGAGGAAGGGCAGGAGCATCTGGGAAGGCTACGCCTCTGAACTCTGAGACTCTGAGACACAGAACCGGACTGTTGAAGACTGAGGCTTAATCAGACTACCAGAGAACACTCCTACCTCCCGCCGCTCGCCACAGGTCAGTAAGTATCAAGGAAAAAAGAATCCCAGTAGAGCGAGGGAGCTGCAAGAGACATACTATCTGTGCGGTGCCACACAGTGGAAAACTCAAGGCCAAGAGAGGAGGAGACATTGAGAAAGTAGGCCCTGGCAAAGCGGGCTGTATCCTAAATACTAAATACCACTAGAAGAATTTGATACCTGTGCTTTACAGAGGGTAATCATAGCAATGGCCGCAACTAGGTTTGTGTTAATGCTAAAGGTTTAGCAGCAAAAAAAAAAAAAGGCATGCTCTTCTGTAAACGTAAAAATAGTGCCTCCATATTTACCATCCTATACAAAGAATTGCCTTCCAGCAAATACATGAAGCATCCAAAACATCACATGAATAAATACTCTCCCCAAACAAAAACAATCATCAGAACCAGACCCGAATATGACACATATATTTAAAAAAGTGAGATGGGAACTTTAAATAATTATGACCAACAAATATGCTAAGGGCTCTAATGCCAGAAGTAGGTAACATTGCAGCAGAGAAATAGAAAGTACAAGAATCAAATGGAAATGTTAAAGATAGAAAATACAAAAATAGATATAGATGAACAACACCTTTGCTAGGCTAACAGGTAGAGATGACACAACCAAGGAAAGAATCAGTGAACTTGACAGCAGGCCAGTAGAAATCATCCAGACCAAAACACAGCAGACTGAATATTTGTGTGCTCTTCCCCCAAACTCATGCTGAAATCCTAACTCCCAATATGATGATATTACGAGGTGAGGCCTTTGCAAGGTGATAAAATCGTGAATGTGGAGCCCTAAGGAAGATTAGTTTCCTTATAAGGGACTCAGAGAACTCGCTTGCCCTCCTTCTGCCGTGTGAACAAAAAACAGCAAGAAGGTGGCAGTCTATAGCCTAGAAGACGGCTCTCCCCAGAGCCAAGTCATGATGACATCTGCACCTCAGACCTCCGGATCCATGAGAAATAGGGTTCTCTCGTTCATGCACCACCCAGTCGATAGCAGCGTATTAGAGAAGCCCACGCTAAAGGCACCATTTTATTGTTTTTCCCTAATGCGTATAGTATATAAATTAAATGGATATGAATCAGGCCCCACTGTAATACCTTCTCTCTTTTAACAGCTTTGTGTGCCTTAGAAACCCCATCAACTTCACTGACTTATTCAGCTTTATACCCTTATGCTGCTGGTAGCTGTTTCTTAAATTGTAATGATTGGTTTCAGAAATTATTCAAATTTAATTTGATAAAGGAGATGGCCTTATTCATAAACACTATTCAAACATTAAGGCAATAAACCAAAGCAAATCTAGAATGAAGCAATTCTACCACCTTTTGGATTAAAACCTATATTTAGGGATGAAAATCTGTGAGGGTAGATGGTATTGGGAGGGAAAATTCAAACAGCAACTATGACAGAATAATGCACCTCTGTTTTTATTTGTCATATGACTTATTTTTCCATATTGTGTGTACATGTGAATGTTAGCTTGCTTCTGTGTATGTATTCATTTTAGACTCAACTTACTGCTTATCAGGAGGCAAAAAGTATTCTGATAGTCTGAAACTAGACTCAGTTCCAGCATTGTAAACATCTTGCCTTTAATATTTAGTGGAATCAGCAATAAAAATAGAGACAAATAGAGTGAATAAATCATTTTCTGACTATAACTTACCTTGAGAGAAATTCTCCTTAATTGGCAAAATAGCACAAAGCAGTTTGCTTTTTAAAATTATTTATTTTCATTTTATTTGAAAGATAGAGAACACCCCAGAGAGAGAAACCTTCCATTTGCTGGTGTACTCCCAAAACACCTATAATAGCAAGGGCTGGGCCAGACCAAAGCCAGGAGCTCACAACTCAATTTGGGTCTCCCATGTGGGTGGCAGGAACCCAAAAACTGGATCCATCATCTGCTGCCTCCCACAATGTGCATTAGAAGGAAGCTAGATTGGAAGCAGAGCTGCTGGGACTCAAATGAGGCCCTCTGATAGGGGATGTGGGCATCCCAAGGAGCACCTTAACCACTGGGCCAAATGCCTGCCTCACAGATCAGTTTTTAACAAGTTTATTTAAGTGTATCAGCCTCTGAAGAAAATTACATATTAGCTCTTTTTTATTAAACTACCTTGCATATAGTTTAATAAAATCTCATATTGTGCTTTAATAAATGTATTCAATCATTAAAACAGAGCCTTATTGAAGGTAGCAATTGCCTGGGCCGATCCTGGCTTCAGTACTGATTATTCCACATCCCGGGAGGTCCTTCAGGCTTCAGTAAGCTGGGACAACTGGTCACCACGCAGTCTCAGGAAGCCGGAATGGGGGGAACGGGAAACAGGCAGGGGAAGCAAAGGCAAGGTGATGTATTAACAAGCTGGCCAGAACTTCAAGGGAAGACGACTCATACCGCCGATTGCTTACTTATGCAACTTATTTCCAGGCAGGCTACACCAAGCCACTGCTCCTGGGAACACCTGTTAGAAGGAGGAAGAAAGGAATTGGTCTGCTAATTTCTTCCTGTCTCACATCTATCCCTGGTCACTTTTCACTGTGTGGAGTGTTAAACCCCTGCGACTCCAGGCTCTGTCACCTAGACTTGCTGAACATCTGCTGGGGAAGCCAGATCACACAGCTCCCTCTGCAGTATTTCTGAGTTTAAGAGGATTTGGGTGAGGCCATGGCCTCTGTAGGCCTGGCTAGGTCAGACCTCTGCGTGGTGGAGCCCTGGGATTCCCATTACAATGGGCAGCACGGAGGCTGTGCCATTTCCCAGCCCTTAGCCCATAGATGATGAAAGAGCTGGCAGTGGTAGGAGGTAAGGCAAGGGACGATAGGGAAGACAGGCAGAGAAAATCTGGGGAGGTATATGAACAGAGCACAGTACAGCAGATACATGTTCACACATGTATCACACATGTCAATGTGTGTTAATATTTTGAATTGTTGTGAAGGCATCAGAAGATTGTGGTTAATGCTTGCAGTCTGGAGTCAGATAAACGTGGACTTGAATCTCAGCCCTGCTGTTGACTAGTAGTATCCTTTTGGGTAAGTCACTTAAACTCACATGCAAAATTAGGATCACAATAGTACAATAGTGCCAAAAGATTCATGGAAGATGTATGTTATGAACAAGCTACCTCAAACATTTTTTGCACCAAAATACACTCGTTTTTCTAAAAAATTAATTCTTATTTATTTTCAACACAGAGTTAAAGATGGATAGATACACAGAGATCTCCTATCTGGTGGTTCACTCTCCAGATGCCTGCAGTGGCCAGAGCTGGACCAGCACAAAGCCAGAGCCCAAAAGGGGGTCCAGAGCTCCCATATGGGTGGCAGGGACCTAGGTGCTTCAGCCATCACCTACCTCCCAGGGTGTACATTACCAGGAAGCTGGAATTGGAAGTAGAGCCAAGACTTGAACCCAAGCAATCACATAGGAGATGTGCCAAATGCCTGCCCCCTCATCTTTTAAAAACCTTTTATTACAACACAGTTCTAAATTTACAAAGCAGAAATTGTGAGGTAGTAATACAAAGAGGTCCCAAATACCTCTCATCCTACTTCCCCTATTGTTAACATCTCATATTAGTATAGCTATCATCATTAATGAACTATACCCATGTTTCCCTATTTTAACTCAGATTACCTCTAACTTATAATTTTATCCAATTATCTTTTAAATCCACTTTTATACGAACTCTCTGAAGTATCTTTGTATTTGATACGAAGGAAACATGAGATAAAACCTATTAGTTGTTACAAGAGCACTTGACATGCAAAAAGTATTTAGCAAGAGTTGATGATTAATATTAATTGATGGTAGTACTTCTTAAAGATACATCTCACGTGCACTTAACCTGAAAAATTTCATTCAGAATTCCTTGGATTTCACTTAGCAAATCTAGTTTTTTTCTTTTATTTAATAAATATAAATTTCATAGGTACAGCTTTTGGAATACAGCAGTTCTTCCCCCCATACCCACCCTCCCACCCCCACTCCAGTTCCACCTCCTACTCTCTCTTCCATCCCATTCTTCTTAAGATTCATTTTTAATTATCTTTATATACTTAAGATCAACTCTATACTACATAAAGATTTCAACAGTTTGTACCCACACAGACACACCAAGTATAAAGTACTGTTTGAAGACTAGTTTTACTGTTAATTCTCATAGTACAACTCATTTTTTTTTTCTGACAGGCAGAGTTAGACAGTGAGAGAGAGAGAGACAGAGAGAAAGTTCTTACTTCCGTTGGTTCACCCCCCAAATGGCCACCACGGCTGGCGCACTGTGCCAATCCGAAGCCAGGACCCAGGTGCTTCCTCCTGGTCTCCCATGCGGGTGCAGGGCCCAAGCACTTGGACCATCCTCCACTGCCTTCCTGGGCCACAGCAGAGAGTTGGACTGGAAGAGGAGCAACCAGGACTAGAACCCTGGTGCCGGCACAGCAGGCAATGATTAGCCTAGTGAGCTGCAGCGCCGGCCAATAGTACAACTCATTAAAGACAGAGGTACTACATGGGGAGTAAGTACACAGTGACTCCTGTTGGTGATTTAACAATTGACGCTCTTATTTATGACATCAGTGATCACCCAAGGCTCTTGTCATGAGCTGCCAAGGCTATGGAAACCTTTTGAGTCCACAAACTCCAACCTTATTTAGACAGGGCCATAATCAAAGTGGAAGTTCTTTCCTCCCTCTTTGATCATCCCTTCTTTCCACCGGGATCTCACTCACAGAGATCTTTCATGTAGGCCATTTTTTGCCACAGTGTCTTGGCTTTCCATGCCTGAATTGCTCTCATAGGCTTTTCAGCCAGATCCAAATGCCTTAAGGGCTGATTCTGAGGCTAGAGTGCTATTTAGGGCATTTGTCATTCTAGGAGTCTGCTGTGTGGCCTCTTAGCAAATCTAATAATGATAACAATACCACTTTCTAGGTATTAGGAATGTATCAGGAGCTACACACACAACATTTAACTCCTCATAAAACCCTGAGGATTATCTTCATTTTCCAAAGAGTAACCCAGGGTTTAGGGAGCTTGTACAAGCCACTCACATCTCCACGATTACAAGTAGCTGAAAAGATTTTTTAAAGTTTACTTGCATTTTATGTCAGTCAAGATCTCTGTGAAATACAGATGGCACATTTAAGCAGAATGCTTGAGAAATACTTCAAAAGTTGTGGAGGGTGGAGCTGGTGTTGTGGCACAGTGGTTAAGACACTGCTTGAGACACTAACACCCCACATTAGAGTGCCGGGGTTTGAGTCCCAGGTACCCTGCTTCCAATCTAGCTTCTTGCTAACTTGCCTGAGAAGCAGCAGATGATCACTCAAGTATGTAGTCCATGCCACCCACAAAAGAGATCCAGATGGAGTTCCTGCTCCTGGTTTCAGCCTGGCCCAGACCCAACTGTTGTGGGCATTTGGGGAGTGAACCAGTGGCTGGAAGATCTCTCTCCCACTTAAGATTTTTCTCTTTGTGTCATTCTACCTTTCAAATAAATAAATAAATAAATCTTTAAAAACTGTTGTAAGTTAACTGAAAATAGATCTTTGTAAAAAATAAGAATGGGAATGGGAGAGAGAGGAAGAGGTGGGAGTATGGGCAGGAGGGAGGTAGGGTGGGAAGAATCACCATGTTCCCAAATTTGTATATATGAAACGCATGAAGTTTGTATTCCTTAAATAGACTTACAAAAAAAAAAAAAACAGTTGTAAGCACAATAATGAATATCCTGCTCACCTGTTTTTTTTTTTTTTTAATTGTTGTTATGTCAAGGTTTAGGGAAACAAACAAAGATGGTGCAGACCTCCAAGGTTAACAACAGTTGTTTTTTTTTTTTCTTTTAATTTTGATGTAGGTCAAATTTTCATGTTTTTTAAAAACTTTTAAAGATGTATTCATTTATTTGAATGTCAGAGTTAGAGAGAGAGAGAGAGTGACCTTCCTTCCATTGGTTCATTCCCCAGATGGCCCCAACGGCCAGTGCTGGACCAGGCTGAAACCAGGAACCAAGTGCTGCATCGTGGTCTTCCACGTGGGTACCAGGGTCCTAAGCATTTGGGCCATCCTCTGCTGCTTTTCCCAGGCCATTAGCAGGGAGCTGGATCAGAGGTGGAGCAGCTGGGCGTTCACAAAGGATGCTGGCATTGCAGGTTGCAGCTTAACGTGCTATGCCACAGCACAGCCCCAGGCTTAGCAACAGTTGAAGGCTATAGCTGACCAATATCCATAGGAGTGGCTACCCTGTATACCCACTTAGCAGGCTCACCTCTGAAGTGGATGACCTCTGTTAGGCATTTGTGGGGGTATAAACATCTTCAAACTTCCTTTCCATTTTGAGAAACCCATCCATATCCCTATCCCCTATCCTCATTGTCATTGATTTTTCAATCTTACTCTTCCTAAGTTCCTGAACAGCTAGTCAACTTATCAGTCGATCACCTTGAATTACTGTAGATCCTTATCTTAGGCCCTCTCTCATGCTAAAGGAAGCAGACAACCAGATTTATAAGCTTAAGATTACCTCTCACCAATACCCTTCAAGAGCACTTGCAGATATAGGGCTATATATGAGCATTATTATGGCTATTGACTTCTGGCTGCAGCTAGCACGCCATGCAGATCCATTTGTAAACCAGGTCTGAGTTTTTACCTCTATTACCTGGTCACAGGGAACTCCCTGTGAAGCCATAAATTAGATTAAAAGCAATATGACAAAGCAGTAGGAGCAGGTACCATGGGAGTGTGAGCGACCAGCTTGAGTAGTTTATTTAGGAATTTTCTGGTTATATAGCTTGAACATAGCTTTTCTATTTTACAATGAAATACTACTGCACAATCCAATTTTATGGCATTTAGGCAAGATAAAACCAAGCCCATGGTGGTCAGTTACGTTGGTCATACTTTCCGTTTGATACCGAGGTTAAGCAGCAAGCCAGGTATTGCTTTTTGAATGGGGGACTGGTGGCAGGAGACACTCCCATTAAGGTCTTTTGGAAGTCCTGTGCAGTTCCACTATCTGCTCTGAGCCACTTACGATATTGGTCTGATGAGAGATAAGGCCCAAGTGGCAGGACAACAGCATTACAATCTGGACCTCCCATAGACTTTTGTTTTGCTCCCTGCACGGCTTACTGGGTTCAAGAAGCAGGACCAAATGTAGTCTGTATTTACTTCAAAATCATTGTAACAGGCTGCATAAAGAGAGGGAGCTCACCTCATTCAGAGGTGATTTCCAACCTATTCCCGACCGTTGGACCCCCAGAAATTTAAATGACACTGCAGGTCCTGGAATATTCTTGGTGTTTATCTCCCACCCCTGGCATGCATATATCTTACTTGCTACTTACTGTGCATATTTCTTGTTAGCTGGGTCTAATTACCATGTGATAATTACACTGTGTCAGCAAGGTATTCTATGGGGAATCAAGACCAGGGTCTCTCCAAACTCTGAAATGGCAGACCACAGGACAGCTGACAGAGCTCTGCATACAGTCAGGTTCATTGCTATCCCTGCATGTGAAGGAAGATGGCTTCTGATTATCCTTTCTGCTAGGAATATGTTAAACAATGTTGTTAGGTCAGTAGCTATAAACCAGACAATGAGTCTATTTGATTCTATAAAATTAGCAAATCCAGAACTTCAGCTATGATTTGAGGTCACTATCTTGCTAACTCTTTGCCTATTTATGGTCATTTCTCAAGATCTGTCGGGCCCTTATACTGTCCAAACTCTCAAGTCAAATGGGGATGTGGCAGGAATCACCACCCTTACATCTTTGAAGTCTTTGATGGTGGCACTTGGCCTCTCTAATGCATGCAAAATTATTTCTCATTTACTATCTTGGTGAGGTCTAGGGGGCATTTTCAGGACTTCTATTTGCCCCTCTCTTCTATATTAGCCCTAACTTCATAGATTAGGAAGCCAGAGTGGGACTTTTTCCCACTTACCAAGGGTATCTATTCTTGCTGTACGTACTGAGGCTAGAGTAGGCAGGATATGTCCATTGTCTTGTTGGATTTGGGCTGACACAATTACCTGATCTACAAAACCCTTAACCCTTAGGATTCACTTTCATATATGTTCCCTAGACTTCTGATGATACCATTTGGCATTTAACTCTTCCTTGTAAACTTTCTTTTCTTGGACTCTTACTTCCCCACATGGGATGGATATGTTTCATATCTTGTGAGGCTAGCATTCCAAGTGCAGTCATTGAAAAACATCTAAAGGGTGGACACAATGTAGTTACCAGAAGTTCCACTTATGTGGTCCTATAAAGGTACCAGAACCAGAACTGCAGCTGTACTGCAATCATCGCGTGACCCAGAAGAGTCTGGAGGATCTGCCTTCACCAGCAAGGGAGCTCCAGGCAGACTTGGAACTTCAACATTCTCGATGTTCTGTCTGTCCAAATGTGTATAATCTATTCCTCAGGATCCCATCTTGTAGTTTGTGAGCTTGGTCCTCAACTCGATGAGTGCTCTGCCACCTCAGGAGGTGACCAACTGCTTAGACTGATTTCAAGACTGATTTTCATTTTGCACCTGTGTCCTGAGTTGAAAACCAAGCTTTCAGTTTACTTCCCTCCTCCCTCATAGTCTTTCTAGGGTAATCAGAAATATCAGCTGACCCCTCAGTCTCTATAATCAACATCATTGCATGGTGACCAAACTCCACAGACATTTGGTCTCATCAAACTTCGTACTTCCGCACTGTATGATAATTTGAGTTACTGTGATGTCACTAAATCCACATGGATTACCAGTATTCCTGTTTTTCTTGGCAAAGAAGTTATAGATGTATCTTTCATGTGACCCACTGTATCCCAGAGTTCCATTTTAAGACTGTGTCTGTTGTGTCATTCAGTATCCCATCATTAACTATATGACAACTTCAAACTGGATAATGGAAAGGAGTTAATAAATGGGTCATGTTCAAAGATGTGGGTAGGGTTTAGAGAACGGATGCTGCTGGTAACGCTAGCACCAGCATGAAAGGAACAAAGGGAAGGAGGAAGCAGTACCAAACCAGGTGAGAGTGCAAAGGACCACCAGACAGAACCAATGGCCTTTGATAGACTGATATGTGCAACCCATGGCCCAGCAGGGGAGGGCTTACTCTCCTCCTACCTACTAATCTCCAATTAATCATTCCCTTTATGGAGATAAACCTTAAGCCAGAAGATGAGAGTTCAGCCACTGGGGGCGGCACAGAACAGAGTGCAGATGGGTGGAGAGTAGATTGGAACGTCAAATGGAAACATCCAGTCTAACTCTCAATCCTGGGTTATTCATGATTCTATACTAAGATGCTACCCTGGGGTCGCACAGTAACATAGTGGGTAAAGCTGCCGCCTGCAATGCCGGCATCCCATATAGGCTCTGGTTCGATGGAGTCCCGGCTGCTCCACTATTGATCCAGCTCTCTGCTATGGCCTGGAAAAGCAGTGGAACATAGCCCAAGTGCTTGGGCCCCTGCACCCATGTGGGAGACCCGGAAGAAGCTCCTGGCTCCTAGCTTCGGATCAGCAAAGCTCCAGGTGTTGCAGCCATCTGGGGAGTGAACCAGTGGATGAAAGACACCTCTCTCTCTCTCTGCCTCTGCCTCCCTGTAACTCTTCCTTTCAAATAAATAAATAAATCTTTTTTTAAAAAAAAATGATGCTATCCTCAATCCACTGTTTGAAATATCTATAGAAACAGGAAATGTGGGAGAATCTCACTATTGTTTTATCACTCGAGGATGTCATTACTCCTTTGAGGTCAGGGAACACAATTCCATGGTGTCATGCACTGACCAGCCTCCAGGTGAGAGCCACCACAGAGAGTTTTAAGGATGGTGGGCTCACAGATACTAATTCTAAAGGCATTGTGATGGCTAATTTTAGGTGTCAATTTGACTGGACTAAGGGATACCTAGAAACCTGGAAAAGCATTATTTCTGTGAGAGTGTTTGTAGAGGAGGTTAGTGTGTGAGTGTGACGAGGGTAGAGGAGAAGATCCACCCTCAACGTGGGCAGGCACCATCCAGTCAGCCCGGGGCTCAGAGACAATAAACACAGAAGGTGAATTAGCATCTCTTCTTGAGAGCATGAAGACACCTGCCTCCTGCCTGGTACATAAGAGCTCCGGGCTTGCTGGCCTTGGGACACTAGAGCTTACGCTGGTGGTCCCCTCCTCAGGTATTCAGTCTGTTGGCCTCAAACAGAAACTTACATGATCAGATTCACTGGTTCTGAACCACAAGACTGACTCCAGGATCTCCAGCCAGTAAATGACCTGTCTTGGGACTTCTCTGCTGCCATAATTGTGTGAGCCAATTCCCTAATAAATCCCCTCTCACAGATCCATTTTAGTTTTGATTTTCTGGAGAACTCTACTACAGGCATATATATTTTACATATCTCCGATGTATTAAAACATTTAAGTAGGAAAAGTATAAGAAGTGAAGTGCCAACAGAAGCATGTATTACTTTTACTATTGTTCACTCAATCATTTATTCAATAAATGCTTATTGACCATTGCCAATAAAAAACAAACAATCCAACAAAACAAAGTCCATGAACACCACATTCTATCAAAGAAGTCAGACAAGGTCAAAGAGGAAGGCAGATGCTAGACTGTACAGTACAGTAAGTTCGTGCTTTATGTGTGGTCCAGTACAAAGCAACTAGAGGATTAAAGCAAGGTGGTATTATAACCCAGGATATAATGAATGTTTTTTTCTTTTTTTTTATTTGACAGAGTTAGAGAGAGAGAGAGAGAGAGAGAGAGAGAGAGAGAGAGACAGAAAGGTCTTCCTTCCATTGGTTCACTCCCCAAATGGCTGCTACGGCTGGAGCTACAATGATCTGAAGCCAGGAGCCAGGTGCTTCCTCCTGGTCTCCCATGCGGGTGCAGGGCCCAAGCACTTGGGCCATCCTCCACTGCCTTCCCTTGCCACAGCAGAGAGCTGGACTGGAAGAGGAGCAACCGGGACTAGTACCCGGCGCCCATATGGGATGCCGGCACCACAGGTGGAGGATTAACCAAGTGAACCATGGCGCTGGCCCCCATGATGAACGTTTTTAAATTATCATCGTGGCTCCTGCATATGGCAAATAAATGGTAGAAATAGAGGATCCATAATGTAGAAGATTTGAAAAGAAATGATGATGTTTTGAACTAATATATTAGAAAAGGAAGCACAGGGGCTGGTGTTGTGACATAGTGGGTAAAGCCGCCGTCTGCAGCGCTGGCATCAATATAGGCACCAGTTCATGTCCCGACTGCTCCACTTCGGATCCAGCTCTCTGCTGTGGCCTGGAAAAGCAGTGGAAGATGGCCCAAGTGCTTGGGCCCTGCACCTGTGTGGGAGACTGGGAAGAGGCTCCTGGTTCCTGGCTTTGGATCAGCAAAGCTCGGGCTGTTGCGGCCATTTGAGGAGTGAACCAGCAGACGAAAGACCTCTCTCTCTCTCTCTCTCTGCCTCTCTGTACCTCTGCCTTTCAAATAAATAAGTAAATCTTTAAAACAGAAAAGTAAGCCCGGTTGATATATTTGGGACACAGAACTAATACAATTTGCTTTCGGACTGCATCTAAGGGAAGGATAAGGGAAAGATCCGAGAATGATTTCTAGCCTTCTGTCTAGTCAACTGGATGGCTGGAGATGGCAGTAACTGACACTAGGAAAGTTATCGGAAGGGAAGACTAGGGGGTTCAGGGTTGAGCATTAAGAGTCCTGTTTTGGATGTGTTAAGACTGAGCAGCCTGTTAGATATCCATAGGGAGATGTTTAGTTGATAGTTGGCTATCGGATAATGATCTTCAGAAGAGAAAGAAGGACTGGAGTTATAAATATGGCAGTCATGGCTATACAAAGAGAATTTAAAGCACATGAAGAGATATGTAGGGCAATAGCTTAAAACACAGGGTTCCCCAGGAATTCCATCTAGAACAACTAGGAAGAAGAGGAAGAACCAGAGAGAAGGCTCAAAAAAGCTAGGGTGGTAGGGTCAGGGGAGCCCGATGTCCCTGGAGCACGTTCAGGAAAGTGGAGCTGGCAGAAACCAGCTGGGGACGAAGCACAGACAATGAGTGCACACGACTCTTCCAGGGAGTTCTCCTGTGAACAGGACAGAAAAAAGCAGCAATCGATCATTTAATCTTTTCTTTTTCCTCGCTCTATAAATAGACTGTTTTATGGTAATACTTTCCATATCGTTCAGCTTCTGCTTTGCAGAACAAACCACCCCCAAAACTTAGTGGCTTAGAAGATCAGTATTTAGCCCGATGATTTGCCTGGTGGTTCTGCTGGCCTGGGCTGGACTGGCTGGGAGCCGCTCATCCCATGAGGCCTCATTCCCACGACGATCAGCCAGCCCCGTTTCAGGTGAAGCTGAGGATGACTGGCCATGTGTTATTTCTCATCATTCAGCAGGCCAGCCTGGGCTCATGCACACGGTCATGTTTATAGGACTCCCAAGAGCGACTAGAGAGGGCCAACCTAACACAAAAGTGCTAAGTAAGTCTTGGGTTATGTTATGTCACACTCGCTATTGTCCCGTTACCCAAAGCAAGTCACATAGGCGAATCCTGAGTCAGTGTGCGAGGGGGATAGCTAAAGGCAGGAAGAGAGAAAGGACATTATTGTAGGTCTATATGCAAATAATCTTCCCCAATTACTACTGTATTCGTAGTTATGTAAAATCATCAACAAGTTGCTCATGTTAGAAGACTTGAAATTATTTTTCTACTTCTTGTTTTCTCTTGTAGTGTAAAATGGAAGATTATTTAATTAACTAAACAAAAATGTGTTTTGTGGCAAATAATTTTCTCTCAGTACTTTGATAATCTAACTACTAATATAAATTTTGATCACAGAAGCATTATTGTTTTAATTATGTTCAGAAACTAGACACAAATCACATAATTGGCAGATTAAAATATGAAATTTATTTTAAAACTCTCATAACAGAATGTGACTTAATATCCCAGTAATGAATTTCCTTTTATTTATTTTCTTACAAATATGCAAAGACGTAATCACCAATAAGTGGTAATATTTAAACATGTAGAAAAAATACAGAGTGGTACTCCTGCTTTAGCTGATTGCACCTGTGCTTCTTATCTGGAAGTTAGAAGCAAGTGAAACTAAATGGTTTTCCAAATGACTGTGTCAAATATTCACCTTCTCCCAGCTAATTGATTTTTGTCACTGCTGTCTCCCCAGGGGGTCACCTGCACCGACCCAGAGTGCTGACAATCCTAAAATGCCTCCAACGCTTCCTGCAAGCATCGCTGACTGCCAATTAGTGCAACTTTATAAGGGGTCATTTAGAAAACACCGAGGAGGGAGCCTCTCCTACTGCAGTGAGGCCAAGTGTCGGTTCCCACTCAAATTAGCTCTGTGAGGATTTGAGGTCTCAGTTTATTCATCTGGAAAACACCTTTAAGCTCTTTTGGCAACCCCTAGTTCTCGGAGTCCTTGTGGGCTCTGCCTGTGCAACGGAATCGACAATCTATTGATCAGGGATCTGGAGGAGGGGCACTCAGCACTCCGAATCCTGCTGAAGACAAAGGGCAGGGGCCATCCCAACCTGTGATAACATAGTTAGCCTTCTGCAGACATAAACCCAAAGTTCAGGAGATGCAAGCATAAGAGCAAGGTAGGAATCCAAAAGTTCACATGCATCTGGGACTGGTATTGGCTTGATGCTTTTTTCAAACGTTTTAAAATGTTTGCAGAGCCCCCCTCCCCCTTGCAGCTGAAATAACGGCTCACCTGCTCGCTACAGACACTTGGGTTGACCAGATCGTCAGTCTCCGTCACCTTTTGGTTGCCAGATGCCTTTGAGGATCTGGAGCAGATCCAGCTGCAGTTGGTCCTGTGCGCACTGTGAGAGCGCACAGGTAGCTGTACCTCCCACATGCAAACAACGATCTCAGGCACCACAGGAGACCTACTTGTTCGGGTTAACGCCCCCTACCTTTACTGTGGCTGACCTGTGTCTGAACATTGTGCCTCATGGTCTCAATACTGGCAGGCTTCCACCCCACTCAGACTACTCAAACTGAAGGTAAATTCCTCATCTCCAAGGAAATTCTACATCCCCTCATGCATACCTTGCATCTCTTTCCCCAGACTCTCAGGACTTCTCGATTGAATAAACACTTCCTAAATCTAGTATAACAATGAAAGGGTTTAGAACAGGTTTGGGACATACAAGTCTTACAGTCTTTACAACTGAATTCTGGCTACTGATCCCTGAATAGAACCACTCATGCCACCAGCCTGTCGATTTGCATGGGATTCAAGATGGAGGAATAGGGGGGAAAAAAAAATGCTGATTTTGACCAGGCGAAGATAGTGGAGGAAAAACGGAGCAAGTGTATTCCCAGGGGAGAGCTGGAGAGAATTTTACATGGAAAGTTTAGAGAAAGCAGGGGGGATGATGTGGAGCAGCGTGGAAAGAGTGGACGTGCAGCAGTGAGCGGGGGCCCCACATTAGACTCCCGCAGCTGGGGGGTTGGAGGAGACGCCAGCTTCTCAGAGCAAGGCGAGAGCTGACCGCAGCAGCTCAGGCCACTGGAGATACTGCACGAGGGAGCATCTTACTGACCACACTGACTTTGATTCTGACCTGCAGCCCTAGTAGGGGGGAGTAGGAACGCACAGACCCTTTGCATGGTTCACGCATCAGCAGGGGTGAGGGTTGTACACACTGTGGGCTAACCCTGGCTATTGATCACCTTGGAAGAGAGGACATAGAGTTGTGGTTATGCCAATAGATGAGACCAACCCTACCTCTGCTGACAACAGAGGAGACTTAGCAGGTCCAACACGGGTGACCCAACTTGGGTCACCCTGGTTTCTCAACCCTGCCCCAAACTTGAGCACTGACCAGAGATCCCTAGCCCCACCCAGTCTATGCCTCTGGGTATTCACTGAAGGAGCAGACAATCTGCTGATCCACAGAGGCATAGTTTAAAGAGGAAACCCATCAGTGGAGAAAACCAACAAGTGTTTCCACAAATGCCTAAAAGTAAACCCAGAAATATAAAAGAAGACAACAACAATCTAATTTTAGAATGTGAAGGTGAAGAGATTGATGAAATGCCTGAAAAGGAATTCAAAAGAATGATCATAGGATTACTCAGAAGCAGTGAGAAGCAAATTCATGACTTCAAGAAATCCATACATGACATGGATGAAAAATTTTCCTGTGAGATAGAGATTTTGAAGAGAAATAAAAATGAAATATTAGAAATGAAGAATTCAGTATGTCAAGTTAAAAAAAAAACAGTGGAAAGCTTTAACAGCAGACTTGGGGAGGCAGAAGAAATAATATCCAAGCTGGAATACAAACCTTTGGAAATATCTCAATCAGATCAAAAAAATTAGAAAAATTAAAAAACAGTATTTGAGATTTATGGGATACTATCAAATGACCCAACATATGGGTCCTAGAAATTCCTGAAGGTGTAGAAAGAGAATGCATAAGAAGCTTTATTCAGTGAAAAAACAGGAAATTTCCCTAATTTGGAGAAAGTGACATTCAAATTCAGGAAACACATGGAATGCCTAATACATATGACCAGAAAAGATCTTTTTGTTTTTTAACTTTTATTTAATGAATATAAATTTCCAAAGTACAGCTTATCGATTACAATGGCTTCCTCCCCCCCATAACTTCCCTCCCACCCACAACTCTCCCCTTTCCCTCTCCCTCCCCCTTCCATTCACATCAAGATTCATTTTCAATTCTCTTTATATACAGAAGATCAGTTTAACATATATTAAGTAAAGATTTCAACAGTTTGCACCCACATAGAAACACAAAGTGAAAAATACTGTTTGAGTACTAGTTATAGCATTAAATCACAATGTGCAGCACATTAAGGACAGAGATCCTACATGGGGAGTAAGTGCACAGTGACTCCTATTGTTGACTTAACAAATTGACACTCTTGTTTATGGCATCAGTAACCACCCTAGGCTCCTGTAATGAGTTGCCAAGGCTATGGAAGACTTTTGAGTTCACCAACTCTGATCATATTTAGACAAGGTCATAGTCAAAGTGGAAGTTCTCTCCTCCCTTCAGAGAAAGGTACCTCCTTCTTTGATGACCTGTTCTTCAGAAAAGATCTTTACCACAACACACTGTAGTCAAACTTTCATCAGTAAAATATAAAGAAAAGATTGTTTTTTAATTTTTTTTTATTTTTTTATTTTTTTGACAGGCAGAGTGGACAGTGAGAGAGACAGACAGACAGAAAGGTCTTTCTTTGCCGTTGGTTCACCCTCCAATGGCCACCGCAGCCAGCGTGCTGATCCGCCGCAAGGCAGAGGATTAGCCTAGTGAGCCATAGCGCCAGCCAAGAAAAGATTCTAAACTGTGCATGAGAGAAATCTTCAGAGGATCTCCAATTAGACTCACAACTGATTTCTCATCAGAAACCCTACAGGCTAGGAGAGAATGGAGAGAGATAGTACAAGTTTTAAAAGAAAAACTGTCAGGCCAGCGCCGCGACTCACTAGGCTAATCCTCCGCCTTGTGGCACCAGCACACCGGGTTCTAGTCCCGGTCAGGGCGCCGGATTCTGTCCCGGTTACTCTTCTTCCAGGCCAGCTCTCTGCTGTGGCCCAGGAGTGCAGTGGAGGATGGCCCAGGTCCTTGGGCCCTGCACCCACATGGGAGACTAGGATAAGCACTTGGCTCCTGGCTTTGGATCAGCGCGATGCGCCGGCCGCAGTACGCCGGCCGCGGCGGCCATTGGAGGGTGAACCAACGGCAAAGGAAGACCTTTCTCTCTGTCTCTCTCTCTCACTGTCCACTCTGCCTGTCAAAAAAAAAAATAAATAAAAATAAAAGTAAAAATAAAAAAACTGTCAGCCCAGAATACTGTTCCCTGCAAACTTCTCATTTATGAATGAAAGTGAAATAAAGACCTTCCATAACAAACAGAAATTGAAAGAGTTTATCATCATTTGTTCAGCCTTACAAATTATGCTTAAGCATGTGCTGCACACAGAAACACAGATAGTCATCTATATAAAAGAATGTGAAGGCAGAAAATCTCCTAATAAAAGTACAAAGGAAATCCAAAGCAAATGATAGAAATATTTACAGAAAAATGGCAGGACCAAATTGTTACTTATAAATAGGAACCCTGGAGGTAAATAGCCTAAATTATCCAATTAAAAGATAAAGACTCGCAGAATGGATTAAAAAACAAGACCCATCTATTTGCTGGCTACAAGAAACACACCACAGCAAAGATATACATAGACTGAAACTGAAAGGATGGGAAAAGATATTCTGTGCTAATGGAAAGCAAAAATGAGTAGTAATCTTACTATCAGACAGAATATATTTTAATACATAAACTGTTAAAAGAGACTATATAATGATTAAGGGATCAATTCAACAGGAAGATGTGACCATAATAAACACATATGCACCAATGCCAGGGCCCCTGGCTATTAAAAACAAACGTTAATGGATCTAAAGGGAGACATAGATGCCAATACAATAGTGATAACGTGGGATGCCAACACCACACTTTCAGCAATGGACATAACGAGATGGAAAATCAACAAAGAAACAACAGAGCTAATCTACACTGTAGACCAAATGGACTTAACTGATATCTATAGAACATTTCATGCCACAGTTGAAGACTACACATTTTTTTCATAGTACATGGAAGTTTCTCCAGGATAGACCATATGTTAAGCCATACAGCAAGTCTTAGCAAATTTTTAAAAATATTGAAATCATACCATGCATCTTTTCTGACCACAATGGAATGAATCTGGAAATTAACAACTTCAGAATCTCTAGAAAATATACAAACACATGGACACTGAAGTACATGCTCTTGAATGAACAGCATATCATAGATGAAATCAAAATGGAAATTAAAAATTCCTGAAAACGAATTAAGATGATAATACAACACATTAAAATTTATGGATAAAGCAAAAGCAGTGTTAGAAGGAAGTGTATAGCAACTGATGCCTACATCAAGAAATTGGGAAGGCATCAAATAAATGGGCTATCAGCGCATCTCATGGAACTAGAAAAATGACAGCAAAGCAGTTCCAAAATTAGTAGGAGGAAAGAAATAATTAAAATTAGAGAAGAAATAAAATTGAAATAAAAAATACAAAAGATCTGGGAAATGAAGAGTTTTTTTAAAAAATAAACAAAATTGATACTCCATTGGCCCAACTAACCAAAAACAAAACAAAACAAAATAAGGTAAATGCCCAAATAAATAAAATCAGAAATGCAAAAGGAGGTGTAACAACAGATATAACAGAAATCAAAAGAAACGTCAGGAATTCCTACAAACATCTATATGCCAATAAATTGGAAAATCCACGAGAAATGAATAATTCCTGAACACATGCAGTCTACCAAAACTGAGTCACACAGAATACAAAATCTAAACAGACCAATAACCAAGATAAAGATTGAATCTGTAAAAAAGACCCTCCCAACAAAGAAAAGCACAAGACTGAATGGCTTCACTGATCAACTCTACCAGACTTTTAAAGAACTAACCTCAATTCTTCTCAAGCTATTCAAAAACTATTAAAAGGGAGGGAATTCTCCCATATTCTTTCTATGAGGCCAGCATCACCTTAATTCCAAATAGGAATTGAGAAAAAGATACAAGAAAGAAAAAATAATTATAGACCAACTTCACTGATGAAAATAAATGCAGAAATCCTCAACAAAATACTAGCTACACATCCAACAACACATCAGAAAAATCATTCACCCGGATGAAGTGGGATTTATTCCTGGTATGCATGGATGGTTCAACACATGCAAATCGACAAATGTGATACATTACATTAACAAATTAAAGAATAAAAACCATATGAATATCTTAATAGATACAGAGAAAGCATTTGATAAAATACAATATTTTTTCATGATAAAAACCTTAAGCAAATTGAATATAGAAGGAACATTCCTCCACACAATCAAGGTAATATATGACAAACTCACAGCCAGTATCATATTGAATGGTAGAAAGTTGGAAGCATTTCTACTAAGATCTAGAACAAGATAAGGATCCCTACTTTCACCATTGCTATTCAATACAGTTCTATAAGTTTTAGCCAGAGCCATTAGAAAAGAAAAAGAAACAAAAGGATAGAAATTGGAAAGGAGGAAGTCAAATTATCCCTGGTTGCAGATGACATGAATCTATTTATAGGTGAACCACAGATACCACTAAGAGAATATTGGGACTGATAAGAGTTTGGTAATGTTGAAGGATATAAAATTAACACCTAAAAATCAATAGCCTTTGTTTACACAGAAAATGCCAAGGCTGAAAAAGAACTTGTAAGAGGGGCTGATGCACCCTCTGGACCGAGCAGGACAATCTTTCCAAGGCCACTGTTGCACACCATAAGACAGATAGCAAGAGGAAATACCCAAATCCCCCTCGATGCCCACATGCCAGCTTTGAAGAAGTTACAGAAAACGGAACTAACTCCATCCATAATCCCAAAGAAGAATTTTGGGTATTACCTCTTGAGGGGGGAATGTTAGGTAGGAAGTTAGTTATGAGCTTATGTGTGTGTGACATAAAGGCCTAAAGAGAAGACATCTATGTCCAGCATATGCATCTGCATCTCAAAGTCATCCTGACAATGCTTCAGGGGCAGCCCAGTGTTTGCATCCTGCCCTGCCCCCTTCTACCTGATAACCTGCCAGGTGGGAATCCCCGCCCCTTCTGCTTGACAAATCTTTCACAGTCTCCCAGATGCATCCCAGTATCTGCATTTCAAACACCCTGCTCCAGATCCCCATTCTCTAGGGGGTCCTGCTCACCCTTCCTCTGAACCCAGGATGGTGCCAGCTAGGCTTCCTCCTGTCTGATACCTTCAAGGGAAAACTCAGATAGGAGTTTCTTAATATTTACAGCCATAAAATCCTTTGTTTCAGGAGGAGATGTGTGAAGACAAAGACCCATCTCCTTAAAAACCCCCAGCCTCAACCAGGCGGTGCGCTTAGCCCTCTGCCTCTCTGCTGGGCCGCCTGCCTGGTCTGGCCGGGTGTAATCTCTCCACTCAACCATGTAACCTCGCTCCTTCCCCCCCCCCCCCAGTCTGAGCGACTGCACTCTCCCAGGTCCTGTCTGGAGAGGTGCCCATCCGTTCTTATGGATGTCCCTTCCCTAATAAACTTTGGTACTTTTACTTTCCACTAAAAAAAAAAAAGAGGGGCTGATGCAGGGGCAGTGTTGTGGCATAGCGGGTAAAGCCACAGTCTGCAGCACCGGCATCCCATATGAGCACCAGTTCAAGACTCAGGTGCTCCACTTCTGATCCAGCTCTCTGCTGTGACCTGGGAAAGTGGTTGAAGATGGCTCAAATCCTTGGGCCCCTGCATCCACATGGGAGACCCTGAAGAACCTCCTGGCTCCTGTCTTCAGATGGCCCAGATGCAGTCGTTGTCACCATTTGAGGAGTGAATCAGTAGATGGAAGATCTCTCTCTCTCTCTCTCTGCCTCTACATCTCTGTAACTATGCCTTTCAAATAAATAAATAAATCATTAAAAAATAAAAAGAGGAGTTGATGTTGTGGTATAGTGGGTAAAGCTGCTGTCTACAATGTCAGCATCCCACATGGGTGCTTGTTCCAGACCCATCTGATCCACTTTCCAATCCAACTTCCTGTTAATGTTCCTGGGAAAGCAGCAGAAGACGACTCAAGTTGTTCAGCCTCTACCACTCACATGGGAGACCTAGATGAAGCTCCTGGCTATTAGCTTTGGCCTAGACTAGCCCTGGCTATTGCAGCTATTTGGGAAGTGAATAAGGGATGGAAGATATCCCCTTCCCAGTAAGTCTGCCTTTCAAATAAACAAAATAAATCTTTAAATAAAATGAATTTGTAAGATACTAGCTATGAAAAATTTAAATACCTTGTAATAAATTTAACCCAGGAGGTCAAAGATTTCTACAATGAAAATTACTAAACATTAAAGAAAGAAATATAACAAGAGATAAAAATGGAAGTTTTCCATGTTCATGGATTGGAAGAATTAATATCATCAAAATGCCCATACTATTGAAAGCAATTTATAAATTCAATGTGATCCCAATTAAAATATCAATGACATTCTTTTCAGATCTAGAAAAAAACTATTTTAAAATTCATATGGAAACACAAGAGACCCTGAATAGCTAAAGCAATCTTAAACAACAACAAAGCCAGAGGCATCACAATACCAGATTTCAAGTTCTACTACAGGGCAGTTATAATCAAAATAGCCTGGTACTGGCACAAAAAGAGATATGTAGACCAACAGAACAGAATAGAAACCCCAGAAACCAATCCATGCAACCGTAACCAACTAATCTTTGACAGAGGATCTAAAATCAATCCCTAGAGAAAGGACACCCTCTTCAGCAAATGGTACTGGGAAAATTGGATCTCCACATGCAGAAATATGAACAAAACTCCTACCACACACCTCATACAAAAATCAACTCAAAACAGATGAAGGATCTAAACCTACAACCTAATACCACCAACTTCTAGAGGAGAACATTAGGGAACTCTACAAGACATTGGTATAGGCAACTACTTCTTGGAGAAGACCCCAGAAGCACAGGCAATCAAAGCAAAAATAGGCAAATTGGGTTACATCAAAATAAGTTTCTGCACTGCAAAAGAAACACTCAAAGAAAGTATACAGGCAACCAACAGAATGAGAGAAAATGTTTGCAAACTGTAAAACTGATAAATCATTAGTATCTGGAATCTATAAAAATCTCAAGAAACTCAACAACAACAAAACAAACAATCCAATTAAGAAATGGCCAAGTGACTTGAGTAGACATTTTTCAAAAGAGGAAATCCAAATGGTCAACAGACACATGAAAAAATGCTCAGGATCACTAGCCATCAGAGAAATGCAAATCAAAACCACAACATGGTTTCATCTCACCCCGGCTGAATGGCTGTCACACAGAAATCAAAAACCAATAAATGCTAGCAAGGATGTAGGGCTAAAAGGTACCCTAATCCACTGCTGGTGGGAATGCAAACTAGTACAGCCATTGTGGAAGACAATATGGCGATTCCTCAGAAAGCTGAAAATAAATCTACCATATAACCCAGTCATCCCACTTCTGGGAATTTACCCAGATGAAATGAAATCAGCATATGAAAGTGTTATCTGTACCCCTATGTGTATTGAAGCTCAATTCACAATAGCTAAGATATGAAATCAACCCAGGTGCCCATCAAATGATGACTGGATAAAGAAAATGTGGTATGTGTGGAATATTACTTAGCTGTAAAAAAAAAAAGAATGGATGCAACCAGAGACCATTATACTTAATGAAAAAAGCCAGTCCCAAAAGGACAAATATATATTCTCCCTGATCTGTGATAGAGTACAAAAAATGTAATGTAAGTGAGCAAAATTGACATTTTGAGAATCAATTATTCTTTATAGCCCTTGTCTCTATTGTTGAGGAACAGTGTTAATTCTTACTATTTGAATTTTTTATTAATGGAGGTTTAATATTAAGATTACAAAATAAACTGAAAGTATGTCATTGTAAAAACTAAAAGTAAGATTAATAAAGGAAGGGAGGGTGGAAGTGTGGGAGGGTAGGGTGAAAAGTATTATTATGCTCCTAAATCTATGTATATGAAACATATAAAAAAGTTCACCTTATATAAATTTAAAAATTATAAAAATGTATTAAAAAATTGGGTTCTGGGGTAGGCACTGTGATATAGTGGATAAAGCTACCACCTATGGCACCAGCTTCAAATATAGGTGCCAGTTTGAGTGCTGGCTGCTCTACTTTGGATCCAGCTCCCTGCTATTGTGCCTTGAAAAGAAGTGAAAGATGGGACCAAGTACTTGGGCCGCTGCACCCAGGTGGGAGACCTGCAAGAAGCTCTTGGGCCGTCTCTTCAAATTGATCCAACTCTGACCATTGTAGCCATCTGGGGAGTGTGGCTGTTGCAGCCATTTGGGGAGTGAATCAGTGGATGGAAGATTTTCCCTTTCTTTGTAATTCTGCCTTTCAAATAAAAGAAATCTTTTTTAAAAACTGAGTTATAGATTTTAAACTAAAATATTCCTGGCTCTCTTCCCTCTCTCCTTGCTCACCAACCTTAGAAGCATATAGAGCAAAGAGTCCGCCAGCTGTCCAACTGCTACATGAAGTAGAATTGTTTCCCTGACTACACAGGACCTCTAACACAGAGAACTTCAGTATCCTTGTCTTTAAAATAGGATAACAGGGGCTCGTGCTGTGGAGTAGTGGGTAATGCCTCCACCTGCAGTGCTGGTATCCCATATGGGTACTAGTTCAAGTCCCAGATGCTCTACTTCCAATCCAGCTATCTGCTATGGCCTGGGAAAGCAGAGGAAAATGGTCACAGTCCTTGGGGCCCCTGCACCTGCATGGGAGACTCGGAAGAAGCTCCTGGCTCTTGGCTTCAGATCAGCACAGCTCTGGTCATTGTAGCCATTTGGGGAGGGAACCAGTGGGTAGAAGACCTCCCTCCCCCCACTCTGCCCTGGCTCTCTGTAACTTTGCCTTTCCAATACAATAAATCTTAAAAAAAGGGAGAGGGGGAATAATATACCTCCTGTCTCAAGGAATAAATGAGAGTATACATGAAAATAACTCTGCATGGCATTTGTCTTCAGTAACTGCCCTAAAAACATGACCTATTTTGATATCATATTTTTGCCATTTAGTTCCAAACTATAAATGTCTTATGTATCAAACTATTGCTGATTTTTAATGATGACTTCTTCTTAGGCATTTGTTACCCATTATTCTGTACTACAATTAACTCACCAACTTGTTATTCGGCCCTTCTTTAAGGAAAAGTTAACTATATTTGGATTCTTCATTCTGATATATACACATACGGATTCTTCCTGTGCACACTAATCATGGCGTTCCATTTACTCCATTGCTGTCAGAGAGAACGGACAAATTATGTGATATTATTTGCATTCCCTCCCAAATACTAAGAATTTGTAATATTTATACCATGCAGAATATTAGATTGCTAGCTAAATCATCCTTGCCAGTTTTTACTATCAATTATTTACTAGGTCCATTTTAGTTTTTCCAGCAATCTTACTATTTTCACTTACTTCAGTATGATTTCGATCTTTGCTCTACCCATAAAGCCTTTTTGCCCATGTTCGTCTTTTGCAAAGGTTGTAAGCGTGGGGCAGGCCCCAGGAGGTAGAATACAGTTGGGAAGCCTCTGTGTCATTCCAAGACAATCTCTGGGTGACTGGGAGGAATGAGTGTGCCTCTCTGTCTGAGGAGAAAATGGAAAAGACCCCTCCAGTGTAGGACACAGGGTTAACCTTAGCTTTGTGCTATGATGTGTGCCTGGTCTCTTCTGCAACTTATCTCTGCTCATGAACTTGCAGGCATTGAAGAAGGCCTCAGAGTCACAGGACAGAGAATCTAAGCCCTGCAGGCACTTTGCAGGCCATCTTTTCGATCCTCTCTCCCAAACACAGCTCGGATGCCCTCCACAGTATCTTCACGTCAAGTGGCCATGTGAATGTGTCTTTCCCCTTAAACGAGTTCTCACCCCCCTGACTTGAGAAGAACATTCTGAGAAAGTTCAGGGACTGCGTTAATTAAATGGGATCAACATGTACTTGAAAGACTTTTATAAACTGCAAAGTAGAATTCCAATTTAGGCAAAGATTCTCCTTGTCTGTCATAAAACTGCAAATGGGACTGTGTCTCCTAGGGAATAAGAACAACAACAATAGCTAAATTTATTACATCTTTAATAAAAGGTAAAAAAAAAGCACTTTTCCTATTGACTCATGCAATTGCAACCATCCATGCATGTGGGATGGACCGCTGTTTCCATATTCAGAGGAGCAAACCCAAACTGAGAAGTTGCAAATACTGTCTAAGAGCCTCTGCTAGCAGCCACATGCTCACGGTTTTTCTTTCTAAAAATGGGGCTGTCTGTATGTGTACTTCTTCAGCCTTCACAAACTCCTTTGAGACGCGTATTTCCATGAGATCTTCCCGCCAGGTGCTTGTGAGAGTCTGCGCCCAGTGCATCTTGCCTGCCATCTATTGTTGCCCCGTTCACTAGGGAAAGCCCATGGAAAGCATACCCAAAGCTGGCCAGCGTTAGCTGCAGAACATCACCCACATCTTACAAAGAAGGGACTCGAATTTGGGCCCAAGGCTGCCTTCAGATTTGCTCTGGACCAAGGTAATTTCGTGTCTGCGTTTCGGTAAAGCAGCATAGAGTTTGCTTTGCCCGTTTCCTCAAGGAGCCTTTAAAGTGTGAGAAAAACACAGGGCCACTGCTCTGCTCGCTTCTTCTCCCTCCATGAAGCCAGGCCGCGCCAGGAGCCAGCAGGTTCCCGTCAGGCCACTAGGGGCCAGCAAGCCTCAGCCCAGAACCTCGGAGCGGAAGCAGGCTTCTCCCACACCGTGTGTGTGCAGGCTCAGCATGGGGAGAGTCACGCGGGAACCTACTGAGGAGAACAGATCCATGATTCCAAGGCGTGCGGCTGCGATGTCTCTGTTTCTTCAGGTTTCCCAACAGTTCCCTGGAATTCAGTCTTAAGCAAAGTAAACAGCTAAGGAAGGTGTGCCTCTGGGGTGCCTCTCCACATTTTCTGAAAGCCCCGTATTCTCATAACACTTTCCTTCTTCTCATTCCTTTTTGAAATAGAACAACGTTAAATTTTCTCAGCCCCTCCCGTTGTTTCATTTCCCGGTTGCCATAGGGTCTCGCTCCTTTCTCATTTGGCTCGAGGCTAAAAGCTCTTTCTCTTCCTGTCTTTCTACAGCGCATGCTGCACGCTTCTCCCCTCAACTCTTGCATTACCCTTCTAGAAGGGAACAGAGGGAAGCTATTGTGGCCTGAGAAAAGGGGGAGTTTATGGAAGGGGCCTTTCCCAGCTGAGCAGCGGCTGTGCAGTTTGGGAGCTCCTGGTGGCGGAGGGATACCTCTTTAGTGTCAGTTCCCTGCATTTGAGGGACTTTGTGAATATCCTTATGCTTCAAAAATGTACATTGAAATGCAGTCATGATGTATGCAATTTACTCTCAAATGGTCCAGTTATACATCCATATCTGTGTTTGTGTGTGTATGACAGAGAGAGAGAGAGAGAGAGAGAGATCAAGAGTACCAATGATACAGCAAATGGAGTAAAATATTAATAACAGGTCACTCTGGATAAAGGGTCAGCTCTTCAATGCACTATTCATATTCTTATAGTTTTTTGGAAGATTGAAAAATTACCCCTAAATAAAATATTAAAACTCCTCATATTTTAAACGTTTTCTTTCTTTTTATTTATTTGAAAGGCTGAGAGAGAGACAGAGACAGATAGAGGTCTTCCGCCTGCTGGTCTACTCCCCAAATACCCGCAATAACTGGGATTGGGCCGAGCTGAAGCCAGGAGCTGGGAGCTCAGTCCAGATCTCCCATGTGAGTGGCAGGGACGTACATACCTATTCCCTCCCAGGGGGCATATTAACAGGAAGCTGGAAACAGAGCAGAGCCAGGACTTGAACCCAGGTGCTGCACTATGGTATGTGGGTACCAAATAGCATCTTTACCTCTGTACCAAATGCCTGCCCCTAAAACTACTTTTTCAAAATGAAGCTCTAGGCCAGCACTGTGGCTTAGTGAGTTAAGCTGCCGCCTGTGATGCATGAGCATCAGTTTGAGTCATGGCTGCTCTGCTTCTAAGCCAGCTCCCTCCTAATGCATTTGGGAAGGCAAAGGAAGATGGCCCAAGTACGTGGGCCCCTTACACCCCATGGGAGACCTGGATGGAGCTCCTGGTTCCTGGCTTCAGCTTGGCCCAGCCCCAGATGTTGTGGTCATTTGAGAAGTAAACTAGCAGATGGAAGATCTCTTTCTCTCTATGTATCTCCTTTTCTCTCCATAATTCTGCCTTTCATATAAATAAAATAAATCTTCAAAAAAAAAGCCAGCGCCATGGCTCACTTGGTTAATCCTCCGCCTGAGGCGCCAGCATTCCATGTGGGCCCCGGTTCTAGTCCCGGATGCTCCTCTTCCAGTCCAGCTCTCTGCTGTGGCCCCGGGAGGGCAGTGAAGGATGGCCCAAGTGCTTGGGCACCTGCACCCCATGGGAGACCAGGATGAAGTACCTGGCTCCTGGCTCCTGGCTCCTGGCTTCCGATTGGTGTAGCTCTGGCCATGGTGGCCATTTGGAGGGTGAACCAACGGAAGGAAGACCTTTCTGTCTCTCTCTCTCACTAACTCTCTCAAATAAAAAAAAATTAAAGATCAAGTAAAATGAAGCATACAATCATCTAATTTTTAAAATACACTGCCCACTTTTCCCAGGAGTGGGCATTCAAAGTGACCTTGACGTGGCTGAACTGCTGCGGCGTGGAAGGTAGCACAAGTGGCGTGCAGAGAAGGACCTGCCCAGGCCTGGCCTCTCTGGCCTGCAGCTTTCATGTTTCCTTCCTCACGACTCTGTAGTAGCCTGCGCAGGGCACGCCTCCTCTTTGCTCCCCCGCTAGCCAGTCTGGATCTGCGGTCAAGGCCGGCCAGCTGGAGTCACTCCCCGCCCAGCCTGCTCTTTATCTCTTCTTTTCAGCTGCCTGCTTGCATTCACCGCTTTCCAAAGTAGTGAAGAATCCAGCCAGGGGCCAGTGGGAGGGGCTCCTCAAGAGACAGTTGGTTCCATCATTCTTTCTTCAGCCATTTGTTTCTCTTCTGTTACCTTCCCAGAGAGTGACTAAGGATGGATGATGCCAGGAGGAAGAAATAGAGGAAGGAAGACAGAGTCTGTGGTATATCGCAAAAGCAGTCACAAATTCTTGCCATGCCTGTATGCATTCCCCTGTTGAATGTGGCACTGCAGGTCCTCCCATTTGGAGGAGGCCTTTATTTCCCTACCTCCTGAATCCACACTGACTTGGTGGCCTAGCCAATTAAACTCTAGAAGAGGTTTAAAGCCTATGCATGGGGCCGGTGCTGTGGCATAGCAGGTAAAGCCACCACCTGCAGTGCCGGCATTCCATGTGGGCGCCAGTTCGAGTCTCAGCTGCTCCACTTCTGATCCAGCTCTCTGCTATGGCCTGGGAAAGCAGTAGAAGATGGCCCAAGTCATTGGGCTCCTGAACCTGCATGGGAGACTCGGAAGAAACTCCTGGCTCCTGGCTTTGGATCAGCCCAGCTCTGGTCATTGTGGCCATTTGAGGAGTGAACCAGTGGATAGAAGACCTCTCTCCCCAACCTCTGCCTCTGCCTCTGCCTCTCTGTAACTCTGCCTTTCAAATAAAATAAATCTTTAAAAAAAGAATAATATACCTACTGTCTCAAGGAATAAATGACACTATACATGAAATTAACTCTGCAAGGCATTTGTCTTCATTAACTGTCCTAAAAATATAAGCTATTTTGATGTTGTATTTTTGCCATGTAGTTCCAAATTATAAATGTCTTATTGCTGATTTGTAATGGTGACTTCTTCTTAGGCTCCTTGCTATGGGCTTCAGATCGGTGCAGCTCTGGCCATTGCAGCCAACTGGGGAGTGAACCAGCAGTTAGAAGACCTCCCTCTCTCTCCCTCTCCCTCACCACCCCCCCTCTGCTTCTCCTTCTCTATGTAACTCTGACTTTCAAATAAATATATAAATCTTTAAAAAAAAGCCTATGCACTGCGTCTTGCTGTCGTGCTACATTTGGAACCCTGAGAGTACCATGTGACTGAAGCCGAAATTACCTGTTGGGTGAAGGGAGGCAAAGGCAGCCATATTACCCCCAGCTGACACTGAGCCCATAGGAAGACATGCGAGTGAGGCCACCCTAACCCACTCAGGCTTAGCCAAGCCACCAGCTGACAGAGACACAGAGAAATCTCATCAGAGGTCAGGGAAGTGGGCTGGGCAAGAGTCACCTAGCCAGCCCACAGAGGAGCGAGGACCAACATTAGGAAGGATTTGCAGAGAGAATTGAAAGAGCCAGGATCTAGCTAGCTGGAGTGCTGGAGGCCCTCACGGTAGCATCCCATGGCGCAGAGAGCTCCCTTGGTTGCCTGCATATATGGCCTGCTCTTTTCCATCGGGGTCTTGGCCAGTGGTCACTTGCTGAAACAAAGAACAGAAACCATGCTGTGGCAGGAGCATTAGGACTGATTTCTGCGCTTTCCACCTGGTCTGGCCTGGCGTGCTCCTTCTCTGGCTGTGAAGGCATTATCCCGAAAGGAGCAGTCTATTCTTCACAATGAGCTCCTATTCTCTTTAAGAGGTGAAACGGTGAGATGTATATGTGGCCTGCTTGTCTTGATGGCAGGGTCTATCTAGAGGGGAATATCTTTATTAAGAAGTAGTCAAGATGTAGATGAGTAGCAGAGGGATTACCGGAAAAACAGCCCCTGCTGTATATTTCATAATAGCAATGGCCCCATCCATCTCCAGAGAGGAAAGGAGGTGGCAGCCAGAGACGGTTTTGTAGTTCTGTGAATAAAGGTTTATTACTTCCCTCTACCTTCCATCAATCAGTTCAATGTTAGGAGAACTAAAAAGGAAAAAGCAAACCTAATCTTTGTGTCTGCTCATAAAATAAAATGGGCAGAACAGTCCCTCACTCCTGACCTTGAAAGTAACTTTTTCAAAGTTGGATAAAACCAGGGAGCAGTGATTTAACTGGAGCTGGAAATGGGAGGAGAACCTCATTGTGGACACCGATCCAGCTATCTCCATTCAAATCTGCAAGCAATTCTGGGCATCTGCTCAGTGCAGGGAGTATGGTGGGAGACACGGAGAATAGCGAGATGCGTGAGACAGGTGTTTGCCCTCTCCAGACTTGCCAAACAGCAGCAGGTGTTGCAGCATACATGTATAATATACAACAGAGGCAATCAGTGTTAGACTCAAAGGACAAACAAATGAGGAAACAGGGAAGGGACATATGAGTCCCAACTTTAGCGCCTGAACAACTAACTATAGGAGAAGGGCTTTGAGGGGCAACTTTGCTTACACAGACAGAATGCTAGGGAAAACGGCTTCCTAAGAGACTAGAGCAGAGGCAGCTGCCCCTAACCAAGACATGGAAGCCGTAACTCAAGGAATCCCTGAACTTCCTACCCCTGCACTACTACATGAGCAAAATAGATTTACATCTTATTTTTAAGTCATTTAAAAAAAGCAATGGGAAGGGAACTCTAGACAATCAGGAGGACTTGAGCAAAGGCAGAAAACTTGAAAATGTGTTGAGCAGAGCAGAAAAGGCAAGGATCCAATGAAGACTGGATGAGCAGTGAGGACCTGAATGTATGCTACATGTTGTACTTGAACGTATACCACCACCACCACCCCCCTCTTCCCTGGCCCTGTTGGGGACTGGGGGCACTACCAATTCTGATGGCTCAATTCAATCTTAAGATATGAAGTTTTCTGGGTCTCTTGGGTGACTTGAGGCTGGGTTGCAACTTCATAGTAGGTTTGCTTATAGCTCCTCCTGACTCTTACTCTTTCATCTTCCTACACCTGAGATGCTGGCAAAGCCTAACTTGGGGGCAGGCATTGGTGTAATGGTTAAGACACAGAAGAGAGGCACAAGGGAGTGCCTGGGTTCAAATCCTGGCTTGGTTCCTGATTCCAGCTTTCTGCTAATGCCCTGAGAGGCAGCAGGTAAATGATTCAAGTAGTTGAGCTCCTGCTACCCACGTGGGGAGACTTGGATTGAGTTTTGGACTCCTGGCTTTAGCCTGATCCAGCCCCAGCTGTTGTAGGCATTTGAGGAGTGAACCAGCAGAAGGGAGAACGGGGTCGCCCTCTTTCTCTCGCTCTCTCGCTCTCTCCCTCTCTTAGATATATATATATATCTATATATATATATATCTATATAATATATATATATATTATATCTGCCTTTCAAATAAATAAGGTGAGAAAAAATGAAGAAAGGAGAGAAAGTGGGAGGGAGGGAAGGAAGCAAGGAGGGAAGGTAGGAAGGAAAAATGAAAGGCAGGCCAGCAGACCAAGCAAGCAAAACTTGGCCTCTCCGCTGCAGGCAGGATTAACAATGGCCCACAGGGCGAAAGCAACCTACCTGCTACTGTTACCCTTCTGAATGTTCTCTCAGAGCAGGTGCTCATCCCTGTTTTGTTACCTACTTGGTGATTTTAAGCACATTTAAAAAATATTTTGTCTAGCTTTTTATTTTTTTTCCTGCTGGATCATTGCTCTGAATGATCGGGTTTAAATCCCTGCTTTAAGTTTACAATCTGAAATAGGAGGTGAACTCTCAGCACTGCTGAGCAGTCTTAACACCTCTGCGAGTTAATCCATTCCCTCATTCCCGAGATAACTAAGGATAGCTGCTTCTTTCTCCTCCAATTTTCAGCACCCCTTCCTGCTTCCTCTCTCAGCTTGTGACATCCAAGCGGCAAAAACAAAAGGAAGAGAACGGCTTTGTCTCTGCACTGCCTGTCTCCGTGACTGCATCTCTACCCAGGAATTGTACAGAAAAGGGTGCAGATCGGTGCCTCCTCACAGGGGCACCAAATGGAAGGAAAAGCGCACCGAAACAGGACAGTGCTCCGGAGAGGCGCCTCTCAGCGCTGTCTGGGCCAGAAGGGAAAAGAAGATTGTAGGAGAGAGAAGGTGAGGGGTGGGCAGAGACAGGAAAAAGGGAAAGGACTTCTCTGGGCACAGTGCAGGAAGGGCCCGAATTCCTACTTGAGTCAACTTGCCACCGGATGCCATCCCTTTGTGCCTTCTCTGTGACTTCTCTCCTGCCATTTGTCCCTTGCTTATTTATCATTCCCTTTTCTTTCCCTGCAGCACCATGGTAAAAACATTCACAGTGGTGGTGGGTGTCTGGCGTGGTGCTTCAGATGCTGACCAGGTGCCTACATCCCACAGCGGAGCACCTGGGTTCTGTAGCCAACTATGGCTGACTAATAAAAGGCAGGTTTATGGTTTCCAGTTGCATACATTCATTGCAGAAGACATGATTTTTTATGGCTGAGTAATATTCCATGGTGTCTATATACCACATTTTCTTTATCCAGTCATTGGTTGAAACCATTAGTGAAATAAGCCAGTCCCAAAAAGACAAATATAATATGTTTTCCTGATCTGTGGTAACTAATAGAGTACCAAAAATGCAATGTATATGAACAAAACTGACATTATTGTTTATAGCTCTTGTATCTACTGTTGAGGCACAGTGTTTTTTTAATTTTTTTCCCCTTACTATTTCTTGAATTGTTTATTAGTGGAGAGTTAAGCTTATGAGTCTAAAGTAAACTGTAAGTATGCCATTGCAAAAATTAAAAGAAAGAATAAGAAAGGAAGAGAGAGTGGTAGCATGGGCAGGAGGAAGGGCTGAGTGGGAAGTATCATTATGCTCCTAAATTAACATATATGAAATACTTGAAATTTGCTCACCTTATAAGAATAAAAACTATTTTTATAAAACAATAGGTTTATTTTAATGCAAACATTTTTGAAATATGTATACAGCTTTTTGTAACATACATGTTTATAAACTTCTGAAAGCTCTTATGAAAAAAAATTCCTCTTTTTAAAATTTTTTACTTTTTTAAACCTATCTAAAAAACAGAGAGACACAGACAGACAGAGATCTTGCATCTGTTGGTTCACTCCCCAGATGCTCCCAACAGCTGGGACTGGGCCAGGCCAGACCCAGAACTCAGTACTGGTCTCCCACATGGGTGCTAAGGACCCAAGCTCTGGAGCCATCACTCCCAGGGTGCACATAAGGAGGAAGCTGGATCAGAAGCAGAGCCGGGACTTGAACCGAGGCTTTCTGACTTGGGACGCGGGTATCTCAAGCAGAAAGCTAACTGTTACACCAAATGCCTGTCCCTTTCATGCTATTTTTGAAGACCTGTCAGAAACATGAATTTCTACATTTTTTGCACCAAAATAAATGAACCTTCCAATTCCATTTTCCAGGAACTTTTTAAATTACTGTCAAGTTTAAGTTTTGTCAATTGTCCCAATAATGATTTTTTAGTGTAGCAAGATTTTAATATTTTTACTTTGCAATAAAACAAACACTTCCCCATAGTCTTTCCTCAAATTATAAATGATCTATTTAGGGTTAGTAAGAAATAAATTATTATTGAACTTATAAAACATTTACCTTTGTATGAAACATATTTTTTCTTCATTATTCATTATTATACAGCATTTAAGGATAATAAAATTGTCTTTTGACTTATGAAATCTATGGAAATTTTTTTAAAAAATTTATTTATCTATGTATATGTGTGTATGTATCAGAGATAATGAGAACTCCCTTCCATTGTTACACTCCCAGAATGTGCAAAGGCTATGGCTGGACCAGGCAAAAGCCAGGGGCCAGGAACACAATCTAGGTCTTCCCATGTGGGTGGCAGGAACCCAATTGCTTGAGTCAACACTGCTCCTTCTACTTTAGCAAGAACTTAGAGTCATAATTCAGAAGTATGCATGGAACCATGCTCTGTGATATGGGACATGGTTATCTTGACTGGTATTTTTTTCTCGATTTTATAGTAGTGGACAAGGTGGGACAGAAGTGAATGGGCTGGCGCCGCGGCTCAATAGGCTAATCCTCCGCCTAGCGGCGCCGGCACACCGGGTTCTAGTCCCGGTCGGGGCGCCGGATTCTGTCCCGGTTGCCCCTCTTCCAGGCCAGCCCTCTGCTGTGGCCAGGGAGTGCAGTGGAGGATGGCCCAGGTGCTTGGGCCCTGCACCCCATGGGAGACCAGGAAAAGCACCTGGCTCCTGGCTCCTGCCATCGGATCAGCCTGGTGCGCCGGCCGCAGCGCGCCGGCCGCGGCGGCCATTGGAGGGTGAACCAACGGCAAAGGAAGACCTTTCTCTCTGTCTCTCTCTCTCACTGTCCACTCTGCCTGTCAAAAAAAAAAAAAAAAAAAAAAAGAAGTGAATGGGATCAAAGTGGTTCTGATGTGTGAGAGGACAGGGACAAAAACCAGAAGCAATCCGAACCCTATAGAGGTGCCCTCACTAGGGGCAAACGTGCATCCTGGCATCCACAGAATGATGTGGGAGGGCAAAGGGCAGGAATGTGGCACCGGGGTGTATTTTCCAGAGGGGAATCTGCACCCAGTAGTGATGAACCCCAGAAACCTAGTGATGGAGGCGATTGGTGATCACTGTGTGTGCTGGCCTTTTCAAAGGAATAGACAAGAAGAGGGTTAAAGTCTAATGCTTATGGCAAAAATCAGTCATTTCATGTTTTATGTGAAAAAGCGGAAGCCACGAAGGTATCCCGGAACCATAGTGCACAGTGGACTGGTGGCCGGAAGATTTACCAGGGTACCCACGGAAGTGGGATGGCAGGGAAGGGAGGGCAACGATGGGAGTAGGAAGAAACCCGGATACTATGTGCTGCGGCACACGGGCAGTGGAACTCTAGGTCATCCAGACATTCCAGAGAATAGGAAGAGGGTGTGACTTGGACAGCAGCATGGACAGGAGTGTTGCAGTAACTGTGATGAAAGAATGTTTATTTTCCAGAAGGGAACCTGTTACTGGTTGAAGAACCCTGAACCCTTTGTGACATATGTTGCTGCGGCACACTGGCGGTGCAGAGTTGGGTCCTTCAGTCGTTTAGGGGAGTAGGAGGAATGTGTGACTTAGCAGCGTGGCCACAGTGCTGGCCCCTGCATTTCGTTTTCATATCTATGTAGACTCCTTTATTCTAGAATAGCTCATCTGCCTTTAACTGTCATGGCCTTGGCATTTGAAAAATGGTATTTTGTACAATATCCCTCATTTTAATTCAGCTCATGCATTTTTGACAGGGATACTGTAGAAGTCATACTGTATACTTCTTGGTGTAGCATGTGAAGAGGTAACTAATGCCAGTTTGTGCTACTCCCGATAATGTTGACTTTGACCTCTTGGTTAGGATGATCTCTACAAGGTTTCTCTGCTGTACTGTTATTTTTTTAAGATTTATTTTATTTATTTGAAAGACAGCATTACAGAGAAAGGTAGAGACAGAGACAGACAGACAGACACACACACACACACAGAGAGAGAGAGAGAGAGAGAGAGAGAGAGAGAACAGTCTTCCATCCACTGGTTCACTCCCCAAATGGCCACAACAGCTGGAGCTGAGCCACTGAGCCTATCCGAAATCAGGAGCTAGGAGCCTCTTCCAGGTTTTCCAAGCAGGTTCAGGGGCCCACGGACTTTGGCCATCCTCTACTGCTTTCCCAGGCCATAGCAGAGAGCTGGGTCAGAAGTGGAGCAGCCGGGACTCAAACCAGCGCCCATATGGGATGCCGGAACTTTAGGCCGAGACTTTAACCCATTGCACCACAGGCCAGCCCCCTCTGCTGTACTGTTACACTCTTTCTTTTTGTAATTAGTAAGTAATTTGTGGGGAGATATTTTGAGGCTATGTAAGTATTCTACTTCTCATCAAAGTTTTGTTCACTAGGTTTAGTATTCACTGATGATTCTTGCTTGAATTAGTTAGCACTATGGTACTTACAAAAAGATGGGTTTCTACATCATCATTCCATCTAGACTTATTGTTATTAGTATGCAAGAAAAAGTATTATTATCTGCCATCAATTTTACCCATTCATCAATCAATGATCATATCAATATGGACTTTTTTCATTCAGTGAGTTAAAAGCACTGATACTATAACATATTTTGATGAATCATATGTAGTCACTGGAAACCCCTTCAGACTGACTCCTGTGCACTTTTGATGTACCCCATTGTCTTCTGAACACTTTCTCAGTTTCTGACATGCACACAAAATAATGCCTTAGGACCATCCTGTATTTTCTAAGCCCTAGCCCTGGAATCAGCCATGTGTCTGAAAGTCCTTGATTTCTTTTAGCGAGAAACAGTACTGAGAAACAAGGTGTTGGGCATACTGGGTGGTGCTGTGGCATATTAGGTAAAGCCGCGCCTGCGGCACCAGCATCCCATAGGTGTGCCAGTTTGAGTCTTGGCTGCTCCACTTCTGATCCAGTTCCCTGATAACGCAGCTGGGAAAGCAGCAGAGGATGACCCAAGTGCTTGGGCCCCTGCACCCAAGTGGGAGACCCAGAGGAAGTTCCTGGTTCTTGGCTTGGGAATGGCCCAGCCCGGCCATTGTGACCATTTGTGGACTGAACTGGCGGATGGAAGACTCTGTCTCTGTCTCTATGTTTAACTCTGCCTCCCCCCACCCCCCAGAAAAAGCAAGCAAGGAAGCAAGAAACAAGGTGTTATTGTTGTTACTATTGTGCTTTTGCTTTCCTTACAGTGGGAAGTGGAAAGATTGGAGGAAGAACTGGGGTTCGTTCAATTCACTATCAAAATGTTCTTCCTAGCTTTCACTCAACCCATATTCCTCTTTCTTCAACAGTGAGAAACCTGGTTCTCAATACTAACAATATATTTACCCATTGGCTAAATCATAGAATATACAGTGAAAATATTTAGATTTTCAAACCCACACCAAGGGGCTGGCGCTGAGGTGCAGTAGATTAATTCTCTGCCTGCAGCGCTGGCATCCCATATGGGCAATATTCTGAATCCTGGCTGCTCCTCTTCCAATCCAGCTCTCTGCTATGGCCTGGGAAAGCAGTGGAAGATGGCCCAAGTGCTCGGGCCCCTGCACCTGCACGGGAGACCTGAAAGAAGCTCCTGGCTTCCTATAGGCTCAGCTCCAGCCATTGCAGCCAACTGGGGAATGAATCAGCAGGAAGACCTCTCTCTCTCTCTCTCTGCCTCTCTGTAACAACTCTACCTTTCAAATAAATAAATAAACTTTTAAAAAACACCACTGAGAAAAATGAAATAGAACCCATCAACTAGAGTTTAAGATGTGTTTGAAGCTCTTTTTGTCTTTCAGTTGAGGATACATTGTCAAAGTACTGTGTTAAAAGTTAGAATCTCAATTTTGTGTTCAGTAAAGCCACACTGATAATTTGAAACCAGCCCAAAGGGAAAAACTTACTCTGTGGCAAACTGGCAAATGCTACAAATCAGGGCTTTCTTTTCCTCTGGAGTGCAGTTTGTTAAACATATCACAGCACCACATTTATATAGTTCCTTCCATTGCTTGGTTAATTTTTAAGTTTTTATTTTCATTTTTATTTGGTAGAAATAGAAGGGGGAGGGGGAGGGATGGGGGAGGGGAAGGAGAGAGGGGAGAGGGGAGGGGGAGGGGGAGAGGGGAGAGGAGAGAGGAAGAGGGTGAGGATTTTCCACCCACTGGTTCACTACCCAAATGTCTACAACGGCCAGGGCTGGGCCAGGCTGAAGCCAGGAGCTTAGAACTCCATCCAGGTCTCCCACTTTGGTGACAGGGGCCCATGCACTTGGGCCATCTTCTGTTGCTTTTCCCAGGGGCATTAGCAGGGAGCTGGGTCGGAAGTGGAGCAGCTGGGAGTTGAACCTTTGCTCATATAGGATGCCCACATTGCAGGCAGTAGCTTAACCTGCTATGCCACATGTTGGCCCCCTACAATGCCTTCTGATCCAGTCTCTCTGCTTCCACTACTACTCATCCAGCAGTCAATATGACCAAATCATGTCACATTCATGTTCAAATTTGCCCAGTATCTCCTTACTCATAAAATAGCATTTCCTGGGGCAGGTATTTGGCATGGCAGTTAGGACACACTTGCATCCCATGTTCGTCCGCTAAGTTTGAGGCTTCACTCCATTTCTGATCTGACTTCCTGCTAACGCACATTCTGGGAGGTAGCACATGATGGTTCAGGTACTTGGGCCCCTGCCACCCATGTGGGAGACCCAGACTGAGTGCCCGGCTCCTGGCCTTGGGCTCACCCAGCCTAACCCTGTTGTAGGCATTTGGGGAGTGAATCAGCAAATGGAAGAGCTAGTTCTCTCTGTCACTCTCTTTTCAAATAAATATAAAGAAATAAATCTTTTTAAAAACTGTATTCTCTGTATCATCGCCTACAAGCCCCTGCGCCATTTAGGCCCACCAGTCTCTGTGACATTACCTCCTAGCATTTCTCCCTCTCCTCCCCAAGTCAACCGGGAGTCGCAGTGGCCATTCTGGTGTTCTTCAAAGACATCCAGCTTATTTCTCCTGCAGGGACTGCACTTGCTATTACCCATGCCTGGAAGTCTGTGTTTTGGGGGAAGTTGTATACAGCTTTTTCTCTCACTACATTCAGGGCTTTGTTCAAATGTCACCTCTTTTGAGAGGCATTCCCTGAAAACCCCACCTAAATTTGCATCATTTAATTCCATCACCCTCAAGCCCCTTAACCTGCTGTATTTTTTCCAAACATTTATCATCATCTTATCACTGTCTCCAGAATGCCTACACTGATTATTTTCATGCTTACCATGTAGTCCCAGTGGCTTGAACAGCACCTGCCACGTGGCATTTAATAAATATTTGTTGAATAATTTAATAAGTGAATGAATGGATTATAAAGTTTTGAGCCGCAATCTTCTTTGGAGCCTTACATTGCTGAGAAATCATTTTAGTTAACTCCCATTTGTCTTCCTAATGGCTACTGTACAACATTTACTGCTCTTTTCAACTCTTCTTCCCCCTTATCTCAGTAGAAATATTTGGTTTTCTTTCTTAGTTTCCCAGCAATTTGAGAACCCTCTTTCCCTGTTCCCATCTTCCCAAGTTAAAGCCAGAAATGTACTTTCCAGCTTCCTGCCATCCACTGGTTCACTACCCAGTGGTCACTCAGTTTACTAAGAAAATAAAGTTCCTCAAATAATCCCCATACTCTACCAACCTTATCTGTCCCCTCCTGCCTTCCTGCCTCGAAGAAGCTCTGTCTCTAGTGATTCTGATCAAGGCCAACTTCTCTACCTAAGTGCTTGCTCCTATCCTGCACCACAGCACCCCTTGCATCCAGTATCCTCATTCTCTCTGGAATCCTGATTTCTCCAACTTGCTCCCATCCTCCTGAATAGAAATGGGTTCAAACTGCCACACCTATGGAAGTCTTCTCTTGACACTGGCAACATTCCTCCCAACCCTGCGAAAGAGATACCTTATCTGTTTCTTGACTTCTCATCAAGATCTTGGGAGTAGACTTTGCCTCATGGCAATTTCCACCTACTGTAACCCTTCTAATTCTTTCTAGAAGCCAGTGGCCTCTTGTCTTCTTCTGATTCTCTTTGGCTTTTGCAGAGGACTGGGACACCAGGTGGCGACCATATTCTTTTCAAACACTATCTTTTTTCTTCTGGACCACACTTACTCCTGTTTTTCTCCCTGTATCTTTGAGTGTTGCTTGCTTTTTCCTTATTGTTCTCCCTCTTCCAGATCCTCAAATACTGGAATTTACTATGGCCCTGTTTGCAGCCACTCTTTTTATTTCAAACAATCCCTAATGAAATGCATCTATTTCTGTATCTTCAACTTCTACACCCTAACCAATATTATCAAATCCACATTTCTGCTCACTTTCCTAAATATAGACCATATTTCTTATCTCAACACAGATATGCTTTGGGCATCTCAAACTCAATTTGTCTGCATTTGTCAGAGTTGGATCAGAGATGTACAACCATTAGGAAATTACATATATGTGATTTCTTTCAGAGACTTGATCCTTTGCATTTGTGGAATTTGGAAAAAGGTTTCTGAAAGACTATGGTCTTTACTTGAGACAGGACAGGTAGTTGGGAATGGAAGATGCCTTTGAAATGAGGTGGTAACAAGACAAAAAAAAATAAGAAAGACCAGTATGTCAGTGTAGGCCCACGCCTACTGCTTTAATGTTGTGACTTTCCTACAGGAGAAGTTGGCATCCTTTGTTTTGGAGCTAATTATGCATCTGGCACAGGAATCTGAGAAGCAGGAGGAGGATCTGGTGGAGGGTAAAACAGATGCTACTGTGCACCAATCAGGTGAGCCAACATGTAAGTGACAATGTACATGAACTTCAACATCATTTGGTATCCCTGCACTGACCTCCAGAAAATAACAAAGCAATATCAATCCTGCTTCAAATACACCCTCTGAATTTCACACAAAATCTTTTCTGTGACCAACTCTAATCAGCAACAGGAAAGCTTCAGGTAAGGGATTCTATGAAACCGAGATTAGCCTAAGCACGTTGGCACATTATGAACCTGCCACATGGTTCAAGGTCAGATTTGCTATCTTCTTATGTTCCATTCTCCAGAAAAGTGCTCTTCCTGCACCTTTCTCTCCTTTAGGGTACACTATCACCATTCACCTGGCTGTCCAACCCAGGAACTTCTGGGTCACCTCTTTTTCCCTCACCAACCATATGTCCTCCTACTCCTGACACATCCAGTCAGTCACGAAGCCTTCTAATACTAACCCATCAATTGTTTTCATATTCATCTTAATCATGAAATCTCTTGCCATAACCACATCTTGTCTGGTCCCTTCACTATAAACACTGGGCCCAATGCTTCCTCCACGTTCCTCTCCACTCCACTCACCTTCCACATAGCCACTAGGATGAATGCTATGCAATTTCGATCTAATCATGTCATTTCCTTAATACAATGTCTTTTACAGAGCTTTCAACCTATAAAATGAATTAAAACTCCCAAACAAGGAGATTCGATCATTGTTTCCAATTCTTTACTCTCCTCTGTGATAGTGATACATCCATCCCCTTTGCCACGTGAGTTGGTAACTCTTGCCATAGCAGTACTGTCAAAGCAGTATACTTCGCCACCCTGTATGATTTCAGTTGGTTGATGGAGCGTTGGCACATGTGCTGTAAGGAGATTTAAATGTGCCTATGGGGCTGGTGCCATGGCGCAATAGGTTAATCCTCTGCCTGCAGCGCCGGCATCCCATATGGGCGCCGCTTCAAGCCTCAGCTGCTCCTCTTCCAATCCAGCTCTCTGCTGTGGCCTGGGAAAGCAGTGGAGGATGGCCCAAGTCCTTGGGAAGAAGCACCTGGCTCCTGGTCAGTGCAGCTCTGCCAGTTGTGGCCATCTGGGGAGTGAACCAACGGAAGGAAGACCTCTCTTTTTGTCTCTCCCTCTCACTGTCTGTAACTCTACTTCTCAAATAAATAAATAAAATCATAAAAAAAAAACTGGCTTGCAGCCTTGAGCTAAGCCCAAGCAGGCCCAAGAAAAATCAATCAAAATGACCCGAAACTCAGCTGACCTGCCTGAGAGAAAGTAAATGCTTGTCTGTTGCTGTGAACTTCTACGATCTGGGGATTGTTTCACAGAACTATTACAAGAGCTGAGCAATGCATGTAATATATAGACTCTTCCCACTCTGCATTTGTCCAGAACTCTAGTGTCAGGCTCAAATCATACTCTCTCATGTGCCCATAGTAATTCTTGTTCTCATGGACTGAGTACTTAATCCTTTCATGCTAAATTGACTTGTGCAGGCACCTAGCCAGTGAGGAGCACAGCACGACAGTCCAGATCAGTGTGTGTTGTGATCACTTTTCTATCGTTTTTCGATTCTTCAGCTAAAGTGGATTGAGATTCACTTGGAATTTCCTCAACATGCCTGTAAAATGAAGCCTCTATTTCTTTTGATTATGATTATTTATTTCAAAGTCAGAGTTAGAGAGAGACAGAGAGAGAGGTCTTTCATCTCCTAGCTCACTCCCCAAGTGGCTGCAATGGCCACAGCTGAACCAGGCAAAACCAGAAGCCAGGAGCTTCATCCAGGTCTCTCACATGGGTGGCAAGAGCCTAAGCACTTGGGCCATCTTCTGCCGCTTTCCCCAGGCCATGAGCAGGGAGCTGGATCAGAAGTGGAGCAGCCGGAACACGAATCGGTGCCCATATGGGATGCTGGTGTCACAGGTGGTGGCTTTACCTGCTATGCCGCAGCGCAGGACCCCAACCCTACTTCTTGATCTACTATGTATGATATGACAATATTAATAACGACTTGTATTGAGGGCTGTGTTCTAGACACTGTTCTCAGTTTGCCATTTATTCTTCACAACAGCCCTGAGAAACAGACTGCATCACTGTCACTACTTTACAGAGGACGAAACTGAGGCAAAGAGACAAAACAGCTGACGAGGTCACGCACTGAGTCTCACACCTGGGGTTCCAGTCCAGGCACTGGGATCCCAAAGCCCCTGCTCAGTCGCCACCTGCCGATGCGGGGCCTCTATGCCCCGTGCTATTCTGCGCACTCCATGATGACTATTTATTTACACTACTATTTGCTCCACTTGGCTGTGAGCTTGGAGAAGGCAAGGACTCACCCTCACATGTCTTTTGTACGTCAGAATCTAGTAAGGTGGCTGGCCTGTAGCTAGTTCTCACTCAATGTTTGTGAACGCTATTTGCTGTTGAATTACTTTGTCATCAGTCAAATTTTGATCACAAATTGCTGGAAAACTGGTCCAAATTGCCTTTCTCTGAAACATGAAAATGACACAATGTATTTTGAGAGTGATTTATAGAAAATCATGTATTTCATACTGCTGGAAAAGGTACAATGATAAGGAGTTTTTCAAATTTCCCCTTGGGCACTTGCCTTTCAAACATCAATCAAACAATAAACAAATCATGGCCGAGTCCCTCCTATGCATCAAAAATAGACTAACCACTGGACCAGTGGTGGCTAACTAATTACTTTGTGCTCTAGTGGCTGTATTTTTTTTCTGATCCAATCTTGTTTTTGTATCTTTGAGCTGGTGAGATCAATGAATATGGAAAGAAGTTAAGATAAAATAAAAATTTTACCTGACAGCCTTTTCTGGAAACTTCAATGACTTTGGGAGAGTTTATTGATTCCTAAGGAAAAAAAATTACCATTTTCTTTTAAGGAAGGATGAAATGAAGGAGGATTTAGTGAATAAAAGGAATCAGAGCAATTAGCATAGCCTTTTAAAATCTGGGATTATCTTTATTGATTAGATTGTCTCAGAATTGTTGAAGGTGATGGAAATTACATGTGTGAGCCAGACAGAAGAAGTTAGGTCTGTGAACCAAGACCCACTTTTTTAAAGAACAAAGGCTGGGATTGAGAGAATCCAGTCACCAAAGTAAAATGAGAGTTTCTGAAGGTTTCAAAGTATGGAACAAAAAAAAATGACTTTTTTTTCTTTATAAATGTTAAGTACTACTCATAGGCATGTGCCAAGATTTTGGACACCAAGTACAAGATATCTCGCTAAAACACAATCCAAACAAAAATAGAAATGAGAGGCAATATTTATCTAACCTACTGGACCTACAAACATGAATCGAGAAGGTGGCTATCATTGGTAAGTGAAGTCTTGTTCTCTTCAAAGCTAAAAGTTCGTTAGTGAGTTGTTTTCTTTCACTGAATGTAGCATATATTTCTTTGGTGATGGGTGTTTTAGGCAGATTTCTTGTGCTAACCAAATTGGAAAAAAAAAATGTGTGCAATGGAGTTCACATATTTCAGCACAGTTCATCAAGAAATAAAGATAGGTGAGCAACATTTTCCTTAATGTTGACTCCTTACCAGTTCTGCATGAATATACTCAATGAGAAAACAGAGATTTTTGAATGGCCCAGTGATTTGTTTGGTCAAATCTTGCCTGGGTTTCAGAGAATTAAAACAGATGCATATTTCCCTTATCATATGCATTTGCTGTATCAACAGAATGTCTTGTATCCCAGATGTGAGGAATGCAATTTAAGAAATCTCAAGGTTGAAGAAGGAATATAATGATGAAAACCATAATTGAGGCAAGAAAGCACAGAGCTCAGTATTTTGTTGGTCTGGGTAATTTAAAAAATCATTTATACATAAAGAGGAAGACGGAAGATGGTGCTTTGGTGGTTCTTTGTGTGATGTGATAGCACAGAATGAATGGTACACAATTAGGGCATACCCTAAAATCACATTTTAATGAACAGCGAGTGAGGCATAGTCGGCTTTAAACATAGGCCTCTGTTCCCAATGTAAGTCAGATATCATTTCATCAAAACATATGCTGTCATCTATTCCACTGCACATCCCCTTGTTTGCTGTGGGTAAATTCACTTATTCATGAATATGGATTGAGTCTGTATGATATGCTTGACTAAGGACACAGTAACTCTTCTCTTCTCCCCAGATCTGTCACTTCCACTGTCTTTCCTTTTGGAGTAGAATCATCTCTATGCCTTTAGATCAGGGCACAGAGGCCTCTGCCTTATGACCCGGCCCATGGAGGATCCCACTTGGGTTGCTTTTGACCACAGTCCTCCCCAAAGGGTGAGAAATCCATGGCACTAAGCAAATATGCCCACTGAGAAGCCTGGACCACAGAAACTTGTGTTCACTGAGAACATATCCCCCCACCCCTCTAGAACTCTGAGTTCAGGCGAGCTTCACAGGTGATCCACACACACACAGTAATAAAAGATCTTGTGTCCAGAAAGGCCCACCCTTGACTTAATTTTCTGTTCTATCTTGAAATTTTTAATAATTTTATCTTTGAACTTGCGTTTTGTAAGTGAAGTCCAATGGGGGCAATGGACATGGATGTGCCGAGGAGGCACACTGTGTTTCCTATATGCTATACCTCTGCCAGTCATTGCTTCCCCTCAGCACACAGTGCCTGCAATGTCCCCTGAGCACAGGTCTGGTGGACCCACATCTATTTGTACTGAGACCGAAGGCAAATACAAAATAAGCATGTTACATCTATGACTGCGGAAGAAGAGTGCTAACAGCCTGGAGAGATGAAGCTTCCCATGCAAACGCGAACTACCTTCAAATGCAGTAATAAGGCCACTCTAAGAAAGCATCAAGCAAAGAATGAGGAAGGAACCTTAGGAAATCTTTCTTACTCATTTACTTCTTTGGATTAGCCATCCACTTATGATGAAACTGAAGACACAGAAAGAAAAGGAAAGATGCAGCACCACAAGCTTCTGGTTTCTCAGGCCTTCCTCACTCATCAGTGTGTTGTAGGCAGAGGAAATTAGCAGAATATGTGCATATCAAGAAGGGAAGTAAAAACAGCTAATTCTGTGCAGATTATCCATTGTTCAGGTAAGAATGAAATACAAATGCAGGTATTAGGTCTAAAACAGGAATTGTTTGATTCCAGTGATTCTTTATACAGTCTAAATAATTGAGTTAGAAGTTGTTATATTTGTAGCTAAAACAGATATTGTACCATACAGAGCTAACTGAAAAAATGATGCTAATAATTAAAAATTTTGTCTTTGTAATGACACTAAAAAGCAAATAATCAACACCATGACAAGCTGAGACAGACAGACAGACAGACTGTGGAATAAAGGAATACGCTTTATATTCTGATACCCTTACCAGCACTTGTCTTGCATTTTTCTCCTTTTCAATTTTAACATAATGCCTGTACATTCTCATGGGACAGGTCTCAATATGTCAACACACTTGCACAGTATGAATCGAGTAAACCAGGCAACTATCTGGATTTTCCATAATCATTCCTTGGCATTTGGAGCCTACCAGCTCCAAGGGGGTTTGCATTTTCATTTTGCCCTAGGCTATGGCAATTCTATATAGTCAGCAGTGCTCAAGATAATCTGATATCCACGGGTCCACTGATCACGGGCTCCTTATTTTTCTTCTGGACCTTTCCCTCAGATTTATCTCATACTTTGCCACTGTTCTGTGCCCTCCTAGGTGACGAGTGCTTAAGTGGCAGCTATTGCCACAACTGTGGAAAGTGCTAGAACTTGCAGGCTGAGACATACACTACATGTCACTACATTTGGGGATGTTTCTTACACGGTAAATAAAATAAGAACACATATGCTATCGTCTGAAAACCATTTAACTCTCCAACTCATGCAGATGCTTAAGCCCCAAAGTCTTATGTTAATCGCTAATGGATTAAAGCTAATAGTTCATAAATTAATGGTGGAGATTCAATAAATTAAGGGTGGAGGTCTTTCGGTCAATTGTGGGCTTGTTCTTGAAAGGCAGTTCTCATGAGAGGATTGATTATATAAGCCACACATGTGTGTTTCTCTCCAACCACCCCCCGCTTCTGACTTGCGATGTAATCCTCCCTCCATCAACCTCCAACCTCACCAGATATAAGAACCAACAGGGTCACCTGCTCTTGGACTGTGAACCTCCAAAATATAAGACAAACCTTCTTGCTTCCTAAGTGGTTCCTCTCAGGTATTAAATTATAGTCATGAAAATGTAATACAACATATTGTCTTTTTATTTTCTATTTCCCTCTCTAAACTCTGAACACACGTGGTACCTTCTTCATGGTCATATTCTCAAGAACTGGCACAGAGACTGACTCTTAGATACATAATGAGTACTTATAAGTTAGTGAGTGAATGAATGGGTAGGAATAGGAAAGTCCCTGCCTTTGATGGCTTAAAATCTAAAGGGGGCAAGAAGCAATGGCAATACTGTGAAGTTAAATTTGATAACAGGTAATAAAAATATACCAATAAAAATGAGTTACTATGGGACCACAGAAAAGAGGCATCTAACTCAGCTTTGGGTACTTATAGGCTAGTGGTCCTCACTTGGGGTAAACTTTACAATTATTTCGGATTTTTGAAAGCTAAGTAATTACGATTTGGTTTTCCACATCTCCTATCAATTTTAAGCAGAATCCCTCAAAATCTGATACAGATGGCAGCACATTTTTTCTTAATTTTTGCTTGTTTATTTAACAGGCAGAGAGAGGGAGAGGGAGAAAGAGCAAACTATCTTATCTGCTGGTTTACTCCCCAAATGCCTACAACAACCAGCTCTAGGCCTTGCCAAAGCTAGGAGACAGGAACTGAATCCAGGTCTCCCATGTGGGTGGCAGAAGCTCAATCAGTTGAGCCATCACTACTGCCTCAAGTGTCTGCATTAGCAGGAAGCTACAGCCAGGAGCCAGAGCTGGGCACTGAGCTCAGGTACTCTGACATAGCACACGGGCATCTGAACTGCGAGGCCTAATGTCTGGCCAGAAGTACTTCTAGAAAGCTTCTCAGGTGATTTCAAGATGATGCAGAAGCTGAGAAATACAGGTCTAAGCCAGGTCATAAAAGATTAGTAGGGGCTGGCACTGCGGCGTAGCAGGTAAGGCCACTGGCTGCAGTGCAGGCATTCCATATGGGCGCCAGTTCAAGTCCTGGCTGCTCCACTTCCAATCCAGTCCTCTGCTATGGCCTGGGAAAGCAGGAGAAGATGGCCCAAGTCCTTGGGTCCCTGCACCTGTGTCGGAGAACTGGAAGTAGGTCCTGGCTCCTGGCTTCGGATCTGCACAACTCTGGCCATTGCGGCCAACTGGGGAGTGAACCAGTGGATGGAAGACCTTCCTCTCTCTCTCTCTCTGCCACTGCCTCTCTGTGTAACTCTGACTTTCAGATAAATAAATAAATCTTTCAAAAAAAACTAGCAGCAGCCAAGATGGAGGTGGGGGAAGCCAGGGTGTGAGCTTGGTGTGGTAAGATTAAAGATGGCTTGGAGGGCAAATAACTTACTTCAATTCTTAGAACCTCATTTATCTCACGTGCAAAATATAGCTAAAAATATTTAGCTGCCAGCAGGATTATAAGTATCAAAAAGGTGATTTGTGGGGCCAGTGCTGTGCTGTAGCAGGTAGAGTCACAGCCTAGAGTGCCGGCATCCCATACGGGTGCTTTCGAGTCCCGGCTGCTTCACTTCTGATCCGCCTCTCTGCCATGTCCTTGGGCCCCTTCACCTGTGTGGTGAGACCTGGAAGAAGCTCCCTCTCCCCCTCCCTCTCCCCCTCTCCCTCTCCTCAAAGAAATGGATAGATTCCTAGACATATTAAACCTACATAAGTTGAGCCATGAAGACATAGAAAACCTAAACAGACCCATTACCAAGATGGAAATTGAATCAGTAATAAAGGCCCTTTCAACAAAGAAAAGCAAAGGACCAGATGGCTTCACTGCTATATTCTACCAGACATTTAAAGAAGAGCTAACTCCACTTCTTCTCACACTATTCAAAACAACTGAAAGGGAGGGAATCCTCCCCAATTTTTCTATGAAGCCAGCATCACCTTAATTCCTAAACCTGAAAAAGATACAGCAGAGAAAGAGAACTACAGACCAACTTCCCTGATGAACATAGATGCAAAAATCCTCAATAAAATTCTGGCCAATTGAATCCAACACATCAGAAAGATCATTCACCGGGACCAAGTGGGATTTATCCCTGGTTTTCAGGGATGGTTCAACATTCGCAAATCAATCAAGGTGATACACCATATTAACAAATTGAAGAACAAAAACCATATGATTATCTCAATAGATGCAGAGAAAGCATTTGATAAAATACAATACTCTTTCATGATGAAAACTCTAAGTAAATTGGTTATAGAAGAAACATTCCTTAACACAATCAAGGCGATTTATGATAAACCCACGACCAGTGTCCTATTGAATGGGGAAAGTTGGAAACATTCCCACCGAGATCTGCAACCAGACAAGGATGCCCACTTTCACCACTGCTATTCAATATAGTCCTGGAAGTTTTAGCCAGAGCCATTAGACAAGAAAAAGAAATTAAAGGGATTCAAATTGGGATGAGACGTCAAAGTATCCCTATTTGCAGATGACATGATTCTATATATAGGGGATCCTAAAGACTCCACCAAGAGATTACTGGAACTCATAGAAGAGTTTGGTAAAGTAGCAGAATATAAAATCAATACACAAAAATCAACGACCTTTGTATACACAGACAATGCCACGGCTGAGAAAGAACTTCTAAGATAATCCCATCCATAATAGCTACAAAAAGAACCAAATACCTTGGAATAAATTTAATAAATTTAACTAAGGATGTCAAAGATCTCTACGATGAGAATTACAAAACATTAAAGTAAGAAATAGAAGAAGATACAAAAAAAAAGGGAAAAATCTTCCATGTCCATGGATTGGAAGAACCAGTATCATCAAAATGTCCATTCTTCTGAAAGCAATCTACACATTCAATGCGAAACAAATCAAAATACCAAAGACATTCTTCTCAGATCTAGAAAAAAATGATGCTCAAATTCATATGGAAACACAGGAGACCTCGAATAGCTAAAGCAATCTTATACAACAAAAACAAAGCCGGAGGCATCATAATACCAGATTTCTTTCTTTCTTTTTAACAGGCAGAGTGGACAGTGAGAGAGAAAGAGACAGAGAGAAAGGTCTTCCTTTGCCGTTGGTTCACCCTCCAATGGCCGCCGCGGCCGGCGCGCTGCAGCCAGCGCACCGTGCTGATCCAAAGGCAGGAGCCAGGTGCTTCTCCTGGTCTTCCATGGGGTGCAGGGCTCAAGGACTTGGGCCATCCTCCACTGCCTTCCCTGGCCACAGCAGAGAGCTGGCCTGGAAGAGGGGCAACCGGGACAGAATCCGGCGCCCAGACCAGGACTAGAACCCAGTGTGTCGGCGCCGCAATGTGGAGGATTAGCCTAGTGAGCCAGCCTATATAATACCAGATTTCAAAACATACCACAGGCTGGCGCCACGGCTCACTAGGCTAATCCTCCACCTGCGGTGCCAGCACCCTGGGTTCTAGTCCCAGTTGGGGCACCGGATTCTGTCCCGGTTGCTCCTCTTCCAGGCCAGCTCTCTGCTGTGGCCCGGGAGTGCAGTGGAGGATGGCCCAGGTGCTTGGGCCCTGCACCCGCATGGGAGACCGGGAGGAAGCACCTGGCTCCTGGCTTCAGATCAGTGCAGCGCACCGGGCGCAACGCGCAGGCCGTAGCAGCCACTTGGGGGGGTGAACCAATGGAAAAAGGAAGACCTTTCTCTCTGTCTCTCTCTTTCACTGTCTAACTCTGCATGTCAAAAAAAAAAAAAATACTACAAGGCAGTTATAATCAAAACAGCCTGGTACTGGTTCAAAAACAGATGGATAGACCAATGGAACAGGACAGAAATGCCAAAAAGCAATTCAAGCGTCTATAACAACTTACATTTGACCAAGGTGCTAAAACCAATCCCTGAAGGATAGTTCTCAATAAATGGTGCTAGAAAAATTGGATTTCCACATGCAGGAGTATAAAGCAGTACCCCAACCTTACACCTTACATGAAAATCCATTCAAAATGGATTAAAAAGCTAAATCTACGACCTGATCCCATCAAATTATTAGAGAGCATTGGGGAAATCCTGCAAGACATTGGCACAGGCAAAGAATTCCTGGAAAAAGACCCCAGAGGCACAGGGAATCAAAGCCAAAATCAACAAATGGGATTATATCAAAGTGAGAAGCTTCTGTAACTGCAAAAGAAACAGGAAAGTGAAGAGGCAACCAACAGAATGGAAGAAAATATTTGCAAATAATGGAACTGATAAAGGTTTAATAAACAGTCTATATAAAGAGATCAAGAAACTCCACAACAACAAAACAACCCACCCAGTTAAGAAATGGGCCAAGGACCTAAACAGACATTTTTCAAAACAAGAAATCCAAATGGCCAACAGACACATGAAAAAATGCTCAGGATCAGTAGCTGTCAGGGAAATGCAAATTAAAACCACAATGAGATTTCGCCTCACCCCAGTTAGAGTGGCCCTCATACAGAAATCAACAAACAACAAATGCTGGTGAGGATGTGGGGGAAAAAGGTACCCTAACCCACTGTTGGTGGGAATGTAAATTGGTAAAACCACTATGGAAGACAGTTCAGAGATACCTCAGAAATCTGAAATAGACCTACCATATGACCCAGCCATCCTATGCTTGGGAATTCATCCGAGGGAAATTAAATCAGCAAATAAAAGAGTTATTTGCACCCCCATGTGTTTTTTTTTTAACTTTTATTTAATGAATATAAATTTCCAAAGTACAGCTTATGGATTACAATGGCTTCCCCCCCATAACGTCCCTCCCACCCGCAACCCTCCCCTTTCCCACTCCCTCTCCCCTTCCATTCACATCAAGATTCATTTTCGATTCTCTTTATATACAGAAGATCAGTTTAGCATACCTGAAGTAAAGATTTCAACAGTTTGCTCCCACACAGAAACATAAAGTGAAAAATACTGTTTGAGTACTAGTTATAGCATTAAGCCTCAATGTACAGCACACTAAGGACAAAGATCCTACATGAGGAGTAAGTGCACAGTGACTCCTGTTGTTGACTTAACAAATTGACACTCTTGTTTATGGCCTCAGTAATCACCCTAGGCTCTTGTCATGAGCTGCCAAGGCTATGGAAGCCCCCTGAGTTCACTGACTCTGATCATATTTAGACAAGGCCATTGCACCCCCATGTTTATTGCAGCTCAATTCATAATAGCTAAGACATGGAATCAACCCAAATGCCCATTAACTGAAGACTGTATAAAGAAATTATGGGGCCGGCGCCGCGGCTCACTAGGCTAATCCTCCGCCTAGCGGCGCCGGCACACCGGGTTCTAGTCCCGGTCAGGGCACCGGATTCTGTCCCGGTTGCCCCTCTTCCAGGCCAGCCCCCTGCTGTGGCCAGGGAGTGCAGTGGAGGATGGCCCAGGTGCTTGGGCCCTGCACCCCATGGGAGACCAGGAAAAGCACCTGGCTCCTGGCTCCTGCCATCGGATCAGCGCGGTGCGCCATCCGCAGCGCGCTGGCCGCGGCGGCCATTGGAGGGTGAGCCAACGGCAAAGGAAGACCTTTCTCTCTGTTTCTCTCTTTCACTGTCCACTCTGCCTGTCAAAAAAAAAAAAAAGAAATTATGGGATATGTTCTCTATGGAATACTACATAGCAGTAAAAAAAATGAAATCCAGTCATTTGCAACAAAATGGATGAACCTGGAAAACATGTTTAGTGAAATAAGCCAGTCCCAAAGGGACAAATACCATATGTTCTCCCTGATCTGTGATAACTAATAGAGCACTTAAAAGGAAACTTGCCAAAGTAAAATTTACACTTGAAGAAGCAATGACTTGAACAGCCCTTGTCTTGACTGTTGAGGAACAGGTTTTTTTTTTTTTTTTTTCTTAATGGAGAATAGGACTGGGAATGGGAGAGGGAGGACGAGGTGGGGTGGGAAGGCGGTTTTGATGAGAAGAATCACTATATTCCTAAAGTTATATTTATGAAATTTGTACTCATTAAACAAATGGTTTCTTTGGGAAAAAATAAATGTAATCAGATGAGGTATAAAGAAAATTTCAGAAACCACACGTTGTTTGTGAAAATACGCATATGAGTGATGAATATAATCACTATCATACTCCTAACTTTTTGCTGTTCCACAATCATAACCAAACAAATGTTGAGTGAAGTAGCAATTCCCCATATTGAATGACTATATACATTTTGAACAAACACTGCATATATCAATATTTGAAGTTTTTGATGTAATAAATGAGCTTGTATCGTGCTTGTTAACTAATCCAGATGCCTCTACTAAAGTACCATAATGTCTATCTAAAATGTTTCTGTTTTATGTTAACACTCACGGGGAGAGATCCATCTTATACAAGTGCAATGAGAGGAAGGGGAGAAGATATTTTAAGGCAATTTCAGCTAGCTCAGGATATCTGCTTTAACTTTTATCCAAAAAGGGCTAAGCAAAGCATTTTCAAAATTCATCTTTAATCTTTCATCAGCAGCCAGTTCTAACAATTAATTTTATAAAGTTATAATTGAATTTAAATTATCTTTTGATGAAAAAAGATAAAGATCCATGAATTTCCTGTGTGTGAATTTTCTTTTGAAGGAAAAGAAAAACAATTTAAAATGTTCTATCAGATTTGTAAGATAGAGAAAAAGTTTTGGAAATATGCAATATTAAGACCATTACCCACAGCAATGGTAATTGCTAAATTATGAGACATGTCGTAACAGTCTGTGAAAACTCTGTTCCAAGCTTCTAACTTTTGTTTTGGTCCTTAGATCTTATCTGCCCTGAAAAACATGTTGTACTACATCTGTGCATGGGCTAAGTTCCGAGTATACATCATAAGTACACTGAAAATATAGGCTAAAAATAGCAAACTGGCTGTCCAACTCCTATCTTACGAAGTTGAGCTAAAGTAGTTTTTTTATCTTGCAGAAATACTGAGAATTTATTCCACAGTCCCAACATTCCTCTTGATAATCATACCCAGCATGCAATGTCATTGTTTATGTAAAGCTTGTATATTATCACAAAATATAGAGAGAGCACCATCTGAAATGTAATACGTTAACTTTTATGTACTCCTAGATTTCACTGTCAGTGAGCACACTGGTTAGCACAGCTTGCTCTATTTTCATAGTAAGATTTTTCTTGATGAAGCAAGTGCACTCATTTACATTCTGGGGACACCTAGTGTGAGTAGCTACGCGGAGTGTTTTCTTGTGATTGCAGCTGAGCCATCAGAACACTAGTTCTGCACGAAACTTAAACCTCAAGTCACATTTGCTGACAGTATTTTGTCACACAAAACATTTGCTTTCATCATTTTATACAGAGAAGTGTTGGTTGTGCTTGTCAGCAATGAGGTTGAAAAGGGAATTTGATATTTGCATCATGTTTAAATTGTGCATATGCTAAATATGGCTACAGTAATCCTTTATTAGTGATATTAAAAAAAAAAAAAACTTTGCAAACTGCATTCCCTGTGAGTTGGCCTGCCCTAAACTGGCCCATTCTTGTTATTGACAAATAATACTTGAGATGACTTCTTTGCCATTAGATTCATCCAACATTTCCAAGCAAAATTGCAAACTGATGGGCTATTTTATAAGAAGTGAGCATAGCCCTAAGGTTTCCATGTGGAAAACTGAACATCCACTTCTGTCAGATTTTTATTCTATTTCAATACTATCTCTTTCATGGGTTTTGTTGGTTTTGGACCTCTTTATTATATTATGTAAACTCCACTTACATCTTGCGATTTTTTTTTAAGCTAGATAATCTCCAGAAGTAACACACTGTATTTTGAGTATTTTACTATCATTTTTGGCTACCATTTAAAGGAAAATATTTCTGAATAAAACTAGTTAGAGGCCTTCCATTTTCACAGCTCACTTTGGTCAGTATCAAGTAGTTTACTACTATTGCTGCAACTGAAATGATATGTCTTCTTGACAAAAAAGTCCAGTGACGCTCATTATGCCAAATGTAATTCAGAGTTTCAATAAATATCACAAAATCCTCTCAATTTAGTTAATAACGTTAATCTTGGGGCCAGTGCTGTGGCATAGTAGGCTAAGCCTCCACCTGCAGTGCCGGCAGCCTCTATGAATGCTGGTTAGTGTCCGGCTGCTCCACTTCCATTCCAGTTCCCAACTAATGCCCCTGGGAAAGCAGTGGAAGATGACCCAATTCCTTGGGCCCCTGCTCCCACAAAGGAAACCCAGAAGAAGCTCCTGGCTTTGGACAGGCCCAGTTCCGGCTGCTGTGGCCATTTGGGGAGTGAGCCAGTTGATGAAAGATTTCTCTCCCCACTCCCCTCTCTCTCTAAGTCTGCCTTTCAAATAAATAAATCTTTAAAAAATAATGTTAATCTCTCAAATTAAAACAGGGCGGGCACTGTGGCACAGCAGGTTAAGTCACTGTTTGGGAGGCCCACGCTCCATATCAGAGTGCCTGGGATTGAGTCCCACCTATGCTTCCAATCCAGCTTCCTGTTAGTGTGCCTGAGAAGCAGCAGATGATGGCCCAAGTACTTGGGTCCCTACCACCCATGTGGGAGACCCAGATGGCTGTTGTAGGCATCTAGAGAGTGAACTAGAGGATGGAAGATCTCTCTCTCTCCCTCTACATCATTTTGTCTTTCAAATAAGTAAATATTTTTTTAAAACTGAAATATAACAATGAAAAATTAAAAGAAATAAATGCTTAGATTTTCTGATTTTATACACTTTTGAATTACACTTGACAAAGCAATCCTAAAGCATGACATACTTGGAAGTGGTCCTATTACACATAACTCATGAGCAACTTGCACCACATTTTTTTTTGAGATTTATTTATTTGAAAGGCAGAGTTACAGAGACAGAGAGACAGACACACACATCTTCCTTCAGCTGGTTCACTCCTCCAACGGCCACAATAGCCAGAGCTGGGTCAATCCGAAGCCAGGAGCTACTTCTGGGTCTCCCACACGGGTGCAAGGGCCCAAGGACTTGGGCCATCTTCCACTGCTTTCCCAGATCATAGCAGAGAGCTGGATCAGAAGTGGAGCAGCTGGGACTTGAACTGGTGCCCATAAGGGATGCCCATGCCGCAGCTGGCTGCTTTACCTGCTACGCCACAGAGCTGACCCCAGCGTGTACCACATTTAACTCACCAGGCAAATCTGACAACATTCAAACTGGTATGCACCCTGTTCAATGAGACAAATCCATTGGTTTGCTCTCTTTTGAAGGTTGCAGCAATGTCAGTTTATTAGAAGAGTTTCCAAATGCTCTCAATTTCACTTATGGGGGCCCATAAGTAACAAACAGTTTCCAGGAAGAAACAATCTACAGAAGACTTTTTGAAGTATGAGATTTGGAATCTGAAAAGACTTGATTTGAAAACCAAAACCAAATTTTATTACTCACTGGCTATATAACCATGGGTAAATTTTACAACCTCTTCTGAGATAACACTTTCCATCTCAAAGAGTTGTTAAAGAAAATGTGGTCTATATTACACAATGGAATACTATTCAGCCATAAAATGAATGACATTTCATCATTTGCAGTAAAACATATGGATCTGTAGGACATCATGTCAAGTGAAATAAGCCAGACAGACACAGAAATGAAAGAAAAACCCACACATTCATCCTCATTAGTGGGAGCTAAAGCCAAAAACTCAATCTGAACACAAAATATTGATTACTAGGAGCTGGGAGGGGTAGGAAGGATAAAAGGAGTTTAGCTAAAAAAAAATAGGGGAAGCTATGTGTGGTTCATTAATTATGGCAAAGATACTAATATGACATTCATAGGGAAAGAGGAGAGGGGCATTTGGGAACTCTTTGTATTACTCTCACAACTTCTGCAAATTTAAAGCTATCCTAAACTAAAATGTTAAAAAAAATAGAAAGCACAGCAGCTACACACTATTAATTTAAAAAATACTCATTGAACCCCTATCATATGCCAGAAACTGTTCTAGGATCTGGGGTTATGTCAACGAACAAAACAGACAATAGTGGAAATGGGACAGGTAATAATAACAAGAAATAAGTGAGTATAAAGTATGCTAAAAGGTGGTAAGCATTACACAAAAATGCTCAGTAATGTATGGTGAGAGAAATCAAGAATGTTGAGGCAGAGTGGGGTATGGGTTGCATTTTTAATAGAATGTTCAGAAAAAATTCCATTTGGTAATTCAAGCGGAGCTACCAGTTAGAGAGCTTTGTTAATGCTTAGTAAAAAGTAGCTGTAAAAAAAAAAAAAGAAGGCTAATCCTTTTTTTTTAAAGCAGACATGCAGAGAAAGAAAAAGAATGAGCGAGCTCCCATCTGCCAGTTCACTCTCACAGGCTGACAATGCTGAGGGCTGGGTTGAGGCTGAAGCCAAAACTGGAAGCAAGGGACTCAGTCCAGATCTTCTCCCATGTGGGTGGCAGGAGCTCAATTACTTGACTCATAGTAACTGCCTCCCAGGGTCTGCACTTACAGAAACTGGAATCAGGAGCCAGAGCCAGGAATCGAACCCAGGCACTCTGATCCAGGACAGGGGAGTCTTAACAGGCCAGTCAAACATCTGCCCCTACGTCATAACTTTTATTATCATTAGCTCATGAGTACTTGGTATTACTATCCAGGATACTAAAAGGGCTTCATTTTGCATGCTCATCTGAATAAATGTGTGAGTACACACAGATATGTGTGTGTACATACAAACATGCACATTCCATAGACATAGACATGTACTCACATGGAATAGAAATTTCATGTGAATTTTGCCAGTTTCCTGTAGTACATACCTATTTGCACTCATGTTCATTTGGGAGCCCATGAGAGCCCAAAAAATTGAGCTACGTATGCTGTGGAAAACAGGATAATATATTATATACATATATATATATACATATATATGTACACACACATACATTGCTCATTAACACAGAACAGCATTTGATTCCACCACAATTTTCTGTGTGCCTACCTTGACTTCTTTGTTCTTTTACTTTGTTCAAGTGTCACTCTTTTGATTCTGCAAGATGTATTATATTTGGCAGATGCCATGGAAGCAAGTATATCAGAGAAGTGACAACTGTTGTCATCCAGTAACCTTCACGGTTTATGTTTGTTAAAGATTCACCTGACCTTCACTGCTTTTTCAAGAATAACTTACTCTGACAACATTGTGCACACAGTGAGATAAAGCTTTCATTAAAAACCAAACCAATATACATGTCTATAGAAAAAAATGGTTATTTTAGAGTGCAGCGATTCTGTATAGTTTCGGATTTTCTACAATTGGTGTGTACCTTGTTTAATAATCAAGAAGAGCTAAGAGATTTTTTTTTTTCAAGAAAAAAAAAAACTTACTAGCACAAAGGCCCTTGCTCTGGTGGTTTTGTTTTCATCATGGGGGAAGTGGAGGAGAGGAATTTATCGGTTTGTGGACTGTTTTGAGAAATTCTCTTTTGGATTTTATCTCTCTATTCTCTGAAAACCTGTACGTGAATTTACTACTCAAACTGCTTTGCTCTTTTATTAGATTGTGCGCCTCTAAACTTGGCCGAAAATCAAAGGCTGATCCAGATAAGAATCTCCACAATGTGCATTTGCAGAGCAAGTCAGAAGCTGCTTTGTTTTAACACTCAAAGAAAGCTTTTGTATTTTCAATTTCAAGTGCTCTGCAGTGAACCAACAGTCTATATAAAGTTTACAAAAGGGTCATGTGTTGCTTTGAGCCAGTTTCTGGGGGGAAAAAATCACTCCTGAGGACCAGCAAGTGTTTCAACAATGAGCTGACAGCTGCCGATCCATTAGATCCCTCATTGGACCGACTCCTGCTCTTTTCAATTTCACAGAGATCTGTAGATACAACTCTTGAGGGCTGAGCTGGTGGTGATGGGCTGTGTTCCAACAGCACCTGCACTTACCTGAGCAGTACCTTTTATCAGAGGACTCTCACATAAAGTCCTTTATAAGGAAGAGAAACCGTGCTGGCTTGGAAAGGAAACAGAACATAGATTTCTATTTCAAGTTATGTATTGCCCATTTAAGTACGTGCAGAGTTAGCACTAAGAGCTTGAAGCTCTTGTTTTATAACTACAATCTTGTGGCCATTCTCAGGAATGTTAGGATCTATCTTTACCCAAAGTTTAATCCAAAGAGTTAAATCTCATAGTTTGCTAAATTAAGTACTAACTCAAGGACGGCTATGTGTCTTTAAAAGATACCTTTCTGGTGTCAGGCTTAAATAAGCAAAACGAAAGAATGTTGTCTTCAGCTTCTACTTCTGGTCACCACAAGCCTTTTAGTTTCCTCTTTACTGGAGTGTGATGTTCGTAGCCATCAGGTCTCGCAAACAGCCTTGTGGTTTGGCCCAGGGTTTCCCAGCAATTGAGTAAAAAATCCTAGGTGAAGACAAGCCTTGGATTCTTTTGATCAAGGTCTCTCCTCACCCTTGACTCCATTCTCTGCTGAATGGCTCCTCCCTTCAGTCCCTTAGGATGTCTTCATCTGGGATACCTGGTTTCGATTCTTGGTTGCTGAACTTGAACTCCGCCTGTCCACCAGAGTTTGGGCTCAATCCTTGCTCCGTCTGCATCTCCTCAGATCTGCCAAATCTTGGTTGCTTACTCAGTTGTTAACCCCATTTCCTTCCTTCGCCTCTGATCTGCCACAGCTGTACCTCTGCTTTCCGAGACAGGGCTTAAACCTGTAGCTCTAACTCAGTTCCACCGAACAGCCAGTTCAACCAAAGCTTCGAAAACCAGGCATGCCCTTTGAATTCAATGGATGGACTTGTTAACATTTTTCTTAAGCAGTAATGAAGTAATTTTAGAAATTTATTTCAAGGGCAGGAACTTTCCGCAGCAGTTAAGATGATGTCTGGGTCCCTGGCACAACATATCACAGTACCTGGTTTGAGTCCACGCTCCATTGCTTCCAATACAGCTTCCTGGTAATGCATACTGGGAGCCATCAGGTAATGGCTCAAGTACTTGGGAGCCTGCCACCTACCTGGGAGACTCCTGGCTTTGGCCCGGCCCAGCCTGGGCTGCGATGGGCACCTGAGGAAAGAATCAGCAGATCAAAGATCTCTCTCTTTCTGACTCTCAAATAATTTAAATTTTAAAAATTTATTTTTATTTTATTTGAAAGGTAGAGGGCTGGGGTCAAAGCCAGAACCAGGAGCCAAAAAGCAGGAACTCAATATCAATCCAGGGCTCCTATAGGCGAGGTAGGAATCCGATTACTTGGGTCATCACTACTGCCTTTCAGGGTTTGCATTAGCAAGAAGCCGGAGTCAAAAGTGGGGGCTGGAAACAGAGCTCACATTCCCTAGCATGGGATGCAGGTGTCTTAACCATCACCTTCACCGCAAACTGTGTGCCTGCCCCTTGAGCAAACAGAAAATTGTTCTCGTCTCAAATAGCAGCCTTTTCCCCCAACCTGCAAGAATGCTGAGTAAATTTGAAAGGTGTAGGGTGTAAGTATTTTTAAATTTCACAGTTGAAAGTTTCATCATTTGCCCTCAAAAGCCAAGAGGGCGCTTCATTTGATCAGACCAAAGTGGACAGTAGCAGGCAGCACTTTAATACAAACATCAAAGGAGGCTTCAAGTTGATGCCAGGAGGCGTGTGCTAACTCCATTACCTTAAATCCTCCAACTAAAACTCAGTCTGCCCATTCTATTCCATTAGTAGTTTTCCAAAGTGTTCAAGGTTTCTTCCCCAGGACAAGTGTAAATGCTCTGAGACTGGGCATATCCTGCTCATCTTTGTACTTTTCATGATACCTGGCACCAAATTCAGGGTCCAGTAAGTCCCCCCCACCCCGCAGTTACTGAATTGAGTTGAATTCATGGTTAACCCGAAGAAGGAAAAGGCTTGCATTGAAAAAATACAGATTCATACATTTTTTAGGTGATAAATGTTGATATAACACATGGACAAAGGAGGTTGTAAATAATACCATAAAGGAAAGGCCTTACGAGAACCTCAGGGGAGCCTCTAACCACTCAGAACAGATTGACGTCACTTCACCTTGACCACGGGGAAAGAAACTCCAACTAGCTTTAGTATTCAAACAACCACTTAAAAAGCAAAAGTTCCTTCTGAACAAATCCAGCATAATATTTTTTTGCAAAAAAATGACATCAAGCACTGGATGGCAAAATAACATTAAAAGATTCATTAGACCTGCTTAATCCATCCGGCTGAGACGAACCGTGGAGCAATTTTATCTGGACATGGAGGAATCCAAACTGCTCTGTATCAGACAGGAACATTCCAGCCAATGAGATAAATGCAAACACTGCGAAACATTCTCTATGTATCATCAGAATATGGAGCAACACGAGTTATAAAAAAAATGCTGAACCAAGTCTGAAGCGCTACCACTGTCAAAACGCTGACACTGATTTTGTTCACTTCTTGAGATCTAAATTGGAAAATCAAAAAAGATCAGATTGAGTACAGGTCTTTATGATACACTATAATCAAAGACAATATAGGGCTAAGACTACAATGCATAATGGACAGTCTTGAAGGGTAGAATTTGCTGATTCTGGGATGGAGGAATGAGCTGCCATTATCAGAATGAGCTTTGTTCCGCAACTTAGTGATTTATTACTCATGTTGCCAATTCACAGATCGTTGTCACATCACACAGACAAAGAAATCGAGCTGTCTAAGGAATAAACAAGCAAACAGGAAGACCTAAACCCACACAATTATGTACAAATAAAGAAAAGGCAAACTAATCCGCTATCAGACGACTTTAATCTTCATTTAAAAAGAAACAGACTTCCCTGTGGTTCTATGTAAAAGCAGAATCGCTTAAAATGTTTAAAGGAGATAGGCTCTCATGGAGAAATATATTTATAGAGAGAACAGACATGCCAAAATGGAGCTGGAGCGCTCAGCTCTGGCATCTCTGCTTCCTTTGTCAGACGACTGCTCCATTAATTAACACACTATGTCGGGAGTCGGCAAACTGGCTCGGAGGCAAGAGCCTCCCCGCCTCCTGTTTTCGTTCTGCTCCAAGCCTAAGAATGGTTCTGACATTTGTAGATGGCTGCAAAATATTTTGAAAAGAGTGATATTTCATGACATGTGAAAATTATGAGAAATTTCAAATTCAGTGTCCATGAGTAAGGTTTTATTGGGACGCAGCCATGCCCATGAATTATAGATTGTTTATAACTGCTTCCACACTCCAAGGGCAGAATTGAGGAGTTGTGAGAGACTGTGTGGCCTGGCCTGCAAAGACTAAAACATTTGTTATCTGGCCCTTTATGGAAAAAGTTTGGGAACCCCTGTATTGTATCATGAATGACCTATTTATACCCTGAAAGAAGACATGGCCAAATATGTTTAGCAATAGGTTGGAACCTCATGCCATTTTACATCTGAAGGGAAAAACAAATTCTCCTATGCGGATATGCACACATACTTACCGGCATATACACACATGGGTACCTACAGATGAGCTAAACAGGCAGTTAATCCATCTCACAGATGCTTTTGCTAGAAAGATAAATTCACATGTCACCTGGCCAGTTACTTATGAGAAGAAATTAGCATTTGGAACAGATCCCCCGAGTTCTTCCTCTGTCTTCTGTATGACCTGGTCTACCTGCCTCTGACTGGGTCTATTTCATAAAATTCTAGAACCACGCCACAGGAAGGCAAACCAAGGTTAGGTCGTTCCAAATGTAAATATATTGACTGTCACCAGTACCGCCAAGAACCAGATTATTCTCAGAAACTTCCAACACTGAGAGAAAAATTGCGGCCTCCATGATGCCACCTCAGTCCCATACGCTAGAGTGCACTTGAGGGTGTGCCTTTTTAAACACCTGAGAATCTGGCCACAGAGAAGAGTACACACAGGAAAATATGTGGAACCGCCTTGTTATAGCTTTCTTATTTTAGACAAGTCAAGTGTAAATGCAATCCTGACCTTTAAATACCCACATAATGATGTATGAAAATAGACAATCGTCTCTCAGTATCCACAGGGGATTGGTTCCTGGAGCTGCATTGGATATAAAAATTCTCAGATACTCAAGTCTCTTATATAAAATGGTACAGTATTTGTATACACGCAAAGCATATTCTCCCAATTCCTTCAAATCATCCCCAGATTACTTATATGTAATACAATGTAAATGATATGTAATTGTTATGTTGTACTATTTAGGCAATAATGAGGAAAAACATGTATGCATTCAGTACGGAAACAATCTTTTGTAGAATCTTTTCAGTCCCTGCTTGGCTGATTCCATGGATGAGGAACCCACAGAAACAGAGGACCTAGTACACAATAGAAGGACCCAGAACTCGGCAGGGATGAGGGCGGCTCCTTGAATTTCCCTACCAGTTGACAATTCTATTAACTGCACCCTCTTTAGGATTCTTGGACATTTACATTAACCATAATTAGCCACATGTTCTATTTGTTTTTCTTCAATTTGTTTTGACAATTGCCTTATAAAATAATAAGTATATCTCACAATGTAAGGTTTTGAAGTACTTACGAGGGCAAAAGTTCATGGAAATGCAATTAAAAGAACTTTATTGGGGTGCAAAAAGATTTTGAAATGTATGCCTATGAGGCATCTTCAAAAAGTTTGTGACAAATGTAGATTATGAAAAACTACACATAGATTTATACATTTCTTTGCCTCAAAATAAACTTACCATTTAATCCAACTTTTCAATGAACATTTGAAAGTACCATGGTATACATTGTGGAACGGTTAAATCTAGCTAATTAACAAATGCGTTATCTCATTATATTTTGAATTTAGTCTGCTTCTGTCTTCCAGCATGTTGATTAGCTAAATAGAACACGTAGCATTGCTCTTCGGCAGAAAGCCACAGCTCGTAGCAGGCTCACTGAGGAAAACCTTGCTGTAAAACATCTTTAATAAAGAAACAAGTACTTTGCTAAAATTTTTACTTGTTATATGAACGAATGAGTCTGAAAATAAAATGTGTGGACAGAACATGTAGATGAAAACTAGCCATTTTTATTGGAATTTTATCATATTGGAATATCTAAATGTCTCTGTGGGAGCCAATAACTTAAGAAGCAAAGCAAGTGACCATGGGAAACACGGAAGAGAAGTGCTGACTCTTGTTCACAGGGTGAGGAAGGAGGTTTATGCCCACAGGGCCCTGGATAAAACACTGCTAGAGAGCGTTTCTTCTGCCAGTCTGCTTGCTTGCTTGCTCTCTGTCCCCCCACTAAAGACACACAATGACCACAAAATCCTCTGATTTCTGTATGTCTGCCCTTTACAAGGGAACTTGGCTGCTCCTCCCATCAGGAGGCAGAGTCTTTCCCTATCTCTGGAACCTGGATTCAGCCATGGGACTGCAGCAAACAGGACGAAAAATCTTGAATAACCGCCCTTTGGGCTTTGCCCTCTCAAGGTGCTCTTCGCAACTGAGTCCCCTACATGAAGCAGCAGCACGGGTCTCCTTACTGGGCCCCACGAAGCAGAGACAAACTGCCTCAGCCATGGCTCCTTAGTCCAAACACCCTGCGAACAACCTGCGATGTGAAGGAGACCCCAGCAGGTACCCCAAACCAGGAGAGCCTCTCAGCTGACGCACCAAAGAACTAATCAATGCTTGTTATTTTAAGCCACTCAGTTTTAGCATGAACCGATACGCAGCAAAAGCTAGAGTAGGTAGTAGAACCTGAGTGGTTCCTGCATTGGGAGTTGTTATGGTTTGGGTGTGCTTTGAGTGTCTCCCAAGGGTCCACTGTCATTGAAGGCTTGGTCCATATGGTGGTACTATTGGCAGGTGGTGGAATTTTTGGGAGATGGGGCCCACTGAGAAGTCCTTGTGTCAACTGGAGCATTCTCTCACTCGCTCGCTTGCTCTCTATCTTCCCCTCCTTCTACCTCTACAAAGTAAAAATGAAAATAAATAAAAACTTAAAAAATAACCAAGCAATGGAAGGAACTGTATAGATGTGGTGCTGTGATATGTTTAACAAATGGCACTCCAGACGAAAAGAAAGCCCTGATTTGTGTAGTGCTTGCCAGTTTGGCACAGTGCTAAGTTTTTCCTTTTTGGCTGGTTTCAAATTATCAACAGTAGCCTGTGTCAGGTACGTTGCTAAGAGTGATCAAAGCTGATGCATGTACCAGTTCAATCACATCGCTTGTGCCTAGAACCTACCTGCCTGAGAGGCCCATTCGACAGCAAGTCCCATGAATGCGACATCACACTGGGCTGGGGCTTGTTTATGGGGCCTAGGGTTACTTTAGGTGGCAGGGATCTTGCAGAGCCCTAGGGACCTTCTCTGCCTGGCATTCGTATCTGTGAAGGGTCTCCTACATTCTGAATACCTTGGTCCTCCTACTCTGCTGGAATGCCTCAGGCAAGGACTTCAAGTTACAAGTTTCCTTAGCTTGCTGGACTCTGTACATTTTGTGGCCTTAACAAAATTTTGGTTTCTGTACTACATTATAGGCTAATTACTCTAAATTAATGTGTAGGAGGGTTTTGGTTTTGTTTTGATTAAGGAAAATACCTATCAAAAAATTGTTTTTCCTTCTGTGTCACTCTGCCTTTCAAATAAAATAACCTTAAAAACTAGTGGTTGGTGCTGTGGCGTAGTGGGTAAAGCCTCTGCCTGCAGTGCCAGCATCCCACATGGGCACTGGTTTGAGTCCTGGCTGCTCCTATTTCCCATCCAGCTCTCTGCTATGGCCTGGGAAAGCAATGGAAGATGGCTCAAGTCCTTGGGCTCCGGCACCCATGTGGAAAGACCTGGAGGAAGCTCCTGGCTCCTGGCTTCAGATTAGGGCAGCTCCAGCCACTGCGGCCAATTGGGGAGTGAACCAGCAGATCGAAGACCCACCCCCCTCTCCTTCTTTCTGTGTGTGACTCTGACTTTCAAATATATAAATCTTTAAGAAAAAAAATCATGAGTTGTCTCAGCACTTAAGTGTTTAATACTGAACACTCACAAACTAATCCTTGTTCAAAATCCACCAATGACTTTCCATCAAGTGAAATAAATCCTCATGAGTTCCAATGGCCTGAAAGTCACACTAAAATTATCTTTTTCATGGACCTCAAGTCCCACCGTCATTCGTTCTATTGCAGACATACCAGTCTTTCGTGCTATTCCTGAAGTACACCAAGATTGTTCCCGCCTCCTGGCCTTTGCCCTATTTCCTGTGCTTGCAGGATTCCAACCCTATTCATTTTTTAAAATTTATTTCAAGCATTATTTTCGTTAATTAGAGGGAGTGAAAGATACACCCCCAAATGTCCACGGCCTCCAGCTCCAGCCCAATCTGGGACCTGACAACACCATCCAGGCCTCCCTTATGGGTGGAAGCGGTTCAGTCGCTTCACTTGAGTCATCCTACCACCTCCCATGGTCTGCATTAGCAGGAAGCTCGAGTCGGGAGGCAGAGCCAGGGCCTGAATGCAAGTACTCCAGTGTGGGACATGGGCATCTCAACCTGTGTCTTACCTGCGAGGAAAGAAAAAAATACATTTTAGAGGCAGGTATTTATAAGATTTATGTATTTACTGGAAAGGCAGAGGTACACAGAAAGAAAGAGAGATCTTCCATTCCATTGGTTCTCTCCCCAAATGGCCACAACAGCTGGAGGTTGGCTGGTCCAAAGTCAGGAGGCCGGAGCTTCTTCCAGGTCTCCCACGTGGGTGCAGGGGTCCAAGCACTCAGGCAGGCTGTCCGCTACTCTCCAGTCACATTAGCAGGGAGACAATGTGGAACAGCTGGGACCGGAACCTACACCCATGTGGGATGCCAGTGTCACAGGCCAAGGCTTTACCCACTTGGCCACAACGCCTGCCCCTAAAATTTATTTTTAATTGACAATTAATAATTGTGTCTATTTGTGGGACACAATGTGATGTTCTGATCTATATATACATTGTATCAAGATTTTTATCAAACTAATCAACATATCTATCACCTCATCAACTCAGCATTCTTTAGTGATAAAACATTAAAAAATTACTCTTTAACAATTTTGAAACATATCATCAGCTGTGGTCACCATTCAATGCAATAGATCACTTAAAATATACCCCTCCAGTCTAATTGAAATCTTGTACCAGAGCTTCTTGTGATTTACCCCTCCCCTAGGTAGTAGGGTTTTTTGAATGCTCCTGAATGTTCTAATCTGCAGCCAGGGTAGAGACTAACTGGACAAGAGGAGCATTTAAGTTCAAACTTCCTCAAACTTATACATGCATGGAAACCATCTGGTGGTAATCATACTGTAACAGATTTTCTTTGTATTCTTTCTAAAGATGTACTTGTTTATTTGAAAGCAGAGTTACATAGAGAACAGAGACAGAGAGGGAGAGAGAAAGGACAGAGAGAAAGCATATGAGTGCTTCCATCTGCCGGTTCACTCCTCAAATGGCCACAATGGCTAGGGCTGGGCCAGGCTGAAGCCAGGATCTTGGAACTCCATCTGGTCTCTTACATGGGTGGCAGGGGCCCAAATACTTGAGCCATCTTCTACTGTTTTTCCAGGTGCATTAGCAGGAAGCTGGATCAGAAGTGGAACTGTTGGAACTTGACCTAAGCACCCACATGGGATGCGATCATCCCGGGCAGCGGCTTAACCTGCTGTACCACAAAGCTGGCCCCCAACACAATTTTTGCTTCAGGAGTAAGGTGAGGCCCCAAATTCTCCATTTCTTTTTTTTAATTTATTTGAAAGGCAGTGAGTGAGAAAGAGAGATAGAGCAATCAGTCTTCTATCCATTGATTCACCCCCAAATACCCACAACAGCTAGGGCTGGGATGGAGCCGAGCCAGGAACCCGGAGCTCAATCCAGGTCTCCAACATTAGTGGCAGGGACCCAAGCACTGGAGCCATTGTCTACTGCCTCCCAGAATGCATTAACAGGAAGCTGGATCAGAAGCAGAGCTGGGACTCAAAACCAGGGACTGATAAGGGACACAGACATAGCCAGCAGCAACCTAACCACTGCTCCAAACACCTGCCTCAGGTTCTCCATGGCTAACAAGCTCCCAGCTGATCAGCTTCTGATGACCTAAAATCAGGTGCTATAAATTACACAGTCACCACGTCAGGCTCTGTAATGCACATATGGATATTACAGAAAGATGTTACATTGAGTCAAAGTTTTGTATTAAATCCTTACATTTTAGAGCCGTAACAATTTGATTCCGGACCAAGAATGATGCTTTCATCTCTTACTACAATAAAATGGTCTCTCAGGGGGCCGACGTTGTAGCACACTGGGTTACGCTGCTGCCTGGGAAACCAAGATTCCCTAAGAACACTGGATGGAGTCCCAGCTGCTCCACTTCTGATTCAGCTCCCTGCTAATGCACCTGGGAAAGCAGCCTGAGGCTGACGCGGGTGCTTGGGCCCCCGGATAGAATTCCAAGCTCCTGCCTCCAGCCTAGCCCAGCCTTTTGGGAAGTGAACCAGGAAATGGAAGCTCTTTCTGTCTTTTGTCTCCCCCTCCTCCTCTCCATAACTCTGCCTTTCAAATCAACAAATAAACCTTTTTTTTAATGGCTTTTTGTTCTTCAAATCATAGCTATCATTACTACCTTAGTCTTACTGGGTTTGGCATGAAGTGAGGTAGACCTCAGCCAGAGAAATTTTCTGAAGGAAAAAATATTGTAAAGTAAAGGCGCTTCTTTCCTTTTGGTATCCAATATCCTTCAAATGGCCATAAATAGCACTGATTCCTGACATGCATACCACGTAACTAGGTTTCCAAGTCTCAGTTCTGTCAGCAACATCATCAATTGCCTTTAGAGTGCTTTCTTCTGAACGCTTCTTTCTGCCACTTTATCTTCTCTGGCCAGAGTGTTCTCACCCAGAAGGCAACCCTCGGGCACCCCATTTAGTCACCAGCTAAATCCACAGTGAAGTCACCCCTCATCTTGCCCCACCTTACCCCAGCCAGGGCTGGTAATGTAATTTGAGGGGCTGCACCGCCTCTCTTCCCCAGAGTACACGAAAAGGAATCTCTTCCTAACGAAGTTAACAGGGATATTGTTGTTCCGGGGTTTGCTGACAGCCTGAAGATTTATCCTCCACACTATTTTTCCTGACTCGGAAGAGAATTGCGGATCTGGAATCTGCAGTGTCTCTGGGTCACTTGGGAATTTAAAATTGATGACTTGGAAAGAGAATGGAGATAAAGATGCTGCCCGGCGCTGTATCCTTCTAGAGAGAGGTACTGTAATTTCAGGGCAGTGTTTTCATGCAACCCTTTTGAAAAAGAAAAAAAAAATCACAGTGGTTTAGGGATGTACTTTGATCAATGACTTAATCAGCCTGGCTCTCAGGGCCACCCCTTTCTTTTTTTTTTATTATTATTATTTTTTTTTGACAGGCAGAGTGGACAGTGAGAGAGAGAGACAGAGAGAAAGGTCTTCCTTTGCCGTTGGTTCACCCTCCAATGGCCACCGCGGCCGGCGCACCGCGCTGATCCGATGGCAGGAGCCAGGAGCCAGGTGCTTTTCCTGGTCTCCCATGGGGTGCAGGACCCAAGCACCTGGGCCATCCTCCACTGCACTCCCTGGCTACAGCAGAGAGCTAGGGCCACCCCTTTCTGAGCGTGGAGACAAAGATGCACAACTTACTGATCAGAGAGGGGGAACAGGAGGGCGCTAATTAAAAGCATACAAACACAATAGTGAGTGATTCCATCCTGTAATGCTCAAAGCCGGATAAAACGAAATCTGTCGGAAGTCAAAGTACAGGTTACCTTGGGATGGGGCTTAGCACCTGGAAGGGAGCATTTGGTGCACTGCTGGAGTGCTGGGAATGTTCTCCGTCTTTATTCTTTCGCTTGGATGTGGGAATTTTAAACATTTTATTGATGTATACTAGTTTAATCCATGTAATTTTCTTTGTATTCCATACTGCATTAAAAAGTTTGCTAATACACGTCCAAAGATAAGCACTGTTTTAAATCCAGTTTTCTACTTACGAATAAATCACAAGAACAAGAAATCAGTGTCTGAAAATGTATTTGCAAATAGATTGTTCGGTTACAGAACGGCTTCCGCCCTTCTCCGAAATTTACGTTTGCCAATCAGACTTTAGTGCCACGGGTACGTCAGCCCTTTTCCTGATCCTGACAGCTTTGCTTTGATTGTGCGTAATGCTGGGAAAGCCATTACTTGGAAAAAGCTGTAACCTTAATGGGTTTCTTTATCTTGTTGACAAATTATATCCTGGATACATGCTTGCATTGAAATATGCAGCCTTCCATCAGTTACTAGTCACTGAAAGCACCGTAGCTCTCGGTCGCGGTACTAAATATCAACAGCTGCAGGACGAGACGAGGGCCCCTGGTGATCACATCTAGTGCTTCTGGGATACTAAGTAGGGCCCCGCACAAGGAAGCAGGCTCAGTTTACCAGGTTAAAGACCCAATTAAAATGTTGAGGCAGATGAAACCAGTGCCTGCTTCACTCCCGAGGAACAAACCAATTATAATAAATGAGTTCCCTTTTTTAAAAGAACCCTGTTTTTAATTAAATAATTTAATTTCTGGAATGAGTATAGTCTCATATAGCTCACGAATTAAAAATATTCATAATAGACAGGAAATTCTTTGTCCCACTGCTGCCTTCCATCAGCCACCATCCCTGTTTGTAGTGTCTTTGTATCTTTCCAGAAACTATTCATGTATAGTCAAATAAAATTTGAAAACAACAGTAAGAGGGTTCTCTCAGGCTCTTATGATAACTAACAAATCCTGTTTCAGGCACTTGCCACTCAAAATGTCCTCCCAAAACCAGCAGCTGTAGCAGGTGCAGCAGCAGCAGCAACATTTGGGAGTTGGTTAGAAATGCAGGTCAGACACCACCCCAGAGCCATCCATCAGAATCTGTGTCTTAGTCTATACCACTGACTAATTCAGAATGGACAGAAAGGTCTTGAGTCGCAGTTCTGAACCCTGGGAAGTCCAAGGGGCCAGCATCTGGCCAAGGCCTTCTTGCTGCGTTATCACACAGCAGGAGGTGAGAGGGTGACAGAGAAAGGAGCCAAACTTGCCCTTTCATAATGGCAGCAATCCCACCCAAGAAGGCTCTGCTTTAAAGGCCTGGCTGTTAACATTGTTCCGATGGTGATGAGATTTTAACATGGATTTTAGAGGGGACAAACACTCGAACTGTACCGTTCCAACAAAGCCCCGCCCCCCCCATGTCCTTCCCAAGTACAAAATGCATTCATTCCATCTCAGCAGCCCAAAAAGAGCTAACTCATTCCAGCACCAACTCAAAAACTCAGAGTCTCCTCTAAACCATACGTGAGTGAAACGCAAGGCATCATTCATCCCGAGGCAAGTTGCCCTGCAGCTGTGAGCTGTGACATCAAAACAGATTATATACTTCTGAAACACAGTGGCAGCACAGACCGAGGACACATTCCCATTCCAAAGGGAGCAAGAGGCAAGAAGAAAGGGGAAACAAGTCACAAGTCAGTCCAAGACCCAACAGGGAAAACCTTAAATATTAGAGCTGGAGAACAACTTTCTCTGACTCCATGTCTCATCATCTGTGTACACTGGAGCAGGGGTTGAGGGGCTGCTCTCCCAGGCTGGGGCTGCACGCTGGTGGGGTCTACCGGTGCATTACTGAAACCAGAAACCATGCATAACAAAGGTTCCCCTTCTGCTTGCAAGCTTCCTGTGGTGGCCTAACATAGTAATAGCCCATAATAGCTCTTTGCCTACCTGTTGCATAGGAACTTGGAATCCCATAATAGTTTACAAAAAAAAAAAAAATTTGCTGAGCCTCTTTCCAGGGTCCCTAGTGAAGTTGAACAGAACTAGCCACAGCTCACCTTGTAACTGGAGTCTGTGCAGATCCACTCAGACTGACTAGAGAGTTATCTTATGATTCATTATCAAGTTAAATGACATAGTTCCTATGACATTTCAGCAGCCATCTTTGAACACAGGTGTATGTATGTATGAATGATTTATCAAGGCGCATGCGCAAAGGAAATCCCCACCCCTTTCCTTTACACTTATCACATTCTGTAGCTTTCTTTTACCTACTTCTGCCCCAGTTACCCTCCCTACCTGACTAAACTCTTAAGTCCCGTTCTGTACAGGGGGAGTTAGTCCACACCGTGACCTGCCCTTTCCCCTACGGGCCCCTAGTCGATAATACATGTTCCCTTCCGCCGCAGTTACGTCCGCTGTGTTTATTACCGTAATTGCGTGTGTGCAACAGGTGCGTGGGGCGCTGGGCGGGGGGAGGAGGGGCGTCTCTCATTGTGGGTTCTGTGGGGTGGCTTTGCTCCCGGGGTTCCAGTAGGCATTGCCCCGTGAAGCCTTTCTGTTGTGGTTCCACCCTTGGCCAGTGTCTGTGTGGGCCCCAAGGCTTGTCTGCAATGTCCTTAGAAAAAAAAAAAATGTAAAAGAAGCCTACCGCCCTGCTGTCGCCTTCTCCCAGCTGGCAGAACTGGCATCTCTTGGGTTGACTTGAGCATTGTGGAGTGCTGAGTTGAGCCGCACCTGGAGACTCTCGAGCTGTGGCTGAGGAGTGTTACACCTGAACTTGGGGAGCCGTGGCCCTGGGCAGCAAGCCCCGAGGAATCCCAAGCTCTCGGGCCCAGCCCCGAAAACCTTGCAGCTTCAGGCCTTAATGCTCAGAGCCTGTGATGGAAGGAGCTGCCTCGACCCTTTGAAATGCCTTCTGGGTCTTCTCCAATTCTGATGAATAGCACCTGACTTCCCTCTGGCGCTGCTAATCTACTTAGCAAAGGGTCAACTGGCCACACCCTTGGTTTTCTCTCCCAAACGGGCTTTTTGGTTCTTTACCTGGCCAGACTGAAGATTTTCCAAATCTGTGTTTTGGTCTCCTTTTAATGATAAACTCCATCTTCAAATCATTTCTGTCTTCTCACACTTTACACAGCATCCGGAATGCTTTTCTGTTTGGGAATTTCTGCTACCCGATCTCCTAGTTAATTGGGTTTCAGCTTTGCCTTCCACAAAGACCTAGGACATGAGCACTGTTAGGAAACTGGTGCAGTTGTAGCCAGGTGGCCGCATGGCCCAGCTACCTGAGCCAGGCTCCACCCCTATCCTAATGGGATTCGCTGCTCCTGCTTCCCTGCCCGCCCTCAGGCAAAGTTTTAAAAGGGCCTGTTCCTGAACATGTGTTCTCTTGGCCCTTCTCTCCTGCTCTCTCTCGGTTCCTCTCTCTAGCCTCCTCCTCTGGGCTCTCGGTCCGGTCCTTCTCTCCTGCGCTCTCTTGGCCTCTCTTGGCTTCTCTCCTCTCTCTTCTCCCTCCTCTGTCTCTCTCTCACAGTCTCCTTCTCTCTTTTTCCTTCGCCGCCCCTTCACTCCGGTCTGTAGGGTGTTCCCCAATAAACCCTTCCCCTTACTCGGCTGTCCGGTGTGCTTTGCGACGGCTAACATTAAGATATAACAAGCACGATTCAGATTCTTTGCCAGTTCATAACCAGCATATCTTTTCCTCTGGTTTCTGGTATCTCGCTCCTCATTTCCATCAAGACCTTAGCAGAAAGACCTTCACTTCCCTGTTTCTACCACCACTCTGGTCGCAGCCACTTAAGTACTCGCTAAGAAGATCCAGACTTTCTCAACAGGTCTCCTCTTCCTCTGAAGAGGCCTTGCCCGAACTGCCCTACTGCGCCGTTCGTGGCTTTTTCTAGCACGCACTTCAAAACTGTTCAGCCTCTTACCCAGTTCCCAGTTCCAAAGCAGCTCCCGTGTTTTCCGATATTTATTATAGCAATGTGTCTGTCAGAGGGGCGAATACGCAGTTAGCTTGGTCCCAATTGGAATGCGCCTCTAAGTGGACTCAAAAGATTCCCTCATCCCTAAAGTTATCTTTGGCAAGATCAAAGTGCCTATCACACTCCTCTGGAGCTTCCAGTTTTATCATGAGAATAGCGAGGAAGTAGTGGTTCCACCCTTCTGAATTCTCCGTTTACCATGAAAACAGAAGTCCTGGATCTCTGTCTTAGCTTGGGCAGGCTATGCAGGACAGACCACGTTACAAATCCAGCCTTTTGATTGTTAGCTGATGTTCTGTTTTTCACTTTCCCCTAAAAGTGTGCTTGAAAGACGGATCACTGTGGCAGGAGGTTTCTTTCTTTTTTTTTCTTTCTTTTTCTTTTTAAAGACTTACTTGTTTATTTGAAAGGCAGAGTTAGAGGCAGAGAGAGAGAGAGAAAGATCTTCCAACTGCTGGTTCACTCCCAAATGGCCGCAACGGCCAGAGCTGGGCCAATCCGGAGCCAAGAGCTTTCTCTGGGTCTCCCATGCAGATGCAGGGGCCCACCCTTGGACCATATTCCACTGCCTTCCCAGGCCATTAGCACAGAGCTGGATTGGAAGTGGAGCAGCCGGTACTCAAACCAGTGCCTGGTTGGGATGCCAGCACAGCAGGTGGCGGCTTTACCTGCTACCTCACAGCTGTGGCCCCGGGGGGTTTCTGGCTTAAAGAAATCTTGCTTTTCTCTCCGTCTGGCCAACGTGGAAATCCCTCTTTCACAGGAGACAGAGAACTGAGGTTGTCTTTCTCCACTGATGTTTAACCTGTAACAGCAACATCCCACTTCTCTGGTGCACATCTCTGTCTTAGTTCATTTTGGGCTGCTCTGACAGAATTTCATAGGCTAATTCATGATGATCACAAATTTATTTCTCACAGTTTGGGAGGCTGGGAAGTCCAAAATCAAGGTTATGGCATTTGGCTAGGGCCTTTTTGATTCTTCATTATCACATGGTGCAAGGTGAAAAAGTGGGGGTGAGAAAGGAGCTGAACTCACCTTTATATATATATTTTTTGACAGGCAGAGTGGACAGTGAAAGAGACAGAAAGGTCTTCCTTTGCCGTTGGTTCACCCTCCAATGGCCGCCGCGGCAGGCACGCTGCGGCCGGCGCACCGCGCTGATCCGACGGCAGGAGCCAGGTACTTATCCTGGTCTCCCATGGGGTGCAGGGCCCAAGTACTTGGGCCATCCTCCACTGCTTTCCCTGGCCACAGCAGAGAGCTGGCCTGGAAGAGGGGCAACCGGGACAGAATCCGGCGCCCCGACCGGCACTAGAACCCGGTGTGCTGGTGCCGCAAGGCAGAGGATTAGCCTAGTGAGCCGCGATGCCCGCCACCTTTATATTTTATAATGGCAGTAATCCCACCTGGGAGAGGAGAGCCCTCAGGGACTAATCACCTGTTAAATGTCTTGTCTTTTAATACTGTTACACTTACATTTCAACATGAAATCTACAAGTTCCCCAGGAGAGTCATAGTTTTTCAAGTATGAGAAACAGTGCTTTAGGGGGAAAAGACCTTAAGCAATGTTGAGATCTGTGGGTTACAACAGCACCAAACTTATTCCCAATGAGTTGTTTAGTTTTTGGAGGTAAAGTTAATTCAATACAATCTCATGATCCTTACCACAGTATCCCTGGAGACTTTCCCCTTGTGCACAGGTACTGTGATATACAAGTATCATAGACGAACATTTATAACTCAGATTGCGTGGCCCTGTCCCCTCTATTGCTAGTATTTCAAGACTTTCCCCTGACTGTGAGTGACCCGAATGTTGGGTGTCTGAGTGTTGAGAAGTGGAAATGGCCCCAAGAAAGAGCGTGGCCCAGGGAATGCCTAACAGGAAAATGTGGTACATTTCAGATAAGTTTCTGTGTCATTTCTCCTTGAACACCCCCTATCTTACTGTTTGCTCATTTCTCCCCCCTCAATGGCCTCTACCTACCTTCCTTTATGCCTTGGCCCAGTATCTTGCACCAGAATTCTTCCCAGCCACCATCCTCACCATCCCTTGTCTTTGCCCTGGACAGTTCCTCTTACATTCAGGGATCCTACCTGAAGTCCTTCTACGTATTGACCTGTTTCAGTCTGCGAGTATGGAGCTGGAGAGTTACAACCATGAAAAACAAGAGAGAAATAATGCTTTTTAAAAAATTCTCATGGCTTCTCAGAATGCAATATAATTATATTGTTAATGACTTTCAGTGGAAGGAAGAAATGCCATAGATTGTTTACCTCTTAATAGACATATGACCTTTTTATGGTTCAATCTATTGAAGAGAGGGATTTTTTTTTGCATCAGTGTATCCTGATTCTCACAAGAAGGGGCATACTGAATGAAAGTTACCACACTTTCCCACGTCCCTTCCTCTGCTTTTCCAAGTTCTTTCAACAGACGCTAGCCACAGGGTGGACCTTTATGCCACTTAACCATTTATCTGGATTTACTTTGCTCTAGATTTCCTTCATTGTAATTTAGAGTTTTCGGTCATTTGTTAAAGACTGATGTTGAGGGTTTCTCTACAAATCACTTTTATTGAATTATACACACACACAAAGCAGTGCACATATCATAATTGTGCAGCTCAGGGAGGCTTCAAAAACTGATTACACCCATGAACTAGCACCCAGATGAAAACACAGCATTGAGCATGTCCACCAGCTCAGCAACGCCCCCATGCCTCCTGCGTAGTCGCCACAGGCCTCTATCAGGAATCACCATCCTGACCACTAATGGCATATCCAACTCCGGTTAGTATGCTTTATGCAGATGGTATCATACGGTATGTATTCTGTTGTGTCTGATTTCTTTCGCTCGATATGCTCATCACATCCGACTCTGTTGTATATAAAGTCAAAGATCATTAATTTTAATTGCTGTATTATTTTTCTATTCTATTGATGATTGTGTGGTTTCCAGTTCGAGGGTATTCCAAACATGGTGACTATGGAAATTCTTGCTCATGTCTCTTTGTGAAAATACATATTTATTGTGTATATACCAAAGATGAAAATTGCTGGGTGATACTCAGTTTTTAATGTATCAAGTCTGATTAGTTTGTGCCCGTCGGTGCCAAGGAAGTGAGGTATGTGATTAGGCAAGTACACATGCATTCAGACTCCCAAGTGGGAGAATAGGAGCCAAAAATCTTCTTCCCTCCACATGAAAAGGGAACTCTTTGCCTACTAGCAATTTCCAAACTCCTGCCTTATTCCAGCTTTCCAAGGATGCAGTGTTGATTACTTTAGTTTATTTTGTGATTTTAATGAGATCACCCTGCTGCTGCAATAGCTTTTCCAGGCATGACACATCCTGGCTCCGTAGTGAGAACCAAGTCAATTCTCAGCTGTGTGCCAGCGGCAGCTAAAAAATTGCGGTTCATGATGTTCTGCTTTGGAATTTCCATCGTTGAGGGTGATCAGTGGGGGCAGCACAAGCCATAAGCAGAGGAGGTGGTCGTCTGCATGCTGTCATTAAAAGCTCTGCCAGGCCTTAAATTGCTCTACCCTAACCACCCCCTTCTCAGAGGGCCTAGATCTTTCACCAATGAAGCTAGCATTTTAGGATAGACCGCTCATGCCGGGGAGATGCCTCTGGAAGGCTCCTGCTGAAATGCACTGGTTTCTTGCAGGGAGAGAGAGGGCCTTGAACTGTCTCCCAGGGGATTAATAAGTCATCACCGTGAAAGTCACAGAGCAGTCAGTGCTCAGGGCGTAGGAACCAGAGGGTTCAATGGTGGTAACAAGGCTGGGAGATGGCACCAGTAGAGGCTCAGAGTGTAAGCAAGCAGTCTTAGGGCAGTGAGAAGGTCTTGGATCTGGAGTAGACTCTTGGTAAGACTCACTGACCCCCTAGAAGGCAAATCTGTGGTTAAGAGATCACCCAGGTTCAAAACCTACTGAGAAGCGCCATGGATCTTTGATCATCTAACCCCTCAGAGTCTCTGATTTCATCTGATGAATTTTTTTAAAAATCTGATTGTTATAGTAAAAAAAAACTCTGCTGTTTATGTTTTATTATACTGATCCTATTTGGCTATAGTTTAGCTATTTCTTGTAAGGGATGGTAATGGGGCCGTGACTTGATGGTTTATTCTCAGCTCTGGCTGTTCAAGATTTTTTCTGTTAAATCCGTACTGTTTTTCTCTGTACTTGGTTTGGTCAGCTTTTCATCACTGTAACAAATTCCCCGGAGAATCTACTTAGGGAAGAAAGAGGTTTGTTTAGTTCATGCTTTTGGAGGTTCATAGTTCAAGGTCAGGTGACCGCGCTGGTTTAGCCATCTAGTGAGGCCAGAGAATGGCAATGGCAGAGCATGCGCAGAGAGAGGATCACGTGGTGAGCAAAGGGAGAAAGGCCGGGCTGGGCTCAGGGTCGCAGAACCACTCTTCTCATGAGAACCACTTTCCCAGGGCGTGCTCCCAACGACCTAAAGCCTTCCTAGTGTGTCCATCTCCCAAATACCATAATGGGAGCTGATTTCCACACTCTGAGTGTCACTACCTTATTACTTCTGGAATTAAATATCTGCATGACTTTGGAAGCCAAATCCTAATTCAAATCATAGCAGTACTCATACATATAGCCTGTATTTGTGTATAATAATATATAATACATAAACACCTATGTGAATATATAGTGTTTTGTATCATTACATTCTTTCCTGATGATTTTTTTTAACAGGCAGAGTGGACAGTGAGAGAGAGAGAGAGAGAGAGAGAGGTCTTCCTTTGCCGTTGATTCACCTCCCAGTGGCTGCTGCAGCCGGCGCACCACGCTGATCCGAAGGCAGGAGCCAGGTGCTTCTCCTGGTCTCCCATGGGGTGCAGGGCCCAAGGACCTGGGCCATCCTCCACTGCACTCCCGGGCCACAGCAGAGAGCTGGACTCTTTCCTGATGATTTATTTTTTTTTGACAGGCAGAGTGGATAGTGAGAGGGAGAGAGAGAGACAGGGAGAAAGGTCTTCCTATGCCGTTGGTTCACCCTCCAATGGCCGCCGCAGCCAGTGTGCTGCGGCCGGCGCACCGTGCTGATCCGATGGCAGGAGCCAGGTACTTATCCTGGTCTCCCATGGGGTGCAGGGCACAAGCACTTGGGCCATCCTCCACTGCACTCCCAGGCCACAGCAGAGAGCTGGCCTGATGATTTTTAAAAAGTTTTTATTTACTCATTTGAGAGACAAGACACACAGAGAAATTCCATTCACTGACTCACTCCCCTAATACCTGCAATGGCTTGGTTGGGGACCAAAGCTGGGATCCATAAACTTAATCCAGGTCCCCTTTGTGGGTGACAGGGGCACAACTGCTTGAGCTATCAGTGCTGTCTCCCAGGGTGCACATTAGCATAAAGCTGGTGTCAGGAGCCAGAGCCAGACAGTGAGCATGATTTACTCCAATATGAGACACATGCATCCTAACCAGTGGCTTGCCAGCTAGCCCAACTGACCATCCCCATGATGGGGATTCTGATGATAGTGATTTTGTAGGAGAAGAGACGTGTTCTGGGAGATTCACTAACGTTGAGTAGATAATTTGTTTTTCTGTTTTTAAAATGCTGCATCTCATAAGAAATTTAAATTTTACATAGATGAAGAAAGTAGAAACTGAAAGTCCTGTGTTCTTGGAGTTTATCTTAAAGACAGAGTAGGAGCTAGGGATATTTGTTGCTCTCATTTTTGTTTTTGTTTTTCTTATGACAAAGGGCAGATTCCTTTTAAAAAAGTATTCTGATGACTTCTGGTACAGCAACATTAGATACATGTATTAAATACACTGCCTATAACAGAATGTCCTGGTTGACCATGGGACTTGGCAGGTCTTTGGGGAAGCAGAGTGGAAACTTCTTCCTTGCTTCTCTCTGGCTCCTTGGTCTGCCTTTAACCAAGATTTATGAAACAACAACAAAAAGAAAAACTGCATACTGAGACAACTCTACACATGCAGAAAGACTTGACAGAATCGAGAAACTATCGAGTAATAGCCACCAAAGATTTATTTAAAAAGTAGGCTTTCCTCATAATAGCCAACACTTGGCAATGACTCATTTCTATCAATAGGAGTATGGGTAAACCAACTGTGGTTCATTCATACAAAGGAAAACTTGGCAGTAATGTAAATGAACAAGCTGCCGATCATGTAATATTTCAGGGGAATCTCAAGAATGTATTGTTGAGCGAAAGAAGTCAGAATCAGTAGTATATACTATATGATTCCATTTGTAAGATGTTCTAAAAACAGTGTAACTTAGCCTGGATGATAGAAATGAGAACAGGGGTTGACTAGGCTGGAGGTGGAGGGCTTAGGCAGGGACTGGCTGCAAGTAGCACAATGGATCTTCTGCGATCATTGAATGCCTCAGGTTGAGTAGTGTTTTCATGTACATATACACTTGTCAAAATTCACCTATATATCTTCTTAAAGTCAGTCTATCTTTTGGCATATAAATTATATTTTCACTAAAACAACTTTAAAGGCATTCCAGAGAACATGAGAGGGAGCCTATGGCAGATGCCTCCATTGTCTAGGTTGTGCTTCCTATTTCAACTCCAGCTACTGGGCGCTGTACTCAATAACCTCATGCGTTGGTCCTAGGCCCTTGTCCAGTACTTGCAACTCTAGGGACTCGCACTAAAGCACGGCTCACAACTTACCATTCCTGGGCTCCACCCTCAAGCACTGGGGAAACAGAGTCCGTGGATAAACACTTCAGCTTGTCAGGTGGACGATTCTGGAAAGTCTTTTACAAGCTGTTCAGTAGTCTTGGTAGAATCAGGTCTCTGTATGCTGAGTGAAACACGCTTACACTGGCTATTTCTACTTCCCCAACTCACTCTTCCTTCTCCTTTATTGCTACATCCTGAGTTCTCCTCCCAAATAAAAATCTGCACCTCTATTTCAAGTTTTGCTTTTGGAAGAACACGAACTAAGAAAGGCGCCATAGTGTGCTGTAGAGGAAGCTGCTGTGGTTCGTGCACCAACATTTCCCTGCTTCCTTATTCCCCTCCATCTGCCTCCTCCTTTCGTTTAGACATTTTTCCCTAACGACATTTTAAGAAAAAATGAAAGGAAGTATATCATTAAAGCTAGTTAAGAGAAATCTAAAACAGGAGAAGTAAAAGGTATATATTCACCTTAAAACTTGAGGGGAAGGTTGAAGAAGGAGGAAGTGTTTTTAAAAAAAGGCAATGTCTAATTTGGGTACTCATATATTACCGGTGGGAACGTAAGGTTGGCGTAGGCGTGTTGGAAAACAGTTGGTGGCTCCTCACAAAGCTGAATATAGAATTACCATGTGATCCAGCAGTTGCAGACCTAAGTGTATACCTAAAATACATGAAAATAGGTGCTCAGACAAAAGCTTATACACAAATGTTCATATAACATTATTCACAATAGCTAAAATGTGGACACAACCCCAATGTCCATCAACAGATGAATGGATAAACAAAACGTGAGATATACAAACAATGGAATATTATTTGGCCATAAAAAGCAATGAAGTCCTGATATAGTCTACAATAGGAATGGACCTTTAAAATACTATGCTAAGTAAAAGAAGCCATACAAGATTATATATTTTATGATTGTATTTATATTAAATGTCCAGGATAGGCAAATCCATGCAGATAGGGAGTAGACTAATGGTTAAGGAGCCATGGGCAAGTTAGGGGTGGGGCAAAGAGTGACTACTAATTGGTACAAGGTTTCTTTTGGGGGTGGTTAAAATCTTCTAAAATTGGATTATAGTGACGGTTGTACCACTGAATTGGTATACTTTAAACAGGTGAACTATGATATGTAAGTTGCATATCAATAGAGCTATTTAGGGGGTGGCATTGTGGCATAGTGGGTTAAGCTGCCACCTGCAATGCCAGCCTCCCATATGGGCACCCGGTAAAGTCCTAGCTGCTCCATTTCCAATCCAGTTCCTTGCTAATGCTCCTGGAAAAGCATGAGAAGATAGCCCAAGTACTTGAGCTACTTCCACGCATGTGGGAGACCTGGATGAAGTTCCAGGTTCCTGGATTCCATCTGGCCCAGCTCCAGCCATTGAGGCCATTTGGGGAGTGAACCAATAGATGGAAACTCTTTTTCTGTTTCTCTCTATATATAAACTCTGTGTTTCAAATGAATAAATAAATCTTTATTTAAAAAATTAGTCCTGGCCCAGGGAAGAAATTCACTAATTTTAGAAGATAGTTTTCCTCCATTTTAAATTTGATTGGTGAAATTCCAAATATTATAAACAGTGGAGAGGGGAATGATACACTTGTACTCACACAATAGTTTCCTCAGATATCATATTTTCCTGATTAAATCATTAGTTCAATTATCTCACAAATATTTCATCATTAATTAAGCATTGGGTGCATCTAGAGATGCAAGTGCAGTGTGTAGGACAGTCACTGTTCCCTGCCTCAAGGAAATTAGAGTCTAGTAGAGGAAACAGAAAAAGGGGCAAGAAATCACAAAAAGGATGTTAAGAAATCCCATACTTGTGTGATTTCTCTTCTTAAAAACCAGATTTCTGGAAGAGTGCGGTGCGTGAAGTTGGGTTCTTAGGTAGTATACTTGAGAATCGGACAGTGGCTACACCATTCCACACTAAGGTTGGGGATGAAGAAACTTGTCTGCTAAATCACAACTCATATGTTAACTATATTTGCTTATTTTCTCTATGCTTGACTCTCTGGCATCCGGCCGCCCTCACTGAGCACCTGTCCAAATGACTCCCTCCTAGGTTTAGCTCATTCCTACAGACAGCAAACAACTTACATGGGGGAGTGTGGGCTTTCATGTGCAAATGAACCAATCCAAATCCTACCCCCACCCACAGCTCTATGTGCAGGGCAATATCCCCCAGCCTCATTACCTGAGGGCTGGGGTCAGGTATCCAACCACTCAAGACAGCTCCCACGCTGCAGAACCCAATGAAATTACTCAAACAAGCCTATCAGTTGGCTCGCTCTGCCTCCCTCCCTCCCGGGGAAGCCACAACAAAAGCTTTCGTTCCCATATTCCCTTGCTCCCTTTGCCTCATGACTGCTTCTCCACATCACACAGTGTGGTGGGCTCCCTGCTTTTGGGAACTCTGAATAACCAAGTATCTTCCCAGGGGCAACTGTCTACTGATCTATTGGCTTCACCATACCTACCTAGCTAATAATAACTCTTAAATTTGAAACCACTTGCTATAATTAAGGACAAGCCTTCAGAGAGAATTCAGAGGAAGGAAAGTCGCAGTCTACACAGGTGATTCTTATTCTGCCCAGGGCCTAAGCATCAGAATGGAACATTTGTTCTGTGTCTAAAATGCAGGGACAGTCAAGCTGGATCCATTCATGCTGATAAGTATCCCCAGAGATTCTCAGAAGATTTGGTTACCAAAAAAAAAAAAAAAAAAAAAAAAAGATTTTCTTCTAATTATGTAGCTGGGAACTCTAACATCAACTTAACATGTAATGATTTATAAGAAATTTGTAAGTTTGTAAAGTTAAATAAAGTTGCATGTTTAAATATTCAGACACCACTAGGGAGATTCTTTTTAAAGACCTCACTGTTTTTCCTTTATTTTATTGTTTCTAGTTATAAATTATACATTCTTATGATAAAAACATTCAAAATCTCTACAAAGTATTCAGAAAGAGAGACAGAATATAACATCTGAAATTTCCCTACCAAAAAATTACAATTATCATTTTAGGTCCTGGCAAAAGTTATCTCTGCTGATATTCAGTACAACACAGAGTTATTTCCAGGGAGGGATGCTTAAAGATCCACAGGTAAAGAATCTCCCAGGAGAGAAGAGACTGTGCTGTCTCTCTCTCACCTCTTTCATGGTTTGAAAGGGCCCTGATGGAGATTCGTCTGTGGGAATGACATTAAAGGCCCAAGGCCCGGCAGGGACTTGCCACAGGAGAGAAGGGAGCCAGATGGGTGACTGGCACCCAATATCAGGCTCTCCATGTGGGTGGATTAGACATTGTTTCTGATAACTGTGTACGTGGTCCAGACTTGAAATCTTTGATAAAAGGTGCTTTGGGGAATAATAACTGAGCATGTGAGTGTAGACTGAGTTAGAGTTAAATAATTGTCAAGAATAACATTGTCCTTTTTTGAGTAATAGCCATGACCTGCAGAAATATGAATTAAGGTAGAAGTCACAGCTGCCAGATGATACCTTATGGGTGCCCCAGAAGCAATATTGCAAGATAGAGAGACTTATTAGGGACAGAACAAAAATCTCTAACATTTCATTTCAAATCTGAGTGTATCAGATGCATTTGTTTAAGTCTACTTATTTAATCCTCACAATAATCTAATGAGATAGCTACAATGAAAAATCTTTCCCACCCACAGATGAGCAGATGAGATGCAGAGTACTGAGGTAGTTCCCATAGTCACTGAAAGACTGCTAAATTGTACAGTTGTTCAAAAATACTCACTTTCTTCTCCACACATTCCCATGAGAGAAGTGTGCTTCCTTGTTCCTTCGATTTGAGGCTTGATGTATGTATTTCATTCATCTATTATTGCAAAACTGATTACCCCAAATGTTAGTGGCTTAAAGTAATTTTTTATTTCTCATGGGTTTGCTGGGGCTCAGCTGGAAGTTCTGCTGGTCTCACTTGGGTGCCTCTTCAAATGCACACAGCTGGTATGTAGCTGATGCCAAAATGTCTAGAATGGTCTCTTATCCTTCAAGATTTCTCTTCACATGGCTCATAATCATTCCTTTCTAAAAAATAAGATTTATTTATTTGAAAGAGTTAGAAAGAGAGAGGAGAGAGAGAGAGATCCTCTATCTGCAGGTTCACTCCCCAAATGGCTGCAACAACCAGGGCTGAGCCAAGCTGGAGCCAGGAGCCAGGAGCCTCCTCTGGGTGTCCCACATGGGTGCAGGGGCCCAAGGAGTTGGGCCATCCTCCCTTGCTCTCCCAGGCACACTAGCAGAGAGCTGGATTGGAAGCAAAGTAGCTGGGACTCAAACCAGCACCCATATGGGATGCCAGCGCCGCAGGTCGTGACTGAACCCGCTGTACCACAGCACCAGCCCCCATAATCACTCTTTAGAAAAAGATTTATTGATTTGAAAGGCACCAGTTCTGATGAGGGCTCAGAAATGGAAGAGGAGAGTTACAGAGAAAGCATTAATCTTCTAAGAGAACACGAAAGTAATCACAAAGTTGGTAGAAATACGAATGGGGAAGGTTATTCTGATGAAATATCAAACAGAAATGAATAGCATGCTACTAAAAACTGGAGGAAAAGACCTTGTTATAAAGTGGCAAGGAACTTGGCTGAACTTTATTCATGTTCTAGTGTTTGGTGGAAGGTAGAATGTGAGTGATGAAATTGGACATTTAGCTGAAGCGATTTCTAAGCAAAGTATTGAAGGTGTGGTCAGGCTTCTGTTGACTGGTTATAGTAAAATGCAAGAAAAGAGAAATGACTTAAAGATGAAGTTTTAAGCAAAGTGAAGCAGAGCTTAATGATTTGGAGGTTTCTCAGGCTATCCATACTGCAAAAAATGAGAACGGAGAGGGAGTGACCAAGTGACCATTACATAAGGAGATTAGTATACATATGAGACACAGAACTAATCAGCCACCCCAGCGAGAAAATTGCCAGTTGAAGAAAGTTTGTCGGATCTATTGGATTTGCTAGGACAGGACCACAGAACCATGGAGCTGTGAATGGGATGGATCATTCAAGACAAGGGAAGATTGACCCCCAAGACTTTGCAGAGAACATCAAGGCTGCTCCCTTAGTTTCAAGAGGGAGAGCCCTCACCTTGCTTTCAACAGATCAAAGAGCCTCTACTCAGGCTCGTTTGTGGAAGGCCTGTGACCCCAGTGGGTTCAGAAGATTAGACCTCTGTCCCAGTGGAAGGCAGAACATCAAGCCCAAGAGGATTATTCTCGAGCCTTAAGATATTATACATCTTGCCTTGTTTTGAACTTGCTTGGGACCCATTATTCCTTCCTTCTTTACTGTTTGTTCCTTTGGAATGGGGATGTCTTTTCCTTTGCTTGTCCCACCATTGTATTTTGGGAAAGCACATAAACATGTTTGATTTCACAGGTTTATAATTAGAGAGGATTTTTGCCTTATGATAAATCATATCAAGATAAATGAATTGCAACCAAACTGATATAGGTGATGTTAGATGAGATTTCTTTAGACTTTGGAGGTAATGTTGGAATAAGTTAAGACTTGGGAACTATTGGGATGGAATGAATGTGCTACGCATGTGAGAAGGATCTGAATGTCAGGACTGAATGTTTCTGTCTACCCAAAATTCCTATGTTGAAACCCTATCTTATAATATGATGGTATTAGGGTATAGGGCTATTGGGAGGTAATTAGGATTCGATGAAGTAATGAGGGTAGAGCACTTAAGATTTGGCTTAGTGGCTTTACAACAGTCACAAGAGAGTGCTTCCCCTCTAGGCCCTCTTCCATGTAAGCATACAAGAAGAAATTAGTAGTATGTGTCCTGGAAGTGGGCCCTCACAAGAATCACTCTGATCTCAGATTTCTAATATCCAGAACTGTGAGTAATACATTTTTGTTGTTTATAAACCACCCAGTGTATGGTATTCTGATATAGCAGCCCTGGTTGACTAAACTGATGACTCTCTACATGATATGGCTTCCACCAGATGGAAAGCATCTCATCTTGTACCCTAGGTGCAGGCATAGATCCAGACACATACCAAGTACATATATGAGAGTATTTCATAATGTCCATTGAAAGATGGAATTAAAAGTATGTGTTTATTTTGGTGCAAAGAATTTGAAATCTATGCATATTTTTTCATAATACACGGGTATTAGGAAAAAATTTTTGTATCAAAAGATGCTTTTCACCAGAATAAACTCATGCTTTTAATCCTATATTTTCCACATAATTTTGAAGTACCTACATATATATGCTGAATGGATAAATCAGCGAAGCTAGCCATAGGGAAATTCTTTAAACCTCAAGTCCTAGGTAAGTTAACAAAATGTATTTTCAAGATAAAATTATGTTTTTTTTTTTTTTTAAGTTGGAAGTCCAGCAAAGTGTGTTCAGATTTTTCACCAAAGCTGGTAGGAAAGATGGAGAGGGGTTTGGTCTACCTCACCAAATTCTTAGGTTTTCTTCTGTTCCCTGGACTGGGTTGAATGAATTCAGCAGCCCTCAGCTACACTTTAATGGCACATGGCCACATCTGGCCTCTCTGAGCTCACACAGCTGTTCTGTCAACTCCCTGCGGGTTTATGTCCCCTCCTCTTCTAGGAAATTGCACTGCCTATTGGCAATTAGCCCTAATGAAGCAGCAGGAGTTTCCTGAGGGGAATGCATTGCTGACAAGTATAATTACCATTAGCAGCTGTGGGGCCTCTGGCTCTGTGAAAGTAACCCATCCACCTGTCAGCGTGTGCTGCAGGACTGCTAAAGCTGCACCTAGCAGCCGGCCCAGCACTCCAGGCCAGGCCACCATGTGATGGAAACAAGAGACTGGCATTTGGAAGCCAATTGAGAACATTTCCTTCAAATGTTCACATTTCTGCAACCCAGCTGCATAGATTGTGGAGCCACAGCAAATCAGCAATTCACATTTCAGTTCGGTATGATCACTGTCTCTCTCAAGCATCCATAATGCCTGCCTATACTTAGAAGAGTAGATGTCCCCACAGGGATGCATGAGATTCTAATTATATTTATTTTTATCGAAGCAGAAAGGAAACAAGCTTTGCTGATATTTAACAGCCTATTAGCATTTGGGTTCTTTACTGGGTCAGTGATGAGACCTTCCAGTTCCACTTTTGGGGGAAAACGTGGAGTTCTACAGTGAGGAGGGGTTTATAATGATGTATTTCCTTGGTGCTTACATATGGTTGCATGTTCTTTTTTATGCCTAACAGGTGGAACCTAATTGCCCTGCTATCTGAATCTTGACTGACCTCACTGATTTCCTTTCCCAGTAGAGAAAGATGGAAGTGATACTGTGCCAGTTATGGGTGTGGCCTATAAAGAGACTGACAGCTTCTGCATTGCCATTTTAGAACCTTGGGGCGGCCATGCTGTGAGGAAGCCCAAGCTAGCCAAATGGAAAGACTGTATGGAGAGAGACGACTGGTTAGCTTCAGTGTTTGAGCCCCTGGAAAACTGAGTTATCCCAACAAAGGCCCCAAATGCTATGGAGCAGAGATGAGTTGTTACCACTGTGCCTTGTCCAAATTCCTGTCCCATGAAGTTTTAATATTTAATAATAGTAAATTATTGTTTTGAGCTCCTACAGTTTAGCACACTTGCATAGCAGTAGATAATATAAATAATTACATTTTTGTGAGCCTAGTTGAGAAGATTTACAGATTATATTAAATTTAAGTGAACTCTTGAAACACTGATAAGGGCCTCAAGAGATTTCTACAAAGAAACCTCAGATGGATGAAAATACCAAGACTAGTGCAAGTAAATGAAAGAGCTGACACTCCTACATTGAGAACTAGAAGTTTCAGCAGCCACTTCTTGGGGAAAATAGTGACAGTGTCATCAAATTTAACAGGAAGTTCTAAACAATGGAAATTATTAAAGAAGATCATCTGAAAAATTAATATACACTCAAAGTCACTAACAAGGCTCATCACCCTGAGTGCATATTAGCCTTGAGAAATTAGCTAATAATATAAGCCATCAGATTATTGAGACATTAAAAGCTAAGTTCTCAGAATAGGAAGCCAAGCCTCTACAGTTCAAAAGCAGAAATGTTTTCTTTTAGAACCATGAGCAAAATTAAAAAACTATTTATTTTACCTCATCCTTTTATAATTCCTACATAAGAGCACAGTGGTTATATCTGAAATTTCTAAATATGTCCTTACAGACGCATATAGTTATTTCCCTTCATTTAAAATGATTTATTGGGAAATATGTACAGAGCACACATGCAAATTAAAGAATAATAAAATTCAGACCCACGGACCTACCACCTAACTGCAGAAATAGAACATTCCTGCTGCCTCCCTGGAGAGCCTTGCTCTGAACTTGGGTGACTCCTATCCTGCATTTCAGCTTTTTTTTAACCTGTGAAAGCATCGCTAAACATGGTCTAGTTTTTCCTCATTAGAATGGTAGAAGATTGGATTCAGACAGAACACATTCTTCAGTGGCTTGGCCCTCTACTAAACTTAGTGTCTTTTTTGTTTTTTTCTTCATTGACACATTATAATTATACATATTTATGAGTTATAGCATGATGTTTTGATACATGTATACATTGCATGGTAATCAAACCAAGCTACTTAGCATATCCATCACCTCATTTGTGCTGAGAACACTTAAAATCCTCTTTTTTAGATATTTTGGAATATTCAATACAATATTGAAGTGGATCCCTTAGAAGGAGAGGTTACCAAAGACTGCTGAGGGGTTTTTGGGGACAGATTGGTCAAGGGGAAAAAGGTTACAGACAGAAAGCGGGTGTGAGTTCTGTGTCCTCCTGAACATTGTGTCCTTGATACTCAGAGTGGCGCGTGAGGCCGTAGTTCACCCACGTCCATTGTTTCATAGCGTCCCGCCGGTGACTGTGCCTCAGTCTAATTATCTCTTTACTGGTAAGAGTGACCTTGTTTTCAGGGCTTTGCTCTAAGGAACAAGGCCGTAGCGTGCATTCTTTCTATGTCTCCTGATACACATGCAAGATTTCTCTACAGTGTAACCTAGAGAAGGAATTGCTACTCATACATATGTACACGTCCAATTTTAGTTTTTTGATATTGATGAGCTTCTACCAACAGAAGACAATAGTATATGTTGCTTTTTACATTTTTTTTGACAACTCATTTATTTTCACAATCTGAATGTGGAAAACAGTATTTTGTGGTTTTAATTTGCGTTTTCCTGAATACTAATAATGGTCTGTATCTTTTCATAATGTTTACGGCCGTTATTATTCATGCATTGGTGAAATGTATTTATCCCTTTGTCAATAGGATGCCATCTTAAATATTAGAGCCATTACACACGCCATTATATCTCATAGGGTACGTCTCCCTACCTCATTTTTCTTCTTAGGAAGTGTTGTTATTCTTGTTCTCATTCTCTTCTTTAAAGTCTTAGAATCAGCTTGTTATCTTCCATAATTATCCCTAATGAGTCTGATTGAAATCATATTGCCTGTGTGGATACAACTGAGAAGAACCGACACCTTTACAGAGCTTTTATTTCAACCAAGGATATGCTATACCATTTCTGTAGGTCTTCCCTCTCTCTTTTTTTAAAGATTTATTTATTTGAAATTCAGAGTTACAGAGAAGGAGATAGAGGGGTTGAGATAGAGATTGAGATTTATATCTGTTGGTTCACTCCCCAAATAACTGCAACAGCTGGAGTCCAGCCAGGCCAAAGCCAGGAGCCAGTAACTGCAGCTGGGTCTCCCGCATGAGTGGCAGGAGCCCAATCACTCAAGCCATCCCCCGCTGCCTTCCCAGGTACATTAGTAGGGAGCTGGATCGGATGGATGCCGCCAACACCACTGGCAGCTTAACCTGCCACACCACAGTGCCGGCCCTCTTCAATGTCTTCCTACACGCTATTATGTTTTCCGGAAAGGGTTCGCTCATCTTTTGCTTGATTTATTCTCAGAAACATTTATCTCTTCTGCTAATTTCAAAGGCACTTTTAAGGACAGGTGCTTGGCCTAGCAGTTAAGATACTACTTGGTGGGTGTAGCAGGTAAAGCTGCTGCCTGCAGTGCCAGCATGCCATATGGGCTCTGGTTCTGGTCCCGGTTGCTACACTTCCAATCCAGCTCTCTGGTATGGCCTAGGAAAGCAGTAGGAGATGGCCCAAGTGCATGGGCCCCTGCACCTGCATGGGAAATCTAGAAGCTCCTGGCATCAGACCAGCCCGGCTCCAACCATTGTGGCCATTTGGGGAGTGAACCAGTAGATTGAAGATCTCTCTCTTTCTCTGCCTCTGCCTCTCTGTAACTCTTCCTTTCAAATAAATAAATAAATCTTTAAAAAAAAAAGATGCTACTTGGGACGTCTGCATTCTGTATTAGAGTACTGGGTTTCAGTCCCATTCCACTCCCAATTTTAGGTTCCTTCTGGAAGGCAGCAGGTGATGGCTTAAGTCCTGGGATCCCTCCCACCCATGTCGGAGACATGGATTGAGTTCCCAGCTATTGGCTTCAGCCTGGCCTGGCCCTGGCTATTGCAATCATTTGGGAGTAAACCAGCAGATGGGATCGATCGATCTCTCTCTCTCTCTCTCTCCCTCTCTCTCCTCATTCCCTCCCTCCCTCTCTCTTTATCTCTTTATCTCCCTTTTAAATAAATATATTTTAAAAATTTAAATGGGAATTTAAAATTATTTTTTGGAGTATAGACAATGCAGTGATTTTCATATTTTGACTTTGTGCTGTATATCTTGCCAACCTCTTATTAGTTCTAACAATTTTTAATCTTCAAAACAGGAACAAAACATTTCTTCTACTTATCAATCCAAAGACTTTTTTCTTGGTGTCCCTGTACTGACCAGAGTTCCTAAAGCAATGCATCCTGGAAGCTATGTAAGCTATATTACCCTACGGAAATAGGCAGCCTCAAAGCCTCGGTGGCATTACCAACCATCAGCTTGTTTCTTGTTTGTACTTACTCGTCACATTGGCTTGTAGCCTCCAGATCATGTTAATTCCACAAGAAAGACTAAAGAGACATTCTCAGGCTGTGGCATTGCCAGAAATTTACATATGGCAGAATCCCAGGATGGCTCTAAAACCGTCTCTCAAAAGTGGGGCACGTCACTGTTGATCAGTTTCATTAGCCGAAGCAAGTCTCTTGGCCAAGGCAGACACCAACAGGATGGGAACGTGCAAGGGTACTTCAAGAAGTTCATGGGAAATGGAATCAAAGGGTAAGTTTATTTTGGCACAAAACATGTTGAAGTCTATGTAGTTTTTTCATAACACACATTTCTGTGAACTTTCTGAGGACCCTCATATGCATGGATTTCAATGTGTTATACACCAAAATAAACTTACCTTTAATTCCACTTTACACAGAAATTTCAGAGTATTCTCTTTTTAAATTTTCTTTTAAATTGTTTTTAAAGATTTTATTTGGGAGGCTGAGTTACAGGGAGAGAAAGGTCTTCCATCTGCTGGTTCACTCCCCAAATGGCTGCAGCAGCTGGAGCTGGGCCAAATTGAAGTCAGGAGCTTCCTCCTGGTCTCCCATGTGGGTGCAGGGGCCCAAGCACTTGGGCCATCCTCTACTGCTTTCCCAGGCCACGGCAGAGAGCTGCATTGGAAGAGGAGCACCTGGGACATGAACCCGTGCCCATATGGGATGCTGGCACTGCAGGTGGAGGCTTAGCCCACTACGCCACAGCACCAGCCCTCAGAATATTCTTAAATAATCCTAAGCAAAAAGTAGCAGCAAATATTTTGTCAGGAGCGCATCTTCAAAAAAATGGGCTGGCCTTTGGCACAGTGGATGAAGCCCCCACTTACCACACCAGCATCCCATATCAGTGTGCCAGTTTGAGAGCTGGCTGCTCTGCTTCCAGTCCATCTCCCTGCGAATGCACCTGGGAAGAAGTGGATAATGACTCAAGTACTTGAGTTCCTCAACTCACGTGGGAGACCTTGATGGAGTTTCTGGCTCTGGTTTCAGCCTGGCCCAGTCCTGGCTGTTGTAGCCCTTTGGGGACTGAATCAATGGATGGAAGAACTCTCTTCTCTTTCTCTCATTCTGCCTTTCAAATAAATATTTTAAAAAATAATGAGGACCATTACCTTAGAAGACTAAGTCAAGTCTTCTCCTTGAGTACTCTAGCCTTTTTTTTTTGGTTAAAAAAAGATAAGCTTATCTTTAAAAAAAAAAGATTTATTCATTTATTTGAAAGGCAGAGTTACAGACAGGCAGAGGCAGAGAGAGCGAGAGGTCTTCTATCCACTGGTTCACTCTCCAAATTGCCACAGTGGCCAGAACTGGGTCGATTTGAAGCCAGGAGACAGGAGCTTCTTCCATGTTTCCCATGTGAGTGCAGGGGCCCAAGCACTTGGGCCATCCTCTGCTTCTTTTCCAGGCCATAGCAGAGGGTCGGATTGGAAGTGGAGCAGCTGGGACTCGAACCAGCACCCATATGGGATGCCGGCACCGCAGGCGGCGGCTTTACCCGCTACTCCACAGCACCTGCCCCTCCATCCTTCTTCTATCATCAACACCTGCTCCTGGTGATTGTATCTCTTCTTACAGCCAAACATGGAGCCCTTTCTCCATCAGTGATCTTCACGCATCCTCAGACTTCCTCACCTGCTCCTCTGGTAAAGTCCTTAGCCGTTACTGTCTTTCTGGTACAATCCCTCAGTTTCCTCAAGGCCTGCTGGACACATAAGGTTTCCATAAGGCCTTAGTTGAATTCTCACCAGAATCCCTAGAACATACCAGAACATACCAGCAAGCTGCTGATCAATTATATTGCTTAGTACCATAGTCAAATTGTTCAGTGCAGGTAATCTATGTCTTTTCACATCATCAAAATAGAAGAACCAAATGAAAAGATACTTGGACACCTCCTACATACTTGTGTTTTTTTATTATTTAAGAATATTCCATTTTACTATATTGAGAACAAGAAAAATAAAGACAGTAGATAAAAAGAGAGAAGCAATGGATCTGGAGATAGACTGTAGGTGGTATGGCAAGGAGAGCATGTATGTTGAATATAGACAGAAAGGCCCATGCCAGACCAAATATTCATGACAACTGTACATTTCTTAAATCAGCCACCTGTTAGTATCACCTCTTTTCCCCCACATGTCCTCTGAGACACACAGACAAAAGCAGTGGCTTTTGGTAGATTAATGACAAATTATAACAGTTCCCAGGTGCACATGTCCCTGTGTTTCTCTGATAGAATGTGTTGTGTCCATGTTCCTTCTCTTTGTTGTATATCTGTTCGCCTTCTCCTCTCATCTTTGTAACCACATCACCAGTAAGTGATGTGGCAGAGACACGGGGCCTGTAAATTTTGTGTGACCCATGATTCAATGACTCAGGTTGTGTGGTCCCTTCGTCCCATTCACACTCTATCCCTGATGTCTTAACTCAGCCTGTCCTTTTACTTTGCTTCTCACCAACTATTTTATTTTTTTAAAGTTTATTTTATTTATTTGAAAGCCAGAATTGCAGAGAGAGAGAGAGAGAGAAAGACATCTTCCATCTGCTTGTTCACTCCCCAAATGGCTGCAATGGCTTGGGCTGAACCAGGCTAAATCCAGGGGCCCAGAGCTCCATCCAGGTCTCCCACGTGGGTAGCAGGGGCCCGAGTACTTGGGCCAACTTCTGCTTTTCCAGGACAGACAAGCAGGGACCTGGATCACAAGTGGACCAGCCAGGACTTGAACTGGAATCCCATATGGGATGTCGGCATAGCAAGCGGCAGTTTAACCCACAGTGTGATAACACGGGTTCATGTTTCAATCAACTAAAATTATGTGATTTGAGCACCATGATTTGAACTGTGAGCTCTTCATTTTCTTATACACTGGGTAGCTTGTTTAATAGTATGCTGAAGAAGAATGCTTGTTTTAGTGGCTTGTTGAGCAGGTGCACTCAGAGAAAGGGGAACAGGGAAGTAGGATAAGGCAGGAGAAAACAGACAAGCAAGGAGCCTGTGTGAGCTAGAGGCTAACTTCAGCCTGCCCCAGGAGGGGGGCTAGAGCACAAATAGCACAAAAGTGGTCCTTCCTGACATGGTTGGCACTTTGTACCCTTGGGGCAGCCAGTCATTCACCAGTGGCTGCCGCTGGGAGCGGAGGGGTTTCATCTCCTGGGGGCAAAGGGGCCAGCTGTCTGCGAGTCCAGCAGCTGGGAGAGGCGTGCACCAGCCAGGGCAAGGGATCCCAGCAAGGCACCAACAGTGACCATTACACAGTGCTAACAGGCCTTGGGATTTGAAACGGAATCTTCTGGTGCTATAACCCAGGGAGTTTCTCGCCTTCACACTGCTTCACACCACACCAGGAGATCGATATCGGGTCCTCCATGGAGTGTAGGTTGTTACCATGGTGAGTGAAGGGAGAAAACCGTGAAGGGTAGGAAGGGGACAGAGTGGTATCTATGCAGTTCTAGGGAAAAATACTAGAAATAGCAGGGATTTTGATCTATTTGTTAGCATCACTTACATTGATAAAAATAGAAACTCCTTTGCTGCAAATCTGTGACTTGCTCTCTCCATCCTTCTATTGAGCTTCTTTACCCATGGCTTCCATATTAGAAATTTCATTTGCAAACTTAGTAATATGGAGAAAGAAGTACAAGTTTGGGACAGTCATCTTACCAGAAATGGGAAGCAGGGTTGGTTGGCTAGATTGTTCTTGTAAATTTTTTTTTTTTTTGAAGATTGATTTGTTTATTTGAGAGGCAGAGTTACAGAGAGGGAGAGACAGAGAGAAAGGTCTTCCATCTGCTGGTTCACTCCCTAAATGGTTGCAATGGCCAGAGAGGGGCCATTTTTAAACCAGGAGCCAGTAGCTTCTTCTGGGTCTCCCACATGGGTGCAGGGGTCCAAGCACTTAGGTCATCTTCCACTGCTTTCCCAGGCCATTAACAGGGAGTTGGATTGGAAGTGGAGCATCAGGACTCGAACTGGTGTCCATGTGGGATGCTGGCAACGTTGCAGGCAGAGGCTTAACCTACTACACCACAGTGCCAGTCCCTCTTACAAATATTTAAAACATCTTTCTCAGTATAAATAGTGTAACTCCTAACATTTTCATTGTCTTCCTTTCATGAGCTCACTTCTAAGAAAATGCTGAAATTAGTTATACTTTGCTATAAAACTCCCAACAAAGTTTCATGTCCATTTTTCCCTTCTTCTGTGACCTCAGGATAATTCAGTGTCATTTTTTCCCAGGAACAAATGTGCAGCATGTGGTGAGCCTGCTGGCCTATTTGCTGATTTATGGGTCAAGTCTCCAGTTATTACAGACAAAATGTGAAAGTCTCTGATTAAGAAGCCCTGCTGATTTAAGGATCTTGCTAGAAATATGTGCATAATGAATTATCTACAGATAATAATTCAGATTGTCCCTGGGTGATTCATATCGCCTGCTTTTATTGAATTATCCATTTCTGGGGGATAGTCAGGTCTGCACAAAGTAAGATGTCCAGATGCACATGATATCATAAGAGAAAAGCAGTTTTGCTTCAAAACAGCCTTTGCTCCACGTTTTAAGCTAATTTTCACAGGGCAGTGAGTGAATGTGTTGACTTCCACCTAGATTTTTAGAGAAACTTTGTCTCATACATGTTGGAGATTCTGCTTATTTAAAAATTATTCCTGTGAAAAGGTAACCATTTTCTTGTGAGTGCTGATGGAGAGAAGCAGGATAAAAATAATCAAATTATTTCTTAGAAAAAAATGGAAACAGCAGTCATCAAGGTCCATTTTTAGCAAGGCACATGGGCCTGACAAGGCATTAGTTAAGAGAATGTGTCACCCTTAAATATGTGGGTTTATTTAACAGTGGAACAAGTAGATATATAAAGAACAGAACCCCAGTACTGAGAATTCAGAAATTCAGAAAGACCTATTTTTCTTCTTTTTTTTTCTGGTCGAGGAATGAAGATTTTTTTTCAAGCTCTCTCTTTTCCTATAACAAAAGGAAGAAAAGAAAATCCTCATAAAACAGATGCATCAGTATTCCAGAAGGCAGATGCCAGATGTAGGAAGAGGATCCCCCTGAGTGTGTGCACTCTTATAAACCTGTGGGCTAGGACAGGTGGGGGTGCCGGGTTTCAACAGGGGTTACCCCCGTTTTCACCCACCGACCTCATGGAGGTGTGCCCTTAGAGACCCTGCTGCAGAAGTGGGGGGGGGGTTGTAAAACAAGCATACAGACCTCTGGAAGCCTGTCCATGGCTTCTGCTTCTCCAGGTTGTGATTTTTCAGGTTATTTTAAGGGTTGAATACCTCAGGCAAGGTGATTTATTATTATTGGGACTTTATATAACCCTTTATTTTTGCAAAGTGCTTTCCAGTCATTTTTCTCTCCTTATTGTGCACTGTGTCAGTGTAATTGGTTTTGGGGGAGGCAGCACTTCCTTTCCCAGGGAAAAAAAGATGGGGTCTCTGATAGGAGGTCCTTTCTGAGCTTTGCCCCTTGTTTCTCCTTTGCTTTCCTTCTTTTGATCTTAGTCTCTGCGGCCTCCTGTCACCTTCTGCTTCTTTCCTCCTACTCAGCTCCGAACTCAATTTTTTTTCCCACCTCTGTCCTCAAATCCCACAAAGCCCTCTTGCTTTGGTCCCCCATCCCCAGCTGGATCATTCTCTCACCTCTGGGCAGCAGTCTTCAACACACAGCCTGACATCTTTCCTTGGCAAGTGGCCTTCGCCTCTCACGCACTCCTGCTGCTAACCGCTCTGGATTCCACGGAGTGCTCCGCTGCCTTGGTGGCTTACGAGACCAGAATTCCCACTCCACTTGGAGCTCTGTATACCAAAGTCTTAAATTAGCAGTAAGGAGTAGTCCATTGATCCCAGGACACTGCTAAAGAAAATAATAACCATTCTCTGTAGTATACAGATACTCTTACGTTGAACCGTGTATCATTTTCATTTTTTGGTAGGGCTAAAAAGTGAATATTAGGGATTTCTTGTGTTTCAGATAAATGCTATTCACATGTAACCATGTGCAGAGTGCTGGATGTCTGGAGAGTCAGCGCTAACACTTCTCCCTCCCTGCCAGAAGAGGGTGGGTTCTACTGAAAACCTTTTAGCCAGCCAAACCACCCGTGCCACAGAGCCCTGCTGTCTTTGGTCCCTATTTGCTGTGATATGGGGAGCCTTCCAGTAATCTTTCCTCTCCTCTCTACTCAGACTATGCCCTTTCTTCTGAACCATCTGCAACTCCTCTCCCACAGAAGCCCTTCCCTGGCCCCTGTCGGGGTCTGAAGTGGAGGCACTCCATTTGTCCCCTGGCAGTGGGACCAGGTTGAGAGGTGAGGCAGGTATGCACCCACATCTTCACTCTTTTTCCCGACCATTCTTCACTCTGGGATTTTCAGATCTCTATCTCACAACTATGCCACCCTTTAAAACCCCTCATCTCTGTCATCTTCCAGCTTACTGGGCATTTCCCCTCAGCCAGTGGCAGCCCATTGATTCCTGACCACTTCAGTCTTGTCATCATCCTAGGAACTTCACCCATGTAGCTAAGACAACAAAGCAGCAGGATCCTGTCAATTAATGCACCCTCTCTTCTTCTATGGCCTTCATCTACTCTGCTTCCTTCACTCATGCCTTCATTCTGCATCTTGTCAGTATTAGAACTGCATCTCCCCTGACATCTTCTGATCACATTGTCCATCCTGACCACAGTTTCCTAAACATCCCTTCTCTAGCACTCCATCCATACCTGTTGGTTAGCTTCAAGTGCTCTCTCCTCAATTGATTCACTGGATTCTCCTACACTGTATTAGTTCCTCCTACCTTCCCATCTCTATCCAGTTTACATTCTGTAATCCACCACTCTAACCTCTCTTGGCACGATCCTTACCATCCACTGCCCTTCCATCAAATCCATTGTGCCAAGGGCCAACATTGTGGCATAGCAAATGAAGCCATTGCCTGTGATGCTGGGATTCCATATGAGTGTGGGTTCAAGTCCAGGCTGTTTCACTTCTGATCCAGTTCCTTGCTAATGCACCTGCAAAAGCAATGGAACATAGCCCAAGTACTTGGGCTCTTCCAACCATGTGGGAGACCCAGATGGAGTTCCCGGCTCCCTGCTTTGGCCTGGCCCAACCCCGATGATTGCAGCCACTTGGGGAGTGGAGTAGCAGATAAAAGAGCTCTTTCTTTCTCTGTCTCTCTCTCTATCTCTGTCACTCTGCCTTACAAATATATATACAGATTTTAAAAGAAAAAAAATCCATGTGCCAAAATCCCATTATTGGATCATTCCACCTTTCTGCTTTTTGGCTTATACCCGCTCAGCTGAGCATTGCTGGAGAAAGTCACACCACTGGTGCAACCAAAGATCCATGCCATCTTGCTCCCACTGAGCACACCTTCCAAGGCACCTAGGAATCTTCCCCTATTTCCATAGTCAACCCAGTCCTTCTCAATCTCCACAGTGAGGATTCCAAACCTTCTCAACTTTCATCACACCTCTGGTAGCCCCTGTGATCCTCTGATGTCTGCAGAGGTGCCTTGGTTCTTATCTCACTGAGAAAAAAAGTCATCTGGTAGGAGTGCACAAAATTTCTGATGACCACAGCAACACATACTCTGTAACTGCACCTTTCTCTCTCATTCCCTTTCTTTCTTTTGTTCTTTCATTCTTTTGTTCTTTCAATTTTTTATTTGAAAGGCAGAGTTACAGAGAGACAGAGGCAGAGTCTTCCATCTGCTGGTTCACCCTCGAAATGGCTCCAATGGCTGGAGCTGGGTTGATCCAAAGCCAGGAGCCAGGAGCTTCTTCCAGTTCTCCCATGTGGGTGCAGGGGCCCAAGCACTTGGGCCATCTTCTATTGCTTTCCCAGGCCATAGAGAGCTGGATTGGAAGAGGAGCAGCTGGGACTCGAACCAACACCCATATATGATGCTGGCACTGCAGGTGGTGGCTTTACTCGCTACACCACAGCGCCAGCCCCGAGCCTGAGCCTCTTAAAAGGATTTTCCACATTTGCTTTTTTCATATCTACCATGGGCTCCTCCACTCATTACAATCTCATTTTTACCCTCACCATCCCTTTAAAACAGCTCTGGAAAAAGTCACTGATAATTTCTATGTTTGTTATATCCAGTGAAATCCCTTCTCCTAATTTCTCATTTGCTCTCTTGGCATCCTCTTTATGTGGACATATTCTCTGCTCTTGGTTAGGGGGACACAGGCCACTTCTAGTTTTCCTCCTACCTTTTTAGCCACTTCTTCTCAGCATCCTTCTGTTCAGCTTATGCTTTTAGATTTTTTAAGATTTCTTTATTTACTTGAAAGACAGAGTTACACATGCACAAACACACAGAGTCATCTTCCTTCTTCTGTCTTGCTCTCCAGATGGCTGCAATGGCGAGTGATGGGCCAGGCCAAAGCCAGGAGTCTGGGACTCCATCCAGGTCTCCCACATGGATGCAGTGGCCCAAGGACTTGGGCCATCTTATGCTGTCTTCCCAGGTACATTAGCAGAGAGGTGGATGGGAAGTGGAACAGCCGGGACTTGAACCAGTGCCCATAGGGGATGCCAGCACTGCAGGCCAGGGCCTCAACCCGCTGTGCCACAGCGCTGGCCCTCAGTTTGTGCTTTTAATACTGATGCTCCTTGGAGGTGCTGTCCTTAGCAATCTTCTGCCACTCTAAGCATTTCTGGTGGAGAGCTCATCCATGCTTGTGCCTTCAGTCATCACCTGTTAGCTTCTCTCTTCTCTGGTTGTGTTCATGGGGTCATTGCTTTATTCATTTCCTTCTCGTGGGGCGTCATCACTTGATCTCTGGGCTACTTCCAACCACAGAGCTGTATCAGCCCCTAAATAGTTCCATCACAACTTCAGGTGGTTTTTATTATCTATTTGTCAAATAAAAGCTTACTGTTAACTAACTATGGTTCTGTGACAGGTGATCTGGTATGAGAAAAGTTTCAGTAAGATCCTGGTTCTAGAACTCATATTGATTGAGTGAATGGTGATAATTTAGGTGGACTAATTTTGATATCTTGAATTAAGCTTGAAATTCCAAATTGCATCCAGAAAATCTGTTGGACTTTGCAAAAGACATTTGAGAACCTTCAGTGCAAATGAATATGTTCAAGCCTGTGTATAATAAGCAGAACATTCCCGCAGTTTATTGTGGGTTACTCACTGGCATTCTGAGACAGCATCCCGAGTCAAGGCAGTTTAGAGAGAGATTTAAGAAAATGAGTTTTGTGGTTATCTTCAAACGACACGGGCCTCCATAACCACCTAATAAAGTATGTGGGGGATGCAGAATGAGCATGTGGCTGGAATAGGGTGCATCAGCCATGCAAATAGCCACTTACTCCCAGCACGAGTTGTAATGTGCTGCATGTCACATGAATGGTAAAATGGCTGCATTCATTCATTGCACAATTTCTAAATCTCTTCTGTAAGGAAGGGGAGGTTGGAAAACTCTTGATTCTGTACTTACTTTTCAGGTTGCAGAATATGGATTTGATAGAAAGCACTTCACTTTTGTTTCACTGAATGAGGCCCCCCAGATACTGTTTCTCTCACCAAACAAGTTCAGCAGGAGGAACAATGCACTTTGAAAATGCCTATGGAAGGAACTTAGTCCTAGTATAAAGACTCCTGGGGTGAGGCTGGGTAGTACCATCCCGCCCTGTCCACCATTACAGGTTTATTGAAAGTATTCCGCACAGTGACGCTTCACCTGTCAGCGAGGATGCTTGATCTGGGCATTAGGATGTTTCTGATCTCCCAGGAAGCTTTTCTGCCTCAACAGGTTGCAAGCCTCCGTGGCTGCCTTTGATGAAGCCATTTATCTTAGTGCCAGCAGCGGGACATGGGAAGTGTGCACATGGGAAGGTAGGCAGCAGATTATGCACGCTTTTGTAGAGTCAGGAGATTATTATTGACAATCAGCTTGGAGAAGATTTAGCTTCTGTGTCATCCTGCACAAGGCTGCTGAACTGCCTTTCTGGAAACAATGGGGTAGGAAGATAGGGAGAGGGTCTTTCATCTCAGCCCCTTGCTACTTCCACGAGCTGCTTTGGTCGGGGGGGAGGGTAAAACAACTTCTAGTGGGCATTATGGCCATGTGAGGAAGAAGTTTGACTTCAAATTTGCACCTGAATGTCTGCTTCTCTATTACATGCACTTCTGGGTAGCATCTATGAAAACTGCAGAATCCATGTTCAAAACAATACACCCCGGAAACAGTAGCATATGCACAGAGCCTGTATGGGTTAGCTTTTGTTATGTAGCAAATTTTACCAGAGCTTGGTAGCTTTAAATAAGAATCATTTCTTTACCGTACCATTTGGCAGGCTGTCTGGGTAGTTCTCTTCATCTGGGCTGGCTCTACTGATTTTTTTCTAGGACCCTGAGTCAAAATCTCCTAAACTATATGATGGGCAATGGGCTGGTAGCTGGATGACATGGTTCTTCCCGTAGCCCGTTCTCTCCTCAGAGCTAGCTGAGACTCGGTCACACAGTGGCCTCAAGATCCCAGGCACAACAACAGGACAAAACCCAATATTCAAGGGTTTTCAGGCCTCTGTTGGGGTCTGTTGGCTGTGGTACTGTCGCCCAAGGCAAATCACATGGCTGGGGTTCAAGGGATAGAGGAAAAGGTACTCCACATCTTGATAGGAAGACGTGCAGCATCAACATGGCAAGGCTCGGATGTAGGGATGCGAGGAGGATTTGCAGCTGTTTTGACAATTGACCACAGAGCCAATTCGAATATGCAAAATGTTTTTATATGCATTAATCTTCACTGTAGCCATTTGAGGCGGAAACCATGATTCTCATTCCACAGATGAGTAAACTGGCTCAGAGAATCTGAGTAACTTAACCAGGTAACTAGCAATAGCAACCTTGCCCTACACCACAGCAGCCTGAATTGTAAAAATAGAGAAACCCTCTGTTAAACTGGTAACTCAAACTATGCCTCTGGTATCTAAGTTACCTGTTTGTTTATTTTTGCTTCTTGTATCATGTGGTTCCCTGATTTGATGAGAATCAGAATCATCTCCTGGTGCTTGTTAAAAATGCAGGCTCCAGGGCTTCCCTGGAGGTTCTGATCTGGTGAGTCTGCTGAGGATTGGGGATCTTCGCCTTCACCAGGTAACCCCAAGATCCCAAGGCAGGTGACCTGAGTTCCACACATGGAGAAACATTGGCTGATCTTAGGACGCTCGGGGTGTTCCCAGCGTGGGACAGTTTCATGCTGTTGTAGAAAGTCCACGCATGACAATTCCTTTGGTCAGCTTTCCAGATCCATGAGGAAAAACAAAACAGCATTGCAGTAATTACTTCTCTGAGCCTTTGTCTTGACATCTGCGAAATTGGGGTCAAAGAATCCCTTCCCAAACCCATGCCTCAAGGCTGCTGTGAGGATTAAATGCAGAGCTTATGAAGCACAGAGCCCCGTGCCTAGTAGATGCTCACGAAGTGTTCTTGTTCTCTCTCCCATCCAAGTACTAACCAGGCCTGGCCCTGCTTAGCTGACAAGATCAGATGAGATCGGGTGCGTTCAGGGTGGTATGGCCGTAGACTTTGTTCTTCTCTCTTCATCTTGAGAAGCTGTGGGATGAGTTGAGGAAGGCAAATCTATGACAAGTGGAAAAATTGTCTCAAGACTGCATTGCAGATTTCACTGTGAATGCCCATAAGTGAGAAATGATGATCAAATATTCATCAGGACCACAGCAAGCCCGGAGTTGTGTTTGAGGAGGAAAGAAAGGTATCAGATTCTTTAGAAGCTTAAGAATCGTAAAACATTGGCAGGCCTGGTAGGCAGCAGCTGTTGTCATTAGAGACCAGCTACGTGTGCAAGAGGCACAGAAGGGCTGCTCATGCCTCAGTCCCCCGGTCTTTTCCAAACTGCTGTGAACTTGCAGTGTCAGCACTATTGCCTGTACATGCCTAGACAATAACAAAATGAATAATGATTCTATATTAGGACTTGGTCTTACTCAAGTGGATTGTGGCCAAATGGACAGAATTCCCTACAAAATAGTTCCTGGTAAAAATATAACTGAAGTATCTAAAACTTAGCTTGTAGGCTATTCTTTCTAGATCCTGTGGAGTCTTTTTCTGTTTTTTTTTTTTTTTTTTTTTTTTTTTTTTTTTTTGAAGCTTCCGAGTGCAAATGATGAGCAAATAGTTTGTTTCCTGCAGTTTTGCTATTTTGGGACTTCCCCCCCCTATTTTGTATGTGTTTCCCACATTGTGTCTCTGTGCAGTCTGTTTTCCTTTTTCCTTCATAGCTTTGGTCTTTGTAGATTTCATCACTTTAATTCTTTGTTCCTTCCTTCTTGTTTTTAAAAGAGAAAAATCACCCTTTTTATCCAAACAAGTAGAATCGCGTTTAAACTGTGTGCCTTGCGCTTCATGCAAACACTTGCATCCCTATCTGTGGCCATCTCTACCAGCAGATGGAGCACATCTCCTGCGCTAAGCCCCACCAGAGGTTGTCTGCAGGGTGGGATGTTTTTCCCTCATCTGTCAGTTTTGCTGCAGTGAAATAGTAGTTGGAAGCTGGTGTAATACAAAGCCTAACTCCTCGTCTTGGCCAGACAAGAGCATATACTTTTCTGACTCATGTCAGCAATGCAGGGCTTCCCAGCAGTCAATCTGGATAGGCGGTAGCCGAAAAATAGGGTTTGATGCACATGCGCATGCGTGCTTGTGCGGTCTGGGTTCTTTCTTGCAAGAGTCAGGAGCTCTGTGTCGGACACCTTTTCTTTCCCTCTCCTCCCTGTTCTTCCATGTGGTTATGCAGACCTCACCTCTCCGCTCTTTCTCCTTTAGTGGCAGGGTTCCTGGGATGCAGTGCTTTCAGGAAGACCTGAAAGCAGTAGGGTTCAGGTTAACAAAAGGTTCCTGGGGAGGTTTGGGGCATCCCTTGCTGGTTGATCAGATTGCTAGCGTTGTCACTGTCATCATCATCACTGTTGTTATTCAGCTGTCCTTCCTTCACAGTGGGCAATGTGGAGAAGTTCCCCAACTTGCTGGCTTTAACCAAAGTTCCCAAGCAATCTTGTCCAACAGCTGAACTGATCTTGCTTGTCAATGAACCAGCTGTTTTAACCTGGCTGCATGTTGGGGAAGAGGCGCGCCTTGCCTTTTGAATGAACTTTTTCCGTATGTTGCCTGCTGCAGTATCATGTGCATTTGAGTACATCTTGGATACTTCAAGTTTCTCAAAAGTCGATCTGAATCAATGGGATGCTTGAAAAAAAAAAAAAAAGCAAATTCTTGGCCCTATTCCTGTTCTGTTGCAGTAGAATCTTTCAGTTTAGGATGGGAATTTTCATCTTTAACCATTTCTCCCAAGCAAGGCTTGTACACCTGAAGTTTGAGGTCCTGAAACTTAAGCTACAATGATACTCTTTGCTGCACTTCACCTGTTTTCGTTGGGCCTCCTGCATTTGCCACCTGCATTTTGGAGAAAGCACAACTAAGGGGCTGTGATCCTTGCAGAACCTGGGGCTGCCAACCTACAAAGCCAAGTTGGTTGAAGTTTTTTTCCAAGTGAGGCTTGGAATTTTCTTTGGCAAAAATGGTTAAGAATGGTTCATTTGAACGGACTCCTGTTTGGGTAGTGCCGACCACTTGCTCCTCTAATGAGCAAATACAAGATGTTTACCCTGAAACTTTTTGAGAACTATGGGCTGGCATCTTACCGGAGATAAATGAATGGTCTAAGACAAGACACAAACAACCACTCTTGTGTTCCACACGCATTTGAATATCTGAATATTTACAATTTATGACCAGAGACTGCATACCAAAAAGTCAAAGTAATTACTGCTTAAGATAGAATATTAGTGTAGAAATGTAAAGATTTGGCTGATTCCAAGATGTTTCCCACAGTTCTAGGATTTTCTCAGCTGTATGTATGGTTGTAGCAGAGGTTGTGAGTAATAGAATCCTTGTGGTGTTCCAGGGCTTCTCAAAATACAATTAAAAGTCACATCTCCCAAAGTGAGTAAGTTCTGGACAATGAAACAGAAAGGAAGAGCAATGTGTGGGGGTTCTGGGAGGGATGCTTAAAGTCAGTGACTCACTCGGGAGGAGCCCCTTTTGTCTTTTCCCTTTGTTCCTTCTTCCTGGACTGTGAGATGGGAGAGCTAGAGCTTAAGTCATCCTGCACAGCAAAGCAACCTTGATGGCAACACAGGAAGATGGAGCTTAGCTTCGGGATGACTTTGAGGCAGCCCCGCCCTCCCTTCAGACTTCTGTGCAAAGGAGCATGCTAGGGGGCTGGTGTTTGCTCTAGTGGCTGAAAGTGCTTGTCACACGTCACAGCGCGTGGGTTCGAGCCCCAGCTCTGCTCCCTGTTGCTAATGCAGATCCTGGGAGGCAGCAGCGACATCTCAAGTACTTGACTCCCTGCCACCCACTATGGGGACCTGGACTGAGTTCCTGGCTCCTGGCTTCGACTCCAGCCAGCCCACTGCAGGAGTTTGGGGAGTGAAACAAAAAATGGTAGCTCTCTCACTTTCGTTCTCTCTCTCTCTCTCTCTCTCTCTCTTTCATTCTGTCTTTTTCCTTTCAAATAAATAAGTAAATAATTTTGAAAAAATGTTGGGAGGGGGGCCGGCGCTGTGGCCACCGCCTGCAGTGCCGGCCTCCCATATGGGCACCGTTTCTGGTCCCGTCTGCTCCACTCTGATCCAGCTCTCTGCTATGGTCTGGGAAAGCAGTAGATGATGGCCCAAGTCCTTGGGCCCCTGCACCCATGTGGGAGACCAAGAAGGAGCTCCTGGCTTCAGATCGGTGCAGATCCTGCTGTTGCGGCCATTTGGGGAGTGAACCAGCAGATGGAAGACACCTCTCTCTCTCTCTTTCTCTCTCTCTCTCTCTCTCTCTCTGCCTCTAACTCTGCCTTTCAAATAAATAAAAATAAATCTTGAGAAAACACTGGAAGAAAAAAAATTGCTGTTGAAATTTCACATCATAAATGGACATTTGTTAGTAAATATATTCACAGAATACACCTAAGGTGTTTTGCCACTAATATTTTGAGTTTTACATTTTATATGTTAAACCCAAGCTAGCTTTAATTGATGCAAATTACAAACTCCAGTTATAAAACACAGGGATTTCAAGTTTCAGCCTTCATTGGAATTGCCTGGAAGACCTTAAACTGCAGCCTGTCTCAGTCCGTAGCCCTGGGGTGGGGGCTGGGAATTCCCTTTTCTGCAAAGTTCCCATGCAGTATTGATGCCGACTCCTGGACTACATCTTGCAAATTACTGTTATATCAAGACCACCTTAAATTGAAAGGTAGGCTCCTACTCTAATCATTTAGGATCAGCATAAGTCAGCTAATTTCAGAACCCTCAGTCAATACTGTACAGGCTTTCTCCCCACCTCTATAAAATTGGCACAAATTTTACAGTCTGTTGGTTCAGAACCAAGTCACTTGTAGATTCTGTTGTGTGGCAACAGTGCCATATCTGGGTTGCCCAGGCCTGCTTCGTCTGCACCTCCTCTGTCCCCCCACTTACTAGTTCCTCTTTCAGCTTCTTGGCAAAATTATGCAAAAAATGCCCAGAAGCCTCTTTGATTCCACGGGGAGTTCTTTGAGTGTAGTTAGCTCAGGCCAGGTTCAGGGTGGAGGAGAGAGCATCCGTTCTCTTCATTCGAGCTGGCCAAAAGACCCTTCTCTCATATCTTTTGGGAGACAGCATCTGTGCAGGTAGAGAGGGCGTGTTCATTCCCAATGCGCTAAAATGCTGCGTCAAAATTGGCACTTCTTTGGTGATTTGTATCCAAGTTGAGTGCTTAGTTGCCCTTAATTAACTCTTCCTTATTATGAGTATCTCCTTTTTTGAAAAGTTTCTGTATTTGAAAGGAAGAGAGAGAGAGAGAGAATATGAGAATTCTTCTCTCCTCTGGTTCACTTCCCAAATGCTCACAACAGCAGGGGCTGGGCCATGCCAAAGCCAGAGTCCAGAACTTGATCCAGGTACCCCACATGGGTGGCAGGGATCCAAATACTTAAACCATCATCTGCTGTCTCCCAGGGGCGCCCATTAGTAGGAAGTCAGATGGGAAGCAGAGGTGGGACTTGATCCAAGGCGCTCTGATAGGGGATGTGCATGCTCTAAGCAGTGGCTTAACATGCTGTGGCACAACGCCTGACCCTGAGCTGCCCCTTCTGTGCACACTTCTGCTGAATGGGTTAAGTCTAACCATTGCCTCAAAACCCTTCCCGCCTCCTTCATCCCTCCCCAAGGAAACCCTATCTCTGCCAATATTCCTAAATCTTTTCCTAATTCCTTCACACGGTGTACTTGATAGCTAGATAGATCTAAATTTGAAATCAGACTTAACTACATAGTTGGTACATGAGTCTGGCAAATGACTGACCCGGCTAAGATTCAATCAGTTCTTTGGTAAAAATGCAGCTGACCATGTGGATCTCATGGAGCTGAGACACAGATGAACTTAGATGATGTTTTGCAAAACATCCTGTTAAGAGGCTACAAGAAGAAGTCACCCACAGGGAGAGGATATTTGCAATCACATATATCCAACAAGAGTTTCATATTCAGCATGTACATAGAACTCTCTAAATTCATTAGTAAGAAAACAATTCAGTTAGAAAATAGATAAAAGACTTAAACAGAAATTTCACCAAAGAATACATATAGATATCAAACACATATAAAGTTGTTTAAAATCACTACCCTTCAGGGAAATGCAAAATTAAAACCACAAGGAAATACCACTACATTAGAAAGGCCAACATAACAATTACAGACAATATCAGATATTAATACTTGCTGGTAAGAATGCAGAGATGTTTGATCTTTCAGACATTGCTGGTAAGAATGTAAAATGTTACAGCCACTCTGGAAAGCAGTATGGCAATTTCTTAGAAAACAATTAAGCATTGATTCTCGGCCTGTGGCTAAGATCAAGTGTAGAAAACAATTAAGCATACACTTACCATATAACTGAGCTATTATTATACATCTGGGCATTTACCTTAGAGAAATGAAAACAATGTTCACACAAAAACCTATACATGAACATTGACAGTAGCTTTATATGTGGTAGTCCCAAACTGGAAACAACACAAATGTGTTCATCAAGTGAGTGGTTGAATAAATTGTGCATCATCCATATCAAAGAATACCACTCAACAATTAAAAAAAAAAAAGACGATGTGCAAAACAACTTGGATAGATTTTTTAAAAGATTTATTTATTTATTTATTTATTTGAAAGGCAGAGTTACACAGAGGAGAGGCAGAGAGAGTCTTCCATCCGCTGGTTCACTCCTCAGATGGCTGCAACAGCCGGAGCTGGGCTGATCTGAAGCCAGGAGCCAGGAGCTTCTTCCAGGTCTCCCACGTAGGTGCAGGGGCCTAAAGACTTGGGCCATCTTCTACTGCTTTCCCAAGCCATAGCAGAAAGCTGGATTGGAAGTGGAGCGGCCGGGCCTTGAACAGGCACCCACATGGGATGCCGGCACTGCAGGCAGAGGCCTTACCTGCTACACCACGGTGCCGGTCCCTGGATAGATTTTTAAGGTCATTATATTAGATGAAAATAAGCCAATCTTAAAAAGTTACATATTGTATGATTCCATTTATATAATATTATTAAATTTTTTTCCAAAAGATTCATTTATTTGAAAGGAAGAGCCATGGGAGAGAGAGATGGAAATCTTTTATCTTTTGATTGTCTGCAACAGCCAGGACTGGGTCAGGCCAAAGTCAGGATCCAGGAACTCCATTTGGATCACCCATGTGGGTGGCAAGAATCTAAGTACTTGGATCATCATCTGCCTCCCAGAAGCATAAAGCAGGAAGCTAGATTGGAAAGTGGAGGCAAGACTCAATGCAGACATCCCAAGCAGTGGTTTAACCCCCTGTGCAAACCACCTGCCCCATGACACTTTTCAAATGATAACATTTTAGAGGCGGGAGAGCAATTAAGGTGCTATCAGGAGCTGGTGGGAGGGAGGGAGGAAGGGAAGGGAAGGAGGCACGACTACACAGGGCAGCAGGAAGGAGTTCCTTTGTGGTAATAGAACAGGTCTGTATCTTGATTGTGGTGGTCCTTTCACAAATCCATGCATGGATTAAAATGCCATAGAATTACATGAAGACATACAAAAATTGAGTGAAAAAAACTGGTGCAATTGGAATAAGAGCTGTAGTAAATGGTATTATGCTAGTTGATAGTGCATTCCAGTTATGGAAGATGTCACCACTGGGTGATGAGTACATTGGCCTGCACATTTTTGTAGCTTCTTATGGATCTACGATCATTTAAAAATTAAAAGAAATGTAACAACATAATTGCAGTATCAGTATTAGAGTATCAACAGGCAATTGAATAAGTAAGTAAAAGGATGGAAAAAGAAAAAGTCTTGGGAATAACGGTTTTCATACTGAATTCACCAGATAACAACTAGATTTGGAAGAGACGGATGACGGATGCTGGCATTTTCTTCTGGCAACTACTCGCTTGTGTTTCTTCCTTCTTGGGCTGGCTGTACGCTGTGCTCTCTCCCGGAGCTCTAATATCCTCCAGAAGCGGAGGAAAGTTTTAAAAGACATTTAGTGTTGACATTATTCCCTGATCATCATTTACGCTTCTCTGCATTACACAGATGTGGAACTGGCTGTCTGCATTGAAGTTCTGGGTGGCAATGCTAAGGTGACTAGTGTAGCAACTTTGCTATGCACAAATAGTTAAAGTGGGCGGTGGAGTCACCCAGAGCTGCCTCTAACTGAAGGACAGCTTAAAGGAGCAACAGAGCAATTCAGCCCTTAAGCAGAGGCCTTATTTATATGCCACATTTCAGCTGGGAAGAGGTTTTATGGCCAAATCTTAGAGGCTTAAAGACGAAGTCTATAATATAAACATCCTAGCCGCATTAACTCTAACAGCACAAGGCAAGCTAAGAGAATACCCCCATTTATTATTTTGGTTCTCTTCTGCATGAGCGACATTCCGATAGTCAGTGTAACACTTCCATGTATATAATTCTTACCTGAACTTCTAGATGGGATACAGAGCTGTATGTAAAACGGAATGATGAATCATAATGTGTGTTTTAGCCCCCAGAATGGACGCAGATTGTGGTTCTAGAATGGACTTCCGGCACCTCTTTCCCAGGTGGAAGTATGGATTTAGCATGGGCAAACAAAGATTTCAGTCTCTTTTTCTCTAGCTCTTGTTTCCAGAAAGAGGTAAATGCCTGAGATTTCTGGTCTTCTTGCTTCCTCCTTTACCAGCTAAGTCAGTTTAAGTTAAAATAAGGCGGTGAGTAGAGAAAGTAGCAAACACTCTATTAATTAGATACTTTGTGTAAGTCATGCCTCCCAGCCCTCCCTATATTGTTTCCTCTCTCCATGGGAAAATACCCCACCCCAGCTGGCTAATTTCTGCTCATCCTTCAGAAGTCCGTGCCACATGTGCTTCCTAAAGGGAGCTCTGGATTGGACCAGCTCTCCCGCTGACCTCCCTCCTGCCGAGCTGGACTTCTCTTTCCTCGCTTTCATCACAGATGCATTTTCCAAGTTAATTTCATAGTTAATTTTCATATTATATATCTCTGCTACCATCTCTACTTCTTTACTCATCCTCTTCACAACTTCTGACTTATGTTAGTCCATATCCTCATTTAGAACCCATCAGAGGCCGGCGCCGCGGCTCACTAGGCTAATCCTCCGCCTAGCGGCGCCGGCACACAGGGTTCTAGTCCCGGTCAGGGTGCCAGATTCTGTCCCGGTTGCCCCTCTTCCAGGCCAGCTCTCTGCTGTGGCCAGGGAGTGCAGTGGAGGATGGCCCAGGTGCTTGGGCCCTGCACCCCATGGGAGACCAGGAAAAGCACCTGGCTCCTGGCTCCTGCCATCGGATCAGCCTGGTGCGCCGGCCGCAGCGCGCCGGCAGCGGCGGCCATTGGAGGGTGAACCAACGGCAAAGGAAGACCTTCCTCTCTGTCTCTCTCTCTCTCACTGTCCGCTCTGCCTGTCAAAAAATTAAAAAAAAAAAAAAGAACCCATCAGAGTGATCAGAGTGCCTGGTATCTAGTAGGTAGTCAACAAACGTGTATTGAGTGGAGGAAGCATGAAGGTCAAAACAAAAATAGATAAATGGCAATGCAGTAAATGGTCATAACTAGCATTTAGTGAGCACATGCTAGGCATTGCATTAAATTTTTTTTGTATGTTGTTATGTCATTCAATTCGTAACCCCACCCTAAGAGATAAGTAACTATTCTTACCCCCATTTAACTGATAAGAAAACGGAGACATTAGACACTTTGGCAAGAATTTAAATTACATAACAGCTTCTTATATAGTCCTTTTGGCTCCCTTCACTTTCCTCTATCTATTCTGTATCTACATTCACCCTTTCTCTGTGGATAAGATTCCTGATGTAAATGTCTAAGTAAAGTAACTTTGTTCTGGACCTCCTTTGAGGACATTGCTCCCTAGGGAGAAGCTGCTTCTAGAACAAGTATTTTATGGAGTGACTAAGGGCAGATCGAGTTGCCTGATTCAAGGCTCCAGTGCACCTCTGTGGCAGCCTTGTGTGTGTTTGGATGATATGCTGAGACAGGTTCAAAAGAGCTGTTCTGCCCATTCTAATATATATGATAATATTGTACTTTAGTTACAGGGTGATTTTTTATCTAAGGGTCTAAAAGTTCTTTTTCAATATATCAATATCAAAAACCACAATATAATTTGAAATATAGGCTCATCATACTATTGCAAATCAAAGATGTGCACAGCAAAGTGCCAATATTTAAGTTGTTTCAAATCTCGCTCCTGGTCCTCCCTCCCCTCACTGATGCCAGCTATGGCTGTCATCATGACTATCATGGTTTAGCAGTTTTAAAATATGTTACATACCAAGTGGGCTGCGGTGGTTTTCGTCATGGCATTTGGAAACACATTAAAAATACGCAGCTTGACTTTCCATCCCCTTCACACCCTCTGCATCTCTCTTTTGGAGAGCTCAGAGGGAGGTGAAGTGGGAAAAAAATCAACCCAAGCAAAGGAAAATAGAAGTTTACCCCTGTAGAAAATAATGGACAAAACAAGCAAAAACACATCCAAATCCTTTGTTCTTAATTCAGGGTCCAGTTCCCATGCCTGCCTTTTTGTGTCTATCATCTATTTTTCTTGCCTAGTCCTCTCCCAGTTAGAAGTGTTCTTGTGCATTTCCTTCTTGATGCCCGTCGTTAGCCCCCTGTTGTCCCAGCTGGTGCTCCCCTTCCAGCTATTTTACTATTGTTCTTCATGCCCACTCTCCCCTCAGGTCAACCTCATCTTTATTTTTCTCCCCTCAAAGGTCTCACGTATTTGTTACTGTACCAACCCACTAGTCACAGCCCTAATCAAACATGTCCAGCTGTCCAGATCATGGTGACATCTTCAGCTTGATGAGGTGAGAAAGACAGTGACATTGAGACAGCAGAAATCTGTGTGCTGTCATTCAAGTGCGATTCCTCATAGACCCAGCTTGGTTCTTCTCCAGCTCCTCCTCTCGGAGTTACGCTTGCTTTTATTACCAGTTCTCACCTGAATCCTTGGGGAGTGGGAGGTTTTGTTTTTGTTTTGTGGTCAGGAATCTCCTGATTCTGGAGGTCTTGTGAGAAGACATGGCAAGGGAGAGTCAGGTACACTCACCACGACAGCGGAAGAAAGGAGAAAAAGCCATCTGCATCTTTGCCTACTTCACTCATCCCTCTTCATCTCCCAGTTCCTACACATTTCTTGTTTTCAACTCCAGTGTATTATTTCTAAACCTTGACCCTTTTGGTTAAACAGATTTTATTTACTGAATTAACCCTATGTGTTTTATTTTTAAAAATCTCTCTACAGTTTTCTGTCATCGAATTCCCAGCACTGTGTTTCTTTTTGAGGCTTCCTTTGGGCAGAGAATTCACTTGGTTATGGTATCCTTTGGTCTGGGATTTCATTGGCAAGGCTCGTCACCCCTGCTTTTGGTCTTCCGACGCACGTAGACTGAACAGTTTGAAGCGGTGAGTGAGGGTAAAATGGAAGGAGCGGCGGGCGTGAGTCAGGAAGTCTGTGCTCAAGCCTGTCCTCTGTCACTGTCACTGAACCATCAGAACATCAACATGGACGGAGTGATTTTACCATTCTGCTAAGGGAGCAAAGGAGATCAAGTCCATAAACAGACTGTAAATGCCTCCTTCTTTGAGGGATTTTGTCTTCGTGGAACTATTAGCCCACAAAATGGCACCTCTTTCCCAGAAAACACAAGGCCAACATCACATGATGAAGAATGTTAAGCATCGAAGATTAAAAGGATATGAAATTTCCAGATAGATTCTAATTAGCTACAAATATATCTTGTGAGAGTTGGCTCAGAGAATGCAGACCAGGTCTGCCTTCTCTCAGCTGTAGAACATATCCCAAGACGCTATGCCTTGTGGCAGAGGAAGTTGTCAGCAAGGGGTGGGGAGGAGGGCATGTGAAAACTTGCCCTGAAATAGTGAAAGTAAATGAGAATTAAAATCAAATGTTCAAAGATCTTGACCTCCAGGACAAGAAATTATTACTCAGCTTTCCCATACAAAGATGGAATCTTATCTGTATCATTCACTTAAGTAGGTTGAACAGATTTTGCATAAAGATTTTTCAGTAATGGATATTTGCTATTTCAAAGATTCACCCATTTCTTTGAGTAAAATTACACATGACATTCACCTAGTAATTCCAGTAACTTCTTGAAAAAATTCAAATTTTTTTAAGAAGATTTATTTGGAGGTCAGAGTTACACAGAGAGAGGGGAGAGAGAGAGAGAGAAGAAGGAGAAGGGGAGGGGGAGAAGGGAGAGGGAGGAGGAAGGGGGAGTCTTCCATCCACTGGTTCACCCCCCAATTAGGTGCAACGGCCATAGCTGTGCCAATCCAAAACCAGGAGCCAGACGCCAGGAGCTTCTTCCAGGTCTCCCACGCAGGTGCAGGGGCCCAAGGACTTAGGCCATCTTCTACTGCTTTCCCAGGCCCTAGCAGAGAGCTGGATCAGAAGTGGAGCAGCTGGGACTCGAACCGGCACCCATATGGGATGCCAGCACTGCAGGCGGTGGCTTTACCCGCTACACCACAGCACTGGCCCCTCAATTCTTACCTGTGGCAGTTCTTTGATGTTGCTGAATAGCTCCTAGATTATATCACTTCCTGAAGCTAAAATTCTTGCCCTTTTAACCATTTTTCATATAATGTCGCTTCCATGTTCTCAAACACTCCAGACTGCTCTATTTGCCAATGACCTCTATGAACCTGAGCATCCAGAACTGGTCCTAGTTCTCTGGACTTGTTTCCAGCATAGAGATCCAGACAGTATGATGTCACCTAGGAGGTTCACTTGCCTTGGGGACGTGGGTGCTGTGGCTGGTTTTAGAGAGCTGCATCACAGTCCATGAATTCTCCAGTGGGAATCAACAAGTTTTGATATGTATGTCAAGAACTTCTACAGACTAACTTATTGTTGGTAGGATTGTTGAGGGTTTTGAGTTAAATGATCAATAATTTCTTTTTGTTAGAAAGCAGAGATGTCTTTTCAATATAATTGGAACTATGGAACTCTTTGACAGTATTCAAAATGTCATGTTTATGCAAGAGATAGAATACCGGATGTCATGTTCTTCCTTACCATTTTTTAACTTTCATTGCATTTTGCTCTGTGCACTTCATCCAAAGTGTTCTATATACATAATAGCCCTGTGAGGTACAACCACTAGCATTCTCATTTTACATAAAAGGATAATGACGCATAGAGAGATTTATTAATTTCTCCTAGGTCATCCAGCCAGCAAGTGATCTGAACCTTGGCTGTCTAACCCCTGACTTTATACTCCTTCATTTCCCTGGGGAGTACACAATGAGGAAACACTGCTTAGGTGAGTTGGTTATTTTTTTCCACAAAAGAAAAATATGAGCAAGGTCTTATCCTAAATTTCTTCTTGCCCTGGTTTCCCAGAGCCATTGTATGGTGCATTGGTATCTTGAAGTGATCTTGGGCGTTGGGGGGGGGGAGTTCCCCTGGCTAAGTCATACGGTTAATTACCATTTTTCCTTAATTTCCATATTTTGGCTATGCTATGGCCTAACTCTAATGTAAATGACAGATTTCCATGAGATACTCTATATGAGAACACTTTGTAAATATCGAATACATTGTATATACTTATGGCTTCGCAGATGATTCATAAATTTTTCATGTTTAAAATGCCACTGAAATAGTTACTTTTCCACTTTTTAAATGATTTATTTATTGATTTGAAAGATAGAGCTACAGAGAGATAGAGGTAGAGAGAGAGAGAGGTCTTCCATCTGATGGTTCACTCCCCAGATGGCCGCAATGGCCGGAGCTGTGCCAATCTGGAGTCAGGAGCCTCTTCCGGGTCTCCCACGTGGGTGCAGGGGCCCAAGGACTTGGGCCATCTTCTACTGCTTTCCCAGGCCATAGCAGAAAGCTGGATCAGAAGTGGAGCAGCCGGGACTAAAACCGGTGCCCATATGGGATGCCGGCACTGCAGGCGGAGGGTTAACCCACGGCACCACAGTGACTGTCCTGCTTCTTCAGTCATTTACAGTTGCTCTAGAAAGTTTTTAAAAACTTAGTTAGTGTCTAGTTCTTAACAGTTGCAACACACACAATAATGATGAATTAAGAAGTTTTGTTCTCATGAGTAGACCAAATGTGGATGCAGTGGTAAAGGCCAAGCAATGGGCAACATTTTCAATCCTATAATGATATTTTGTAATTCTCTGAAGCAGTAATTTACATAAGTTCAACTATCTGTGATGCTCAAAGAAATATGGAAATGAAATTTTCATTAGTTATATTGGGCCACTCCTGTATATATGTAAGGTAAGAACTGCAACAGCAACAATAAAGCTCTAATGATATAAAGAAATTCTCCAAATTAACAGTGTTTTAATGGGACAGATGATATGAATACCTTATATCCATCTGCATTATAGTATCTTGGTCCTACTTGTTAGCCAACTTCTTTTATCCATTTCTGTTCCTCACTCACTATGAATAATTCTTTTAGGTGTTAATACCATCTCCCTTCACAAGGTATATTTACAGAATTATCATGGCCCACTTATAAGCATCTCTTTGGAAGACTAAACAAATTAAGTCCATTCAATCTATCTGTGCAAATGACATTTTCAAAGACAAATTAAAAAAAATTCATTCAATATAAAACATAATCCAAATGTCATGAAAACTGGATGTAAAGTTAAACCGAGTGAGTTTATACTTTTGTATTATTATCTTCCCAAAAGGGGACGGAAAATAGAAAATACAAGTACCTTAATTTTCAAGACCAGTCTGGGAAACTGTAATTACATTAGCAACATCCAACAGTGTTAGCAACACTGAGCGATTCATCTCATCTCAACACAGCAGACGGCTCAGAAAATCACACCTTCCAGCTCATGAGATTTGTGACACTTAGTAATGCCTGTGTAATTGGGTAAAAATAGTCATTATTACAGGCTTCATTTTTATTTGCGTCTGCATTTCTCTATAGATCCCTGGCCTCAAGCCTCATCTGTTTTTCTCTAAAGGAGAAAATAGTCGTGGAGCTCCCCCTGTTACTTCAGGGGGGTTGTGGTAGTGTCCACTTGGAAGGAATGTGGAACATGATCTTTGTTTAATCCCAGTCACCCCAGTGCCGCCATATTGTTGACTGGGAGAATCTCTGGATGCTCTTCTCCCGCTTACAGAGCAATTGGAGCTTCGGGAAGATCCCCAGTCACCTCCTATTGATCAGATCTCTTTGCCTCCATTTAGATTCATTTCTGGACCTCTTGGATGCTGCTTCCAGACCATGTTTCTAAAATATGAATCATATAATATAATAATCATATAATATCCCTCTCTGTGGAAAAATCTGTCGTGGCTTCTCTTGTTGACTGCTTAAAGTCGAAGTGCTCTGCATGCGTCCAGGAAATGAACTTGCTAGGAAATGCAGCCCCGTGCTCCGCGTTCGCTGGTTTTCCTCTTGGCCACGATGTGAATGCTCTGCTTTGGTCTTGTCTGGTCCCAGCGTTCTTCATTTGTCCGTGCTGTGTTCCTTCAGATCCTGCTTCTCTTCCACGTTCCACTCACTTCCACATTATCCATGAGAGCTTCTCTCATTATCTGCCTATAGTTCAGATGGAATGAAATAAACAAGGACGTAGAAAGGCATAAAGAGAGTAGAGTGGAAAGATTTCCCCTTGACCGTCAATTTCATGTAGTCTTCATATGTACGGCCACATTTCATTCTATTTTCAGTTCCCCTGGATAAATCCTGGTATGTTGAACTGGAGATTGAAGTGCCTACTTTCCTCCAAAGTCTCCATTCCTCCTCTTGTATTCCCTGTCTCCGACAAAGTTGCTACCATATACCAAAGGTGTTCAGAACTGGAAATCCAAATATTGTTCTTCTGCCACCCATTTGGTCACTAAAATTGATAATTTCTGGTCTACAAGTCTCTGAGCATTGCTTGCTCCTCTTCACTTTTTCTAAGTTTTTTTTAAAAGATTTATTTATTTGAAACACAGAGATAGAGGGAGAGACAGATCTTCCATCCACTGGTTTACTCCCGAAATGGTCACAATGACTGGGGCTGGGCCAGGCCAAAGCCAGGAGCCAAGCGTTTCTTCTGGGTCTCCCATGTGGGTGCAGGGGCCCAGAGACCTGGGCCATCCTCCACTGCCTTCCCAGGAGCATCAGCAGGGAGCTGGATCAGAAGTGGAGCAGCCAGGATTCAAACCAGGGACCATATGGGATGTGAGTGCTATAGGCCACGGCTTAACCTGCTGTGCCACAGCGCTGGCCTCCACTTTTCCTGTCTTAATTGAGGCTTCGCCATTTCTCTCGGGTTTTCTACAGCAGTCCCCTAATAGATCTCTGGCCTCAAGCCCCATACATTCTCAGATACTTAATTCATCCTTTGCATTTGTCTTTGTTCCAAAGGGAAAATATGATAATTTAATGAAAACACCCCGCGGTGACATTCCACTGCTCTCATGTAAAATTCAAACTTGTAGTTTAATCAGGTTTTCTCTGATCTGCCCTGCTTCCTTTCCAGCATCCTTTATTCTCTGTCCTATGCTTGGCAGCTTGAGCCCACACCACTCTCTGTATCCATGACCTGTTAGCCTGTCTCTTCTCCTTTACATCCCCTATTCAGTCTTTAAAAGTCCTTTCAGGTATCATCACACGTGAGGAAGATTCCCATCACTCCAAGTCTGGGGAACTTTTTTTTTTAAAGATGCATTGGGGCCAGTGCTGTGGCACAGTAGATTAATCCTCTGCCTGCAGTGCTGGCATTGCAAATGGGCACCAGTTCGAGTCCTGGCTGCTCCTCTTCCGATCCAGCTCTCTGCTATGGCCTGGGAAAGCAGCAGAAAATGGTCCAAGTGCTTAGGCCCCTGCACCCACATGGGAGACCTGGAAGAAGCCCCTGGCTCTCAGCTTCAGATAGGCTCAGCTCCGGCCGTTGCAGCCATTTGGGGAGTGAACCAGCAGATGGAAGACTTTTCTCTCTGTCTCTCACTGTTACTCTGCCTCTCAAATAAATAAATAAAATCTTTTAAAAAGATTTATTTAATTAATTGAAAAGCAGAGTTACATAGGTGGAGGGAGACACACACTCACACACAGATTTTTGTCTTTTTTTTTTTAAGATTTATTTATTTATTTGAAAGGCAGAGTTACAGAGAGGCAGAGGCAGAGGCAGAGAGAGCTTCCTTCCACTGGTACACTCCCTAAATGGCTGCAACAGCTGGAGCTGAACCAATCCAAAGCCAGCAGCCAGGAGCTTCTTCTGGGTCCCCATGCAGGTGCAGGGACCCAGGACTTGGGCCATTTTCCACTGCTTTTCTAGGCCATAGTAGAGAGCTGGATCAGAAGTGGAACAGCCAGGATTCGAACCGGCGCCCGTATGGGATGCCAGCACTGCAGATGGCAGCTTTACCCAGTATGCCACAGCACCGGCCCCAGCACACAGATTTTTCAATCTGCTGTTTCACTCCCCAGATGGCTGCAAAAACCAGAGCTGGGCAGGTCTGAAGCCAGAAGCCAAGCAATTCTTTTGGGTCTCCCATGTATTCCATTGCTTTCCCAGACACATCAGCAGGGAGCCAGATTAGAAGTGGTGCAACCAGTCCTCGAACCGGTGCCCTTATGGGATGCTGGTGTCTCAGGCAGTGCTTTTACCCTCTATGCCATGATGCTGGCCTGAAGGTGACTTTGTATTCCTATGTGTATACTTAATTCTATTTTAATACTTAATATTTATTTTAATGTCGGTTTCCCCAACTAAAGTATGAACATTTTGATGACAGAACACTTAGCAATCTAGCACAATATCTGACCAAGATGAAATCATCATAAAAATTATTGAATGTGTGAATAAATAGTGTGGCATTTTTTTAGAATTGTTCACTCATCTACATCCTTGAGTGTGTCTTTCTGAGATTACAAGGACTTTTTTTATATTTTATTTTATTTTATTTTATTTAATGAACATAAGTTTCCAAAGTACAGCTTATGGATTACAATAGCTTCCCCCCCCCATAACTTCCCTCCCACCCATAACGCTCCCCTCTCCCACTCCCTCTCCCCTTCCATTCACATCAAGATTAATTTTCAATTATCTTTATATACAGAAGATCAATTTAGCATATATTAAGTAAAGATTTCAACAGTTTGCACCCACACAGAAACACAAAGTGTAAAATACTATTTGAGTACTAGTTATAGCATTAATTAAACACCTAAGAGTAATTGTGTATTAATTACAGAGTTCAACCAATAGTTTTAAGTAGAACATAAAAAATACTAAAAGGGTAAAGTATTAAGTTCTTTTTTTCTTTTTCTTTTTTTGTTTGTTATATAGTTTTTTTTTTAATAAATGTGAATTTACAAAGTGCAACTTGTGTATTGTTGTGGCTCCCTCCCTCCCGTGGCCCTCCCCTCTCCCACTCCCTCTCCCATCCTGCCCTTCATCGAGTTTCATTTTCAATTACCTTCATATACTGAAGATCAACTTAGTATATACTAAGCAAGGATTTCAACTGGCTGTACTCACACAACCGCACAAGGTATAGGGGATTGTTCGACTAGTAGTGTTATTTTTAAGTTTCATGGTAGAACACATTAAGGACAGAGATCCTACGTGGGGAGCATGAACCCAGTGACTCCCGTTGTTGACTTAACAATTGGCACTCTTATTTACGACGTCAGCAATCACCGAGACTCTTGCTATGAGCTGTCTAGGCTATGGAAGCCCCTTGAGTTCACCGACTCTGAACTTGTTTAGTCAAGGCCGTATCACAGTGGAAGTTCTCTCCTCCCTTCAGAGAAAGACGCCTCTCTCCTTGATAGCCTGTTCCTTCTGCTGGGGTCTTGTTCACCAGGATCTTTCATTTAGATTGTTTTTTTGCCACCGTGTCATGGCTTTCCATGCCTGTGAGACTCTCATGGACCTTTTAGCCAGATCCGAATGTCCCAAGGGTTGATTCTGAGGCCGGAGTGCTGCCATTCTATGAGTCTGCTGTGTGTCCTGTTTCCCCCGCAGGATCATTCTCTCCCTTTTAATTCTATCCTTCATTATTTGCTTACACTGGTCTTATTTGTGAAATCTCATCAACACATACCCTATCTTTTTGATCGGTTGTGTATTTATACTTATCACTTTACCAAGTGCGTTGGCATTGGTACCTGCCTCGATAAGGACTTTTACAATCAAGAAGGGTCTCTAAAACTACACTGGAATCCCCACACACACATCAGAGAGCATGATGGATACACTAGGGATCATGACAGAGAGTAAAAGATCTAATCCATGATTGATGCAGAGGCTGCATGCATTTACACCTTTATCCCCCTTTTCTGCTATCTTTTCATGGGTATGTCTGTGGCTGGTGGAGTAGAAGAATAATCACCTCTCAGGACATCACTTTAAGTTCCTGCCAAGGGCAGCCATCAACAGGGCCCGTCATCAGCTGTGGCTGACCAGAGCTCTAATTTGCCTGATATTACTGAAGTCTTGTGAGGAAGCTTGGCTAAGCAGGGATCTTTTTTGTTTATTTGTTTCATAAGATATAGCGAGCTGTCTCTCTGTAAACTCACACAAGATTCAAGACCTTTCTTTTTAATGACTGGGAGCTTTCCATGAGGCATAAACAACCACTGAGGGAATGATGTGATAGACATAACAGCAGATCAACAATGCAACAGGCCAGAATTCTGTGCTTGATGAAGCTATTAACGCCAGAAAATCTGTTGGCACCATGGTTCCAGTGTTTTAAACCTATATAGAATTTAGAATGAAAAAGAAAATACATGTAATTCAATAAAAGGAGTAAATGTAAGAACCAAAATGCATACAGAAACACTCAGCATGTTGCCAAACTAGTCCAGGTTCACGTACTTTTTTGGGGGAAGCGACAGTTAGTGGGCATGAAGCTCAATCTTTATTGTGTGTGATAATGTAAAACATAGTACTTGCTATGCATTTGCCGTAGCCTGCTATATTGCATTGTATCATATGCACCAAATTACTCCACAACTCACTTCTGAAAAAAACTCACTTTCTGACTCCTACATATTGTCCCCCTAAATTTCACATCACCCCTTTCTAAGCCATGTCCTTTCTTCAAGACCTAGTTGACCTGAAAACAAGTATACAGTGCTAGAAAAGCAAATTAAAGACTAATTTGGAGGACTTTATTGTGCAGGCAGAGAAGATTCCAGGAAGGTTGGGCAGAGGTGTATGCAGTGTAATTAGACCTTTGTTTATGACGAACTCTCCTCCAAGAAATTGCTATCCACAACAGCTCATTGCAGTGCCCCGGACCATTTAGGAGGCTGAAGTATAATAATTGGGGACTATTATCTATCGAGTGAGCTAAGACCAAACTTATTAAGACTATTATTAAACTAAGGTATAAAAAAATCAAAGCAACAAAAATTCTGTTCTTCAATTCTCAAAATTTCAGAGTGTTTCAACTAGCAGTGTTACAGCAAGAAGCGTGACTGATGGACTCTAGGTTCAAACCTCAGTGGCACCATCAGGACTAGTTCAAATCCTAAAGAGTGTCAGGTCATTTATTCATCCATATATATATATATATATATATATATATTTGTGTATATATATGTATATATTTGGGTCTCCCAATATATGTATATTATTTCCTACTTCATTCTAGGCAGTGTTTCAAAGCTTGAGATAAAACAGTAGGAAAAAAATACAAAAAAATACAAAAATCCCTACCCTCTTGGAGTTTATTTTCTAGAAGGAGAAGATGAACAATGAGCAACATTAATAGATAAAGAATGTGATGGGTTGGAAAGTGATGGTGATGTGGAAGGAAACGAAACAGGAGTGGAAGAGAGTAGAGAGTAGAGAGAGGGGAGCTCATCCAGGAAGGTTTGCTGAGAAAGAGTTGAGCAGAAAATTGAAGGAGGTGAGGTAACACGTCAGGAAAGAGGAATAATGTTTACAGCAGATTGTTTGCAAAGGTGGACACAAACATGGCCATCTCTAGTTCCACATCCTTGGGTAGCCCCTGTCACACTGAGTCTACGCTTAGCCATGTGACCGGCTTTGGCTGATGCGATAATGACAAGGATGGTCCAAACACAAACTTGAAATGTTTTGTACTCTTTCTCTCAACTCAGAAACCCTGGGCCGGCATTATGTGAACCTGGGTTTTACTGCTAGATGATGTGGAACATGTGGGCAAGCCATCCCCATTGCCCCATCAACATCAAATCACTGCTATGCTAGTATGAAAACAGTCATAGACAACACATAAACAAATGAGCACAGGTGTGTTCCAATAAAACTTTATTTATAAAAAGAGAACGCTAGATTTGGCCAGCAGATTGTAGTCTGCTGACTCCAGCCCCAGATCATCCAGCCTCAGCCAAAGTGGCTGCCAAGAACCATGGAGTCAACTCAGAGAATCCCAAGTAATTATTGATGGTTGTTTAAAGCTTGAGATTGGTTTGTCACACAGAAAAACTTGACTGCTATAATGTCCTGGACAGTGGAAACTGGTTGGGAAAACCCTAAGGAGGCAGTAGGCTTGGGTGCTGTAGGAATTATAAATAGCGTCAAGCTGCTGGAGCCAAGTGAACAAGGAAGAGAGTACAGCTGGTAGGAAATAAGGGCAGAAGAAACAAGGCGGGATGGCAGAGGGCAGAGGCAGATTGTAAGAGCTGTGAGGGCTGTTGTAACGAGAGAGTGATATGCTTAGACTTAGGTTTTCAAGCGCTCTGACTGCTATGCTGAATATAGACTGGAGGGTCCAAGGGTACAGGCTGGGAGATCAGCTAAGAGTCTGTTGTGATAACCTAGGTGGGAGGTGGTGGTAGATTGAATATGGGTGGTAGTAATGGAAGTTGTGAGAAGTTAGAAGGTGAACATATTTCTAATAAGATTTGCCAGTCATTTGGATGTGGGACATATGAGAAAGAGAGGAATTAAGATGGTTTCATAGCTTTTGTCCTGAAAAATTGGAACTTGCCATTAATTGAGGTGGGAAGGTTTTGGGCTCACTTTTTGTTCAATGACTTAAAATAGAACCTTTGGGAAAATATAGTCAACTATGTTCATTAACACCAAAATAATACATGTTGTTTATTTTAAAGTCTTAGCACCTGGAGACATTGTACACGTGTGAATGTATGTGCATATGAGGGTACTAGAAAGCATTAATGGGAAACAGAATTAAAAGATAAGTTTGCTTTTGTGCAAACACATTTTGAAATCCGTGCATAGTTTTTCCACCATGAACTTTTTGAAGATCCATCATACGCATGGATTTCAAAATTTTTTGCACCAAAATAAACTTGTCTTTTAATTCCATCTTCCCTGAACATTTTGAGGTACCCTTGTGTATGCCTTGTGTGTATGTATGTATATATATATAAAATTAAAAGTGCTCATCCTTGTCCCCCCATTGGACTTGTCTTCTAGCTGTAACCCTCAAAACTTTTTATTGACTTTTTTCTGAAAATTATATTCATATTTTAATAATATGCTTGTTCTATATATACTTATATGTCCATTTTGATCTTTTGACTTCCTGGAAGTTTTCATTCTTTTTTTGTGTCTTTTTTTTATTTTGAAATATTTGATTGGGGTGGGTGTGGTAGTGCAGTCAGTTAAGCCCCCTTTAGACACCCACATCCAATATCAGAGTGCCAATTTGAGGGCTGGCTACACTTTTTTTTTTTTAAGATTTATTTATTTATTTGAAAGTCAGAGTTACACACAGAGAGAAGGAGAGGCAGAGAGAAAGAGAGAGGTCTTCCACCCGCTGGTTCACTCCCCAATTGGCTGCAACAGCCGGAGCTGCGCTGATCTGAAGCCAGGAGCCAGGAGCTTCTTCTGGGTCTCCCACATTGATGCAGGGGCCCAGGGCTGGCTACACTTTCAATCCAGCATCCTGTTAATGCATCCTGGGAAGCAGCAGAAGATGGCCCAAGTACTTAGACCCCTGCCATCCATGCGGGAGACCCAGATGGAGTTCCAGGCTGCTAGTTTCAGCTTGCCCCAGTTCTGGTTGTTGCAGACATTTGGGGAGTGAGCCAGTACATGGAAGATCTCTCTGTCACTTTGCCTTTCAAGTAGATAAAAATAACAAATCCTAAAATAAACATCACAAATTTTTAAAATTAAAATATTTAATTGACAAAGATTGTATACATTCAAATCATGTAACATGATTTGATGTACATATGTACTGTAATGATTATCACAATCAAATGAACACTTCCATCACTCATCCTGTACACAGACTCCCAGAACTGAAAACTGATCAACATTTATGTGGCACATTAGGTTTATGATGTCGATTAGACGTCCAAGTAGGTATTGTCTACATGAGTCTGCAGTTCCGGGGAGAGGCTTAGACTGGAGATTACACATTTGGCCTCATCAGCACATTGTAAGCCCATGAGCTTGATGAGATCACCAGAGGAGTGCACATACACAGTGGGTAGAAAAGCCTTGAGAACCGAGCTCTGAGCCACTCCAACACTAAGATGTCAGGAAGATGAAGAGGAATTGAAGAACCTCAAGAGGAACTGGTACTGAGGAGGAGAGGCCAGAGAGAGAGAAAGGAAACCAGCAGAGTAGACCATCCTCAGGTCAGCTCCAGCAAGTCTTCAGATAAGATGAGGGCTAAGAATTAACTGTTACGTTTGCCAGTGTGGAGGAAATCGAAGCCTGTGAAAAATCCATTTTCATGGAGTTACGGACATGAGAGCCTTAGGGGTGTGGGCTTAAGAGAAGTTGGGAGGACAGGAAATGGACGCTTTGAGTATGGAGAGCACCGGCAAGGAGTTTAGCTGTGAAGATCAGTAATTAGAGGGATATTTTGGGGATAAGAGGTACTCTGTTTCTATTCCAAAGAGAATAATCCAGTAAGCAGAGAGAAATGGTGACACACAAGTGAGAGTGAGGCCATCTCCGAGCATTCAAACCACCTTGAATTGGCTGTTTCAGCATGAATGACTCCAGAGGAGAAGCAAGAGCAAGGTCCTGGGTGCACAATAAAGGATCTAGGATAAAAATGGGGAAGTGGAGAGGTTCATCTTACATAGGGACACGGAGAGTTCATCTAGTAACAGGAGAGGAGGTGGAGTACATGGACCCAAATGCTGCTGGGAGGGGAGGTACAGTGGCAGGTGGACGTCTGTGGAAGCTTCTATTGCTTCCATTCTTTTCATTGCAATTGAGTACAAGGTGATTATTTGTGAGAGTTGCGAGGAGGTGTGAGTGTTAGAGGTTGGAGGAAGCAGATTTTCCAGTAATAACCTACGTGCAACAGGTCCTTGTAACCCCTTCCACCCCTTCCCTGCTGCCACACCAACACACAGATTCTGGACTTGACCATGTGATTTCCCTTAGCAAACAGGACATTGGCAAATACGATGCAATCAGGGGATTGAAAATGATGTTTGTCTCTGGTGACTCTCCCAGAACCCTTAGAAGAAGCCCAAGCTAGCCTGCTGGAGACATGCGGTTCAGCACAGCAAGTACAAACTGCCGTCTTAGACCAGCGAGCCCCACTGGAGTCACCAGATGACCCAAAACCACATGAGTGATACCAGGTAAGTCCTAGCGAATAACTACCTAACAGTCCAGTGCAAATTGTTGACCTACAAAATCATGAGCAAATGAAAGTGATTGCTGCTTTAAACTATTATGTATTGGGATGGCTTGCTATGTAGCAAATGTTAACAGGCTTTCAGGTGAATGTATGAATGAACAGGAAGAATAGGACAGTTAATGGAATAGGGATACATGATGTGATTATAGGCAGCACTAAGGGCTTACTTGAGATTCACATTCATGGGGCCAGCGTTGTGTCACAGTGGGTTAAACCACTACCTGTGATGTCAGCATCCCATTTGGGTGCTGGTGCAAGTCCTAGTTGTTCCATATCCAATCCAGCTCCCTGCTAATACACCTAGGAATGTGGAGTAAGATGGACCAAGAACTTGGGCTCCTGCCACCCGTATGGGAGACCTAACCTCGCCTAACCCTGGCTTTTGTGGCCATTTGGGGAGTGAGCCAGCAGATAGATCTGCCTTTCTCTGTCTGTCTGTCTGTCTCTCTCTCTCTCCTTTCTCCCCCCCAACCCCCACCCCTGTCACTCTACCTTTCAAATAAATAAAATAAATCTCCAAAAAAGTCATACTAAGTTTAAGTGCATTCAATCCAAATTCAGTGGCACGAGTGCAGGTGTGATATAGGAGAGAAACGAGTCTAAACAGATTACAAATTTTGCCAATCAAGTAAAACAAAGCAGGTCAGATAAAGCAGAAATGTGTGCAAGGGAACGCTTATCATCGTTTACCTTGAGATTTAACTGAGCAAATAGAGGAGATCCAGGAGTTGAGGCATGCTGAAAATGTGTGAACCAGAGGCTTGGAACACCTAGAGTGTAAAAGGATTTTTGGCATCAGCACTCCACAGTGAATGAGGTGGTTGGGTTAAAGCCTGATACATGACATGGAGATTATGTCAAGAGTACAGTTATTCTCGGAGACAAAGTCTGTGATAGCAACATTAATAAATGGATAAGTGGGCAGGAGGACAAGATCATGGGACGAGAACAGATCAAGGGACTTAGAAGCCAGTTTGTGGAGAAATCATCTGTGTGGATACTGAAATCTCCAGGAATTACAACAGGGCTGATATTAAAAATTATCATCAGCCAGAAGCAAAGATCATTAAGAAATACATGGTGGTGGTTTCTCCGTAACTGTAACAAGAAGTGATATGGTGGGGGTACAATATGATGGCATTAGAGTCTGAACCAGGGGTTTTAAGGGAGGAAGGACACAAGGAAGAATGGTTCGGATGCATCAACAAGGAGAAAGGATGGCACTGATCCGATCTTCAGACCCAGTGGTCCTGTGTGTGTGTGTGTGTGTGTGTGTGTGTTGGGGGGGGGGGTGACCATCACTGCAGAGGACTGCAGTGGAAGCAGAATCCTTAGGGAAATGCCAGATTGTGGTTAAAAGAAGGTGGCGAGGGAATGTTCAGAAAAGGGTTTGCAAACACTGCTGATATTGCTTACAATGGTCCCTGAATTCCAAACTGTTCGAAGGAAAGGTTTCAAAAGTTGAGAAGGGCAGCAAGCATTTGGTGTAGTAGTTAAGATACTGCCTTGGATAAAATCCCAGCTCTGTTTCCGATTCCAGCTTCCTGCTAATGCGTACCTTAGGAGGTAGCATGTGATGGCTCAAGTAGGTGGGTCCCTGCCACCCATGTTGGAGACCTGGATTGAGTCCTTGGCTTCCAAACACTTGGGCAATAACCCAACAGAGAACAGGTGTGTCTCTCTCTCTCTCCCTCTGTGTGTGTGGGTGGGGAGGGAGGGAGGAAGAGGGAGACAGAAAAGGGGAAGTGCATGCGTTTATGATTATTAGAGTGTGGAGGGTAAGGTGTGCCCTGGGAAACTGGGGTGGGTGGTTCTTGAGTTGAGGAACACAAGCAAAGCCAAAAGGCACTTTGAGATTAGAACTTTTGGCTGCAAGGTAGACTGTGATGGTGAGGCTGTCAAGTTGGGGGCTGGAGGGCTTGGGGGAATTTCTCAAAGACCACTCTCTAGATCTGCCTATGATGATTTAGAAGTTTGGGGAGGTGCAGTCACGTCTTGGTAGTTTTGAATGGTAAAATGGGGCACATGACGTGCTGCATAACTTGTCATTGTCCCTGGATTCTGTCTTGACACATGGACCTGCCCGGGGAAGGGCTGGCTGGTTAAGGTGCATTGGCAACTTTTCAACTTCAGGGGTTGCTGGCAAACGTCTTTCTTCCAAATGTCTAACAAAAACAGTGAACAGGTTTTCAAGGGAGGCAAAAGCTGCCAGAGCTGAGTCTGATGTTCTTTCTCTAAGAGGAAGGGTGCAAGGCCTGCATTTCTTTGATGTTGCTCGAAAACACTTGCGCCGGCACCAGCAGGGGCTTTGATGTTCTTCTAGCACTCTGACATCCTGACATCTGGGCTTGTACTCTTCTGAAGCAGCAAATTGAAACAATAGTCAAACTCCACTTTAAAAAGAAGAAGGACAGTGAGACCTCATAGAGAATTTTTTTGATGCTACTCGCTTGATTAGAGAGAATGCTGCGCCTGCGTCTTCAAACACAGGATCATTAGATGCACATTTGCATATTCGTGCCAGGTGTCTGTCACCGGGCACCCATATCATCCCTGGAGATCTCCACCAAGGGATTTGACAACCCACTCCTGAAGCCCAGATCCAAATGCGCTGCCTCCTCCAAGTGGCATTTTACTTTAATATTTCTTTTTCATTTTAATGATTTCTTTCTTTATTTGAAAGGTAAAGTGGTGAGAGGGGAAGACAGGGAGAGAGAGGGAGAGAACTTCTATCTGCTGGTTCACTCCTAAAGGGCTGCAACATCTAGGGCTGGGGCAGGCTGAAGCTAGGAGCCGGGAACTCCAGCTGGGTCTCCCATGCAGCCATTAGGAGCCCAAGTGCTAGGGCCGACTTCTACTGCTTTCCCAGGATTCATAGCTGGAAGCTGGATCAGAAGTGGTATAGCTGGGACTCATTGGCATTCTAATATGGGATGCTGGTGTCAGAAATGGCAGCTTAACCTGCTGTGCCACAATGCTGGCCACTACTTAAACATTTAAAACTATCCTGCTGGAGTTGGCATCCAGCCTAGTGGTTAAAACATTGCTTGGGACACCTGCATCCCATAGCAGAGTGTCTGGGTTCAAGTCTCAGCTCTGCTTCTGGTTCTAATTCCGTTCTAATGCTCACCCTGAGAGGCAGCAGGTGATGGCTCAAGTACTTGGACTTCTGCTACCCACAAAGGTGACTTACACTGAGTTCCTGGCTCCCAGCATTTAGGGAATGAAGCAGTAGATGGGAATTCTACCTGTCTGTCTGTCTGTCTCGCTGCCTCATACATTATATAAATAAATATTTTAAAATACCTTGAATCTAGTAGGAGGTCATGTTCTGTACCTCACATCTTATCATTTCACCTTTAACTCATTGCTTCCTCCCTTCATGCCAGATGAATGCCCTCTCCTGCCTTCATTCTCAGTGCCCCAAGCCTTGGGATGGAAGTCCTTCTGTTGTCTTCTCCATGCCTCTTAGGACAGCTGTGTCTCTCTTGCAAGTTTCAGCTTAAAGATAAGCACTTTTTTTGGATGATCCCAATGCCTGCTTTTCCATCCACAGGCTACTCTTCCCTTCTTCCTTACCCTCCACTTCCCTTACACATTCATATACATACTTAAAGAATGAGTTGAGGGAGAAAGCAAACTGGTTTTTTATTTTAAATGTGTTTTGATCCATGTGGAACTGTCATGTTTTGAATACATGACATTCTCTCAGTTAGAGCCTGCATTTTTGCCTGTCTCTACACATTTTTGGCTCATGATTATGATCATGTTTGGATTCCGCATCTCCCTACCACCTTGAGGGCTCCATTTTTCTCCCTAATGTCTTAGAGAAGTTTGCCATTTTCCTTTTTCCCCAAACTTCTTTCTCAGAAGCTACCATTTTCAATGAGGCCACCCTCCACTGTGATGCTAAGAACAGATCAGACAAGTAAAATGGTTTTTTTCCCACTTGTTCAGAAAAGAGCTCTCCCTCCTCTCCTTTGGCAAGTTCCTTCTTGTAACACCTTTATTTTCAGTAAGATGTAAATTGGCAGATGATAGTGAAACTCTAGAGTGGGGGTTGCTGCAAAAATCAGTGGCTTGGAATTCGATTAGGAAACTTCACCCAAGGCCCTTAGGTGTTCAGCCGTCATGTCCACAGGAATCCTGCGAGTCCTGGCATCACTGAGTTGCATTACATGTGACTCTTCTGCCCCAAGACTGCTAACCAAGGAACCTTGTCAACAGACTCTCCAGAGTGGGAACAGACTGACACCTCAGGCCTCCGGTCATTTTTTCACAAGTTCCAGTGGATTCTTTGCTAGTATATTCCCCTTGGAAGCCTCCTGATGGAGAAGTGGAGGTTCTCTGTGATCAAAGGAAATTGTGACGCGAAGACCCTTCGGGGAACAGGTTGTTAGAGAAGGGAGCTCAGTAGCCTGCTCTTCACGTGTCCCTGGAGTTACTGGCCCGAGACGATCCTTAATCTACTCCTCTAACGGGTGAGACTATACTTGCCTGAAAAAGCTTGATTTTAACAATTGGTTAACATTATACTTCCAGGTGAGTACAGCAATTAACCAGTCCCATGTTCCTCCTTTCTTTGTTCTCATAAACAGCTATACAGTCAACTTTCAAAAGATTTCGTGATACTCCCTGTATCCACATCTACACTGCCTGTATCCCTAGCTTCACGTTTCATGCACTGAAAACCTCCTGCTCCCAGCCTCCTTCCTTCAGGAGCCTCCTGGACCTAATCATCCACTGCAGGTCTCAGACCCCAAATAAGGGGAGGCGAGTAGTCAGGGATGCCCCATTACAGGAAGGCTGTATTTCTGTCTTTTCCAGGACACCAAAACAAATTACTTCCTACAGATTCTCAGTGTAAAGGAATCAAGGTTCTTAAAGAAAACAGGGTCATGATGCACTGTATCTGGATATGCCCCCAAGAGGACTTCCAGATGATCATCAAGGTGACCAGCAGAGGTTCCAGTCAACGGAGCCATGATGGAAACCATACCAGCAAAGCCCTGCAAATGATTGACAGCTTCTCACCAGGCCAGTTCATCTCAGAAGAATGGATTAGGTGGTGCTCACATAGGGAAATGATGCTCTAGATTTGTCACGTATTTTCTCTGGCCCAGTGAATTAGCCACTCAATTTTGCAATATATAAGAAAAACAAATGGGGATAGATGAAACTATGTATAGATGATTCTTGTGAGACATGCTGGACATGGATAAAGTAAACAGAACACTGTGTGCTGGATAGGAAGGGCTAGAGGACCAACTAGAAACTATGCCGTATTCATGACAATTGGAGCGTCCTTAGATCAGCCACTCACTAGTGACAGCCATTTGGTCGTATACCCTAAATAAGCACACCTGCTCAGGAGGTGATCAGCAAGGTACAGCTATGCCCACAAACATTTGCCCCTAGGTCTCTCTGGAAGAATAGGTATGTGTTGGATCCAGATACCTTCATCACTGGTCCTCATAACCACATAGGCAGTGGGTAAGGCCAAAGCGGCAAAAAGAAAGTGGCCATGTGGACATTGCCTGGCACAGGGCTTGGGCTCCATGGCTCTCCTATCCTGACAGCATGATCTCTCCCTACTCCTCCCTCTCTCCTTGCTTCTCACTTTATGTTCAAAGCATTCAGTAAACTCTGATTCAAGCACTTATTGGGTCTATGAGCCTTCTGGTTTGTGAGTTATTGTATATCCTGTCTAGTATTACATTTGAAATCTGCAAAACATAGATGGTCAACTTCCATCTATGACAAGGAGCAGAAACAAAAGGGAAAGGAAGCTGAACATTTGGCTCACAAGGGGATGAGACAGTGACAGAATTGCAGACTAAAGTATAACCTGAGTTCTTTCACCTTCTAAGCAGCAATGAAACAAGAGACAAAGGACTCAAGGGTAACCTCTCAAATGACATCAGAGGTCTAGAGACAGAGGAGGACAACAACCCAAGGGATAGGAACCAGCCTCATACCCAATTTCTGACTCCTTCACTCTCCATGGGACCTGGGACAGAAAGTTTGGGACCAACAGCAACCAATAGTGAGTGCCTACAGGGCTCAACAAGTAATTTAAATCAATGAAGATGCACTTTAAAGTACCTAAGTTACATCACTGGAATGGCAAGTGGTGTAGGAATTGGAGAATATATATGCTTTAAGGTGGTAGCTAAAACTCATGAAGGTGCCCATGGGAACAGGGCCCTAGTGGCCAGATAGTATTTTGAAGAGAAGTCAGAAATACAGAATTTTATATGAGAACTGTCCCAATTAAAAACTTGATTTCCTAAGATCCTGGTTTACTTTTCTTTTTTTTTTTCAAGATTTATTTTATTTATTTGAAAGGCAGACTTAGAGAGAAAGGTCTTCTATCCTCTGGTTCACTCCCCCAAATGGCCACAACAGCTGGAACTGCACTGATCTGAAGCCAGGAGCCAGGAGCTTCCTCCAGGTCTCCCACATGGGTGCAGGGGCCCAAGGACTTGGGCCATCTTCTGATGCTTTTCCAGGCCATAGCAGAGAGCTGGATCGGAAGTGGAGCAGCCAGTACTCAACACTGGTGCCCATATGGGATGCTGGCACCACAGGTGGCAGCCTTACCCACTATACCACAGCACTGGCCCCAAGATCTGGTTTCTAAATACCGCTTACCCCAGAAGAGGAACTAGGACTCTGGGGAAATGGCTAGGTCTAGGGCTGGGGCAATAAAACTGCATCATGAGTCTGGAGCATCTTGTAATGCCAGAAAGTGAGGGCCGAGCTCAGCATGTACACGTGTGTGTGTTGCCACACACACACAGTGATGGGAGTATGTCAAAAGGACTAGGATTCAACTGGACGAGCTCCCACTGGCCGAATGTGCAAGAATTTGAGGAACAACAGAAAAAAAAAAAAAACAAAACAAGTAACGCAGTGTTGTATGATAACCCAGAATATTAAACAAATATCCATGAGTCCATACTGAGATAAGTAAATAGCTAAATAAATAAATGGAGGAGAAGATACTGGCTTTCCTTATAGAAGAATTTCAAATATTATAGGTAGATGGTCTCTCTCTCTCTCTCTCTCTCTTTTTTTTTTTTTTTGACAGAGTGGATAGTGAGAGAGAGAGAGGTCTTCCTTTTGCCCTTGGTTCACCCTCCAATGGCCACCACGGCTGGTGTGCTGCGGCCGGAAGGCAGGAGCCAGGTGCTTCTCCTGGTCTCCCATGGGGTGCAGGGCCCAAGCACTTGGGCCATCCTCCACTGCACTCCCGGGCCACAGCAGAGAGCTGGCCTGGAAGAGGGGCAACCGGGACAGAATCCGGCGCCCCGACTGGGACTAGAACCTGGTGTGCTGGCGCCGCTAGGTGGAGGATTAGCCTATTGAGCCACGGCGCCAGCCAGATGGTCTCTTCATCTATGAGGTGGTACTTAATTCTTCTTCCCTGTCTCTTGAGGGGAAACTGGGTCTAATGACTTGCTCTAAAGATTAGAGTTTGGAAATGGAAAAACAGCAAATTTATAGTGGAGAAACTTGGCCAACACCACCCTAATCAACAATCAAAGCTAACATTGTTGGTGCCAAGTCATGTTGGTGTCAGGCAACCCCTGTGATGTCATGTGATGAGAAGGGCGGTTCACCTGTGGTCGTCTTCCCCGAAGTCCAGACCCCCAGTCGAATCATGAGAGAAACACCTGAAAATTCCAAATGGAGAAGCATTCTACAAAATACACGGCCAGTACTTTTCAAAACTGCCAAGGACATGAAAAAGAAGGAATGACTGAGGCAGCAGAGGCCAAGGAGACATGAAAATTAAGTGCAGTGTGGGATCCTGGACTGGAAGCTCTAACAGGAAGAGACCATCAGTGGGAAAACTGGTGACAGCTGTATACATGGTTTAGTTAATAGTGATGTGCAATTTTAATTTTTTTTAAACAAATGACTGGGTACAGGATACACAGAAACTGCATTATCTTTGCAGTTTAAATCTAAAATCTAAAATTATTTAAAAAATCAGAGGCTTATTGAAAAGATTATTAGTCTGAGCAAAATACATCTGCAGGTGAATCTGGTTGGATCTGCTTTGGAAGGGAAAATGAATGCTTCAGTGCCATTGTTCCCCGGAATCATCAGATACTGCAGGAAGCCAACAGTCCTTAACCCAAAGATCAACCCTCCATTCATTGTGCCCAAATTTAAAATCCTTTTTTCCTCCTAACAGATACCTCAATCCCTCACTCCTAATTCTGTATACCTTGTATGTATCATTCTCCCTCCTGATATGTCAGCGTAATAGTTGAAAACTCTAGGAGCCTTATTAGATCACGAGATGACCTTAGGGCCTGCAGTTCTGTACAGTGGAACAGCAAATGAGTGTATTTTGTCAAATCCAGCATGTCAATTGCAAAGCTCACCATTATTTTATGTACCATTAAGAAAGAAAAACATGCTACCAATTAAATTAAAACACAACTGTTTTCTTAGCCCTTAGACTTTTTCTTAAATGTTTCAATTTACACTTGGTGAAAGATCTCATAGACTTATTTAGGCATAGCTTTTCTGTCACTAGATCACTCTTGGGCATACACCCAGAAGGAAATGACATGCTAAACTGTTTCAACTACTGCTCAAACTTCTTCTGATTCCCATTTCAACTCTTCTAAATCACTTTTGTTCTCAGAATCATCGGCAGCTGTTAATAGCATCTTCTGTGCCATCAAGCATGCTGGTGCCGCAGTATTTCTTGGAAGAGTACCCCTCTAATGTCTCCAGGAGCTTTTCCTCACTGAGGATACCACTCTACTGAGTCTTAAAGTGCATGCACAGGCATTGACAAATATGGCCAACAATGACTGCAAGATACTATACATCCCGATTTTAGAGGTGTTAAAATGTGAGAAACAGGTGCCTCTCGGAAACAGTGAAATGTGGTAGGAGAATCTCCCAAAGCAAACCCCTACACTTCGTTTCCACATGGAAAAGAAAACCTATGTTTTTCAAGGCCCTGCTTTTCTGGTCTTTGTTACTACTCAGCACTCAACCCAATCCAGGGGACACACAATTCTTAAAAAAATACATTCACCATTATTGTCTTCCTTTCTCACTGTAACGTACTCCACTGCTCCAACTGCCTTGACTAGTAAATCAAGGCATAAATATCTTTTCTTTACCTGTTAGATGGCCTAACACTTTGCTAATATAATCACTCTCATTTCACCCTTCACTTCCGCTTTCCTGAAGCCAATTCTCCATCAGTATCCCTTTGAAGTTTAACTCAGGACTACGCAGAAGCAAAACTGAACAACTCATTTGCAATAGAAAATTTCTTTATTGTTAACTCTGAGGCATAGGATCACTTTTCAGATTGCTGATAATGACTTCCTCGACTGAATACTTGATTAGATATGTGTCTTGGGCTTGTGAAAAGAAACCGGAATTGCTAGTAAGTGAAAAAAAATTAGAGGAAAATGTAAAAATCAGAAATGTAGAACAAATTTCCAGAGTAGAGTAGAGAAGATTCAGAAGAAATTATTGGGTGCTTTGTACTGCTTGTCACACATTTCTGAGGGAAAAAAATACTTTTCCTTTTTCTGGAAAATGAAGTACAAGTTGTCAGTGACAACCCTCTATTAAGAAATTTCCTTTTGTGATAGAGTGAGGATTTTTTTCCCCAGAGGTAAATTATTCAACACAGTTAATTTGAATCCGTGTTTGAGCCTGAGATGAAGTTATCAATTTTACCATTTTCCCTTAGTCTGTCCTGATATTATCATTGCCTGAGACTCCAGTACCCATAGCAACAGCCAGTGTTTCAGACATCATTCCCCCAAGCAACAGCGCACGGCCAATGACTGACAGTCACCCAGCTGTGTGTCTCACGGTGCTATTTTCCAGGGCCGGAAGACCAAGTCACAACTCACTCCCAAGTATTTCAAGTCGAGTTATCATGAAATTGGGAAGGCAGCAAACCCACAAGAAACGGGCTCCCCTTTTTCGAAGGGTCTGGGGCAGGAGAGGGTGGGAAAACGAGGAGAGCTGCAGTGTTGGACAAGGGCAAGACAATGAACATTGTAATGGCCAAACTTAACCAGTCTGAAGGTTTCTTCTTTCTGCCGCCACCTCACATTTTCTATAGTATTTGTGAACCCCAAAACTGACCCCAGAGGAGGAGAGTTAGAACATTGATGGTTTTCTTGCAGAAGAACAGGGGAGAGAAAGCCGCAGAGCTGCCAGGTACCCTTAAAGAAGAGCCGTGAAATGTGACTCTGCAAGTCGTAGGCTGTGATAGGTGCTAGAGCGTAATCACAGCTCTCGTTGATTCTTGCAGGTCAGGAAATCCTGTTTCCAGGTAAAATGAAAGGATGTCGTTCTAAGGAGACCTCTGTGCATTGTTCTGGGGGAGTTTCTCAGAATCACAGAAACTCAAAGGGGCGATGTTTGGCCTAGCGGTTCAGGCACTGGTTCCCATCTCAGAGTGCCTGGGTTTGAGTCCCGGCTCTGCTCCCAGTTCCAGCTTCCTGCTTTTGCATACCGCGGGAAAGCAGTGGTGATGGCTCCAGTAGCTGAGTGCCTGCCACCTGTGTGATAGGCCTGGGTTGAGTTTCTGGCTCCTGGCTTCAACCTGGCCTGGCCCTGACTGTTGGGGAACATTTGGGGAGTGAACCAGTGGATGGGAACTCATTGTCTCTGTCTCTGTCTCCCCTACCCCCCACCCCCAAGTAAAAACTAAAAAGGGAAAAAGAGGATGCTTGGCAGCCAATACAGAGCCGGTCTGGGGTCAGTTGTAGGTCTCGGTGAACAGTCACAACAGGCAGCGGTTTAGTACACAGATTACAGTGTACTGTACGTGGCAAACATACAGGGCTCTCGTGACCAGGCTTTGAGATGAACTGGATTTGCAGAGAGCATGTGTGTTTTTGCAGTCACCCCCTTTACCTATTGTGCCTGAAAAGAAGTCGCTCACGGTGAAGACATCTGAATAGATGGGTGTACTTTGGGAATTTCCAGTCGTAAGGTCTTCACAGGGCTTTGCTGCCGATGGGGGGAGAGAGCCTGAACAGAGGGCTTCGGGTGCACGGGTGTGGATCGCCTTCCTGTGAGGTCCCATGCTACCTCTTGTACAGTATGTTGCCAATTCTGAAGACTTGTTTGGGAGAAGTATTCGGGCTGAGGTTTAGAAACCATCCCCACCCTAGACTGGAAGGCACACCTATAATTAGGGGAGAGCGTTGGGGATTTCCCTTCCTTCCGGGGCTGGTGATCTGGCTGGATTCCCAGTCTACCCACACATTCTTCCTTTATCCATTGATATACCTGCAGGGTAACACAAAGAACACGCAACATGGCACCAGAAGATCTATGTTCACGTCCTGATTTCATAACGTCTTGCCTGTGTGGTCTTCATTTTTCTCAGTGATTAAAGAGACAGTCATGATACCTACCCTTCCTGTTTCCTGAAGTTCTTATAAAAATAAAACACAATGATGGAAATAAAAAGACTTAGACATGCAATGTAATCATGATTGCAAAGTCCTGCTGTTATTTCAGTTTGTCAACCCCTTGGTTATGGGGAAGCCAGTCCTAAGGCTCATTTGCTGTTATGACCGGGGACCCAGTGTGAGCTTGTCAGAGACTTACTTGCTCCAAGCCTTCTTCCAGGGCCCTGGGCTTGCTACCCAGAATCAACAGATGTTAACATCTGTATATTTTAGTAACCTTAACATTTAAAATGAATTGGAGAGCCACTTAATCTGAATCCCTGTCCAAATGTATTCACTTTGCTTCTTCCCCGAGACACTATGTTTGTTATACTTTCACCCGCACAGACACTGTGGCTTCAGACCAGCCCCCCACCCATCCACTCAATTTATAAGGACTAATACTGGGCTCTCCAGGAACCTGTGGAACTCCTTTCGCCTCCACCCATGGATGGGGCATCTGTGTACGGGGGGGGGGGGGGGGTATGGGGGTAGACTTCAGGACACCTGATTTAAACCTGCCTGGGATTGGCCCTAGTTGTATAGATGAGAGTTCACACACACAAATCAACCAGACACCTTTAGTTCTTGAAGAACCACATAACTTTATTGTAAACAAGGTGCAAACCAAAGGGAGGAAACAGGTGAACGTGTGGAACGCACAACACGCCCGTCAGGTCCCGGGGCGTCACCCCGTGGCAGTGGGACAGTCTCACCCACCCCGGCCCAGCGCGAGCTGGTGGAGGTACTGCGCCATGCTGGCGTCCGGGCCCCCATCCTGCGCAGGTTGGTCAGGGCTCGCCCAGCTCCTTGATGTGCTGCACCTGCTGCTGCAGACGCGCGGTCTCCAGGTCTCCAGGAAGGCCATGGACTGGGCCACGTAGGAGGCGTGGAGCCGCAGGTGGATGTAGCTGGGGACAGCGGCCTCGCGGTCGCGCTGGTAGTTCTGGCGCACATTGGAGCGGGCGGTGGCCATGGCGGGTGCAGGTGGTCAAAGTGCAGTGACCGCCACCGCGAAGCAGCGTGAGCACGTGGGCTGCGTTGGTGGTGGTGGGGTCCTCGGGGACCACACACGCAAGGCGTGCAAGTTGCGGGCTCTGAAGTAGCTGGACCTCTGCCGTCGGGCCTGCCACAGATCGGAAATGGAGTGGGGGCTGTTTGTCTCATGACCCGGAAGTGGAAATTGGGAACCATTACAACAGTTGCGAGTGGGTGGGGCGGTCACGGGGCACGAACATGGGGGTAACATTTTTTAATTACTGAATGTCTCAGGACTACGTTTTAAAAATTAATGCTCTATTGAAATATATGTCATAAAATTTACCTCTTGAAAGTATACATTGCCGTGGTTTTTAGTATATTCATTATGCTGTGCAAACATCTCCAAAAATCTGATCTTGGAATACTTTTATCACTTTAAAATGTAATCCCCTACTCTCCATCCTACCTCTTCCCTATATC